>NC_137208.1:13375500-13512502 GCF_960531495.2 Zeus faber | reverse complement strand
TGGGATGGCTTAACAATGAAGATGATGGCTGTAGATTAGAGCAAACAGTCTCATTATGTGCATAGTGGCCATTTTGGTAGTAAAAAAAAAAAAAACACCTCTTTCATTTTCACACATACAGTCCAATCCTCATGACACTGATAAAAGGGTGAGTGACCTGTGAAGAAAGGAGGGATCCAGTGTGTGTCAGCTAGTTAATGGCCTCCCCCATTTAGAACCCACGGTGCTGCATGTGGTGGAACTCTCCCGCACTCTATCTCTGACAATCTCTGCCGTACCAAAGAGCACAGGAGAGGGCATTGATTTTGGAAGGGAAGGGGTCGATTCCCAGCCGCCCGCGCCCAGATTGATGTGGCGGTGGACCGGGGGAGATAGCATTGTGGGCGATATTTGTGTCCCCTCCAAAAAAAAAAAAAAACAATAACTGTTGTGGCTGGATTGGCCTTGTCTCTTTAGAAAGGCGCCCGGCATCCCAGGACCAGGTTTAATTTAGAAGTTCTTATCACCTAGCCCTGCAGTAAATGTCCCATCAGCTCCGCTAATCTACTGGGCTTCCACCCTCCAATAAAGGATGGGACCAAGGTTATTTCTTTCAGCCGGATGTGTGTTTGGACACTAAATGATTGCTTTGACTGACCTATGTGCAGGTAAAAGACAAGGGCACGTCAGAAACAGCGATATGGTTGGTGTCAGGCTTATCCTTATGATCTGTGAACGTGTAGATCTAATTGTAAATTCAACATAGTTGATGCTTGGGATAGATGTTCTAAAAGCGACTTCCGACACTAAATATTTTCCTGCTGAGTTAGGTATAACTGAGGATACAGGGGCTCAGGAGTAGGCGCAAAGGATCAAGGGTTTATTGCAAAAAACAGGCAGGGGTAAAAATCTGAGATCAGTCAGAGAAATCAAATTCATCTGGCAGGGAACAGGCAGAGAATCAGGATCCAGGGAATCAGGCAGAGAATCAGGATCTCGGGAAACAGGCAGAGAATCAGAGTCCAGGTTGTGGTCCATAATGGATCAAATGTACAGTCTTAGCTCTTTTGCTTTGAACACCTATTGTACAACCTCTACAGTCTTTCGGTGTGCATGGGTTTGACACTATTCACAAAGAAATCTTCGAGATTGACTTTTCTCTTGAAATTTTGAATGTTCCCAATTCAATAAAGCTTAGACTTATAATAATAGGACATACACTATAAGTTGCTCAGCCTTTTCATTTGAAAATAAAAGTTTAAAGACCTTTATTTTGAAATCAAAAGGCCAAAGGCCAATGACTAGATCCAGGAGCAGCTTTTTGTTTGAAATTAAAAGGCTGTGCAACATGTAGATTCGATATCAGAAGCATACTGTATAGACTTAGTTTGAGTGTTCTCATTCATATGAAAAAAAAAAAAGCTATTGAACTTTGAAAACTGAGTTATGTAATTTGTGGATGCCACTGAAACAGTGACCAACTCTCAGGGCTGAGGCTGTTCGTGAAGCAGCACCGGATTCCGGGGAAGTGATCAGCCCCTGTCCCTTGGGAGTTCCGGATGAATGTCCATTATAACGTGATGCTTATCACGTGAAAAACGGCTGAATCAAGTTTTCCCCGAATTAATGCAATACCTTTCCGTAGATTTCAGTCTTTCAGGATCTGGAGAGCCGCTGAGATCACTGCTTGACTGAATGAAGGGGAATGATTTCTGTTATTCTTATTGAGTGCCTCTCGCTCCGGGTGATATTAACTCGCATTCTGGATGTATGAGGCTGTAAAACCCCAAACACAGAGAACAAAATCATACCCAGCATGACCATGCGGACCAACCTTAGAACCCTCTGTAAAAACCCTCAACAAAGGCATATATTTGTTTTGAGAGGCTCAGTGCCGTGCCTACCACAGGCATATTGCTGCGATTATTCTTATCATGTTGGAAGATGATGAGCGGATCTCTCCTATTGTTAAAAACACAAGGTGACAAATCTTAGTACACAGTAGTGTGTGTGTGTGTGTGTGTGTGTGTGTGTGTGTGTGTGTGTGTGTGTGTGTGTGTGTGTGTGTGTGTGTGTGTGTGTGTGTGTGTGTGTGTGTGTGTGTGTGTGGCACTGCTCAGTGCACACAACAGTGGCCCGGCGATTTAGTGATGAAAACATTCCTGTAAATGCAATGATTACATTTAAATTATGTGGATAAAATGACGATCTGAAGAGTGACAGAGAGAGCTAGAGAGAGAGCATGAGGTGCAGAATAACTACAGTACAGTATAACAAAACCACGACAACAATGTTCTCGGTTTTAACTCTTTAATTCTGCGACGTTCCTAACACTGTATGATTAAAAAAAAAAAAAAGGAAAATAAATAATGAAACATGCTGATATATTTGAATTATATTGTAGGAACTAACTATATAATATACTGCTGAGGCCAATAAATTACAGCACAGTGTTTTACGTTACTTGTCCGTGCATGGGAGTGAGTGTTAACAAAGATGGCGGAACGCGACACTTGGCGAAATTACTCAAATGATGGATCATTACAACATGTGGCCGTCTGATACCGTGCAGCGGCAACAGAAGGTGAAGTGAATTTAAGCTTGCACTAGACAGGGTAGGGATGTCGGAACATCGTTCCTGACGTTCACATTCAGGCCCGACACTGGAAATTTGTCGGCCACGACAAAATCAAGCTGAATTTGTGGAGTCTGATACTATCATTAATGAAACTCGGAAAACTGTAATACGCACCTAACTACTTCCAGGCTAAAGCAATGAAAATTTATGGTAAGTAAGCAGAACTTTGGCGTACCTTGATTTGTTTGTGGAGCGGGCTTTTTGTGACATCACCCAATTTGTTATACATGTCGAGGTTGTGGCTCTTTTTACTTCAAGAGATGTTTTTGTTGAGTTTAGAAATAATTGTGTTATTAGTTGTGTTAAGAAATGATTGTATTGTTTGTGTGTATTTGTGTTCCAGATGTCAAAGAGAAGCTGAAAGTCGAATATAATAAAGAAGCACTGGGCATAACATCACACACGTTTCATGGGAACTGTGAAAACTGCAATTCGTAACCAACACAACTAACCTGGACCCTGTGTATTGCTGCCTGCAGCTAAATTTATTATTATTTATCGAGCCTTTTTTAAAATACAATTTGCAATTTTTAGACAAAATAAGCTCTTTAGTCATGTAAATACACTCTGCATTACAACCCAGAGGCACACACTTTTTGAGAAAAAAACAAATTCATATTCGGGAATACACCAGGAAGAAGCAATTGTTCTGGGAGTCAGTGTTACTGTAGCAGTATTCATATTCATTACAATGCTGTCATAAACAACAACCCTGCTTTTTACAGCCTGCTGTTCCCAGGAGACCAACGGGTCGGCATTGTTTAGTGGAGTTATCAATTCTGACTCATTAGACTTATTTGAATACCTATTATTGTAGGAAAAATAGATAATGAAACATGCAAATATCAACATGTGTCACAACTTGGTGCCGTGTGTTATTCTGTCACTTATCCTGTTTATTTCTCCTGCCATTTCGGATTTGGTCTTCGCTACAGTTCTGCCCCGTCCCCCTGGTCAGTACCGGGACATCATAGCATTGTGATAACATGTCGGTCTAGGCCTGTCAATATATACCGGCCCCATTCACTCTCGCGGTGTCTGATTGTCTTGTATCTTCCACCCAGCTTTCCAGTGTGCCTGGCCCTGAGCGTGTTCCCGCCTTCTGGATTCTGGACTCACACCTCCGCCTGCCCCTTTCGGATTGTAAGGTGTAGTGACTGATTTCCTTGTTTGACCTCCTCGTCTGTCTTTTGCCCTGTCTTCTGCCAGAGAGCCATTAAAGAACTGTTAGGTCTGCTTGATTGTGTCCGTGGTCGGACTGTTGGGTTCAGTTCAGTCCCAGCCGTTGTTGTGTTTTGTCTTGTTTAATGTTGCACATGCACAGACATCCACACACACGCCACATTGTCCCATTTTAGTACATAAACCCAATCTCAGTTATGCCAGACGCTCACAATGTTTCGGTGTTTTATGTCTTGTCAATGAAAGTCCTTTTTTGTAATTTTCACTGTTCCAACTTGAGAGGGGAAATCAACCTTGCGCGTCAAGATCCCTTCCTCAACTCTCTTACCCTATCCCATTACTTGCAAACAAGACCCCAACGCTACTTAAACCATTTGGGTAGGGTAGAAAAGCATAAAAAATGTGGTTTTGGGGTATAGTCAGTTTGGCATGCAATGTCATCGGTCATCTCATCAGGTCCTGTTACATGGGGTTTATCAACTCATTGACATCCACTAGACATTATTGTGTCCAAAGTCAGTTATTTTTGTTTTGTGTAAAACCATTATTCTTTCCAGGTCTTCTCCTCTCTTCTTCTCATTGCAAGGCAAAGATGAATTCCTCTTTTTCATTTTCCCGCTCCATTTCCTCCCCCTCCTCACCATGTGCTTCATGTCCTCCAATATTTATTAGCATTTCGAAAAAAAAAAAAAAAAAAATGTATTAACTGTCTCATCTAAACTGGATGCAAAAAAGGAGGAAAAAAAATACATACAGTAACTCATGTACCAAAAGTTTATGTTTCAATCCTCCAGCTTCTTTACTCTAAACTTCTATGATGAAACAAGCTCGTTGGTGATTTATTCATTACATCTTTGCCTCCGTGACCATCAGACAGAACATGAACAATGCATAGTCATGTCAAATTGTGTACAGGATTACACAAAGTATGCCTTCTTCTGACCGATTGATTTGTTTTGTTTCTACTTGGTCACTTGAGGAGGAGGTGGGTGTATTCTTTAACCTAAGGGTGCTGTTCTTTTGTGATTGTTGTGTAATATTCATCATGGCTGCACTTTGACTTCTTGCATGCGCCTGATCAGCGCATTCTTGCTGGGAAAAGGTGGACCCCGCCACCAAAATGAAAATGTCTAGGTCCTGAGAAGGGACCAGACCCATTACTCATGGGACTGATCGACAGATCATGTAATCCAATCGAAGACTCTGCATTCATGCCGCATAGAAGTAATGACGCAGGGGCATATAAGCGCAGTCTACCTTCCCCTCTTCCTCTTTTCGCTGGTGAGCGTCTCGGAGGGGCACTGTACTGCAGTGCAGTAATAGATCTGGTCCCTTCTCAGGGAACAATGGTTGCTTTCACAACCTAGACATTCCCTCACCTAGACATTTGCTTCACAGGGACTGTGATCTATTACTAATGGGGCCGTATACCATCACAAGACATTATGGTGATCGCCCCAGGGAGGTCCACATAATAGGGTACCCCCCACTGAAGTGTCTGTCCCAGACATGCCAACGGATGTGTGAGGAAAATGCTTGTGGGATACTTTCTGCAGCACCTGCATACTCAAATCTGTGCATCAAACATGGCATGTGGCTGCGCAGACCTCGTAAAACAGGGCCCAAGAGGAGGACACTCCCCTGCTGACTCAAAAGGCTGTGGGGAGAAGGCCACCAACTCAATGACCTGACTCCGAAACAGGTTCGGTAACAACCTTCGGAGTGAAAGATGTGTTAGGACGCGTGACCACTTTAGCCTACAACATGCTAAGAGTGCTGCCAGATAGACTTCAAGTGAAGAGGCAGCTTTTCCATCCACGAATAGTCCCTGTAGGAACTACAATATTGCTCCTACAGGGCAGTCGGAGTGGGTGTGTCCCCATTGTTTGCACCACTGGGAAAAAATACACCACCTCAGTATATACTGGAAGCATGTCGACGGATCCCTGGCGCAATGTGTAGTGGCGACCACTGCATCTGACAAGCCTGATTCTAGGAGCTTCTCCCTCTCAGGTATCAGGCAGGGAGGCGCGTGAGTGACATATTGTTCTGTGTGCCTGCGTGAGTAGGACTCATCAGAGGGGAAAATCCCACGAGGGACTCACACTTATGTCGCTCAGATTGGCGGTGGCTGGGCCACCAGCTGCAGTGACAGGTTGTCTTCCCGCACTCTCAGCAATGGCTGGATGAGTGCCACAGGGGGAAAAGCATAGAGCGGCGCCTCCAGCCACAAGTGGGCAACCGCATCTATGCCCCCCCCAGAGAGAACTATAACAGACACTATGTTGTCTCTCAAGACGCAAACAGGTCCACCTCCATCCGACCAACTGTCTCCAGATCTCCGCCACCACCTGGGGGTGAAGTCTCTGGGTCAGGGTCCGCTAACCAGGGATTACCCCTGGATAATAGGTCTGCTCCATGGTTGAGTATGCCAGGGATGTGGACCACCAGGAGGGAGAAGATGTTCCGCTCCACATACAGTAGTAAGCGGTTCGCCATATGGTACAGGGGGAGGGACTGGACACAGGCCTGGCGATTGACGTCTGCTATTTGTGGCAGTTTTGCCTGCCAGGCACCACCCAAATGGCGTTTTCAGGGTCCTCCGGCACAGAGACACAGACGACGGGTTGTAGACAGCAGTTTATTGTAGAGACTGGGCTAGTTGGAATAAGCCCAGGAGCAGATGGACATGTGTCATGACAAGGTCTCCTCTCCTGAGTGTGTGTGGGGTGGGGTTTTTTTTGCTTGTTAGACCAACCAATGAGCAACAGGTTTGTTGCGACTCTGATACTGGATCCACCCATTCCCTAGATCCAGGTCAGGTGTGGCTGCTCAAACCACACCATCCCCACACCACACTATTGTTGACGTGTTGCTGACATGACCGGAACATGTCGGCCCTTGAGGGCTGGTAGGAAGTGTTGAAAAGCTGATAATGCTGTGGGCAGCTCTTACACATTTATGTGACCCTTTGCCCGACAATGCCATTATTTTGTGGTGTCTGTCCTTTACTGGGTGAATACAAATAGCTCCCTGGTCCACATCATGCCGAGGGGCAATGCCACAGCTGCTGATGCCATCACGCCCAGCAGTTTCTGGCAAAAGAGTGATGTCACTTACCGTCTGGGTCCAAACAGTGATGCGCATGACTTGATGGCCTGAACTCTGGCTGGAGTGATACAGTCCATCATTGAAACCGAGTCTATCTCATGCCTTACATTACATTACATTTCGTCATTTAGCAGACGCTTTTATCCAAAGCGACTTACAATTATTCAAACACCGACGGACGCAGCCATCAGGAGCACTGAGGGGTTAAGTGTCTTGCTCAAGGACACTACAGCATGCTAGCAGGAGGAGCCTGGGATTGAACCAGCAACCTTTAGATTACTAGACGACCAGCTCAACCTCCTGAGCTACACCCGAGAAGCTAAGGATTGAGTGTATGGAATTTGTAGGTTTTCCCCTGGAAGGCAAAGCACAGATATGTTCTGTACCAGGGGGTTGACCAGGGGGATCTTTAAGATCCATTAAAAAAATTCAAAAAAGTTTCCTCTCTCTGTTGGGACACTCGGCAATGCCCCCTTTTCTAGCTGGGAGTTTATCCCTCTTGCGAGAACCTCTGTCTGATTGTCCGGACTACACACTCGACTTCTCCCCTGAAGTTTGGGGCAGGATGGCTGAATAGGATGATGTAGCCCTTGGTCACAGTCCTTAGGACCCATTGGTTCATCATGCATGCTCGTCAGGCCATTGCACATTGCAGTAGCGCCAGCCTGGTGTACACCAGGTTGTGTGACAGCTTATTCTGCAGACCCACAAGTCTGTTATGCACACGCTACAAGCCCAGGCACCCTGTGGGTCGGGAGTGTACCCGCTCATTGCCAATTGTTGCCTTCAGATAGAAACTGGCCTAGTATAGCATGACATAATGGGATATGATGGGTTTATGAGTCTTGTGGAGCCAAGTTTTTTTGTCGAATATGTGATTGGACTCAAACGGTGCTTCTGCAGCGACTGGGAACGGTCCTGAGAGCACTGCGATCAGGGTTGTTACCTAATCCACAGGGCGAAATGCTCTCCGCTAGCACCCATGCTACGACTGGTAGCCTAAGCTGGACAGCAAGTGAGGAGCAGGGAGAGGCCTCTGGCCTTCGGTATCTCCACCAGTGTCTCCTCCTTCACTGTGGCTTAGCTGACCAGCTTCACATGCAGCTTGGCCTGGTAGCACTGAAACAGGGCCAGCTACGCTAGCTGTTTGGCCACCTTGGTGAGTAGGGTGGGCGTCTTCCCCAAGCTGATGACAAGACAGCCGGCGACGTGCCCTTCCACTGGAAGGAAGGACAGGTAGCCCAGCTCCTGGGCCAGGTCCATGTAACTGTAGGCATCAAACCCCTCACTGGTGCCTGCGCAGATAAGGGGTTAGCCCAGCCTTTCACCAACTCTGTGTGCACCCCGCAGAACAGAGGGATAGATGGAGTGCTTCGGTGGGGGGCTCCCAAGTAGAACTCCCTGTCCAGCATGGACACCTTCGTGTCCAGTTCAGCCATGGTGGGGAGGCCCATCTTTTTGGCCGCCTCGCTGGGACACCTCAACGAGCTCGGCCTCCAGTAGCCTAGTCAAGGCCAGAGCCGAGGACAGGCTGGAGATGGCCTGGAAGCTGGGAAGAATCTCTCCATCGTCAGACTCGTCTGAGTACAACAACTCCGTGCGGGCCCTAAGGGATATCCCCTTCTGCAGTTCCTCCGTTATATACTGTACGTTGGGAAGGAAAACCGCCGCGGGTATGGGGGCCAGTCAATCGCTAGAAGGAGGGGTGACGCGAATGGGGCCAGCTCCTGTGCTAACGCTAGCCGGGGAAGTGGGCTCAACCTTTGAAATAGACCCTTTGTCGCCGCCCTCTTTGTGCCAGTGTGGCGCTCATTTCCCGACGGTTGCCAGGGAAAGCTAGGCGCAGGCTGGGCACTCTGCGGCATCCTCCAGGAGTGCCGCCTCAGTGTGCTGCCCTTTACCCTGCGGCGTCTGTTTCTTGTAAAGGGTCAAGTACATCAGAATGGTTACAGAGAGTAAGTCAACCTCCACCACACATGAATACTGCTCCTATTATTCCTATTACTGCTCAAACCCAATAAGGACCCAACCCTCACCTCCAGTTATAGACCCATAAGCATAATTAATTGCGACCAAACAGGCTTTGTTAAAGGTTATCTGGCAATATGAGCCATTTCTTCAGTCTGATCAGCACGTCTCAAAAGAACAACCTAAATACTGTTATTGCCTCTTTAGATGCCGAAAAAGCATTTGACAGAGTTAATTGAACTTATCTCCTTCCAACCCTCAACAAATTTGGCTCTGGAGAGTCACTCATTCAATGGATCAGAATCCTGTACAACTCCCCATCTGCTTCTGTCATCCCTAACTGTTACACTTCACAGCATTTCATTCTACAATGCTGCATAAGACAAGGAAGTGCGCTCTCCCCTTTACTATTCGCCATCTCTATTGAACCCATTGCGGCGGCCATCCGTCAAAACAGTAATATCGTTAGCATATAAATAGGAAACTCCTGTTCACAAAATCTGTACACAAATTTGTTGTACTTATGGAACCCAATATCATCCCTGCCGAAAGTTTTCAATCTTATATTTAAATTCTCAGCTATCTCAGACCATTCAATAAATTGGACTAAAACCATAGTCTTACCACTCAGTGAGGAGGACTGGAATGCTTTAACCCAGAAACTTCCCTTAACCATCACAATGGGCAACATTAGATAAATTGATATTGATATCTCTACCAATTTTTCAGATTTGTTTACCCTTAACTTTACTCCATTGCTCAAATCCATTGAAGAAGACCTCATTTGATGGAACAGCCTACCCATCTCACTAATTGGTAGGATAGCAGCAGTGAAAATGAATATTAGCAAAAATAAACTATATTTTTTCAATGACCCCATTCTAACCAACAGTACATTGGTTTAATTCTCTAGCCTCAATAATCAATAAATCTTATTGGAAATATAAGAAACTGAGAATTTAACTAGCAACACTACAGAAAACAAAGACTGTGGAGGCCTAGCAGCCCCAAAGTTCAGATACTACTATCTAGTGAACCATCTTCAATTTATCATTAAATGGTTACAACCAGAGCAACAACTGGGCCATGGATGGCGAGACATTGAACAAACAGAATGTTAGGAGTTATCAATATCTGATCTCCCATTTCTTACTGAATCAATAAGGAAACCCATTCATCGCAAAAACTCTGTCAGCCTGTTGGAGATTCCTCAAACTCAGTGGTTACACTCAAATTCACCCCAATTCACCCCATTGCACAACCTGGATTTTCTGGTTAAAAACAGACCAGTAATCTTCAGGTCTTGAAAAAGACAAGGAATTACTCATCTGGAACACATCTTTGAAAACAATTCACTTATAACCTTCCCAACATTAACCCAAAGGTAAAATATCAGCGGCCACAGCTTCCTTCAATTCCAACAACTACAGCAGTCTCTAAAAGTTAAAATCAAATTGACTAACAACATCCTACAACCACCTACGATGATTGAACATGTTGATCATATTGATAATTTAAAAGATCTATTTTCCAGAATATACAAATTTTTATTAAAAACAGATGACACATTATCTCTGCTGTGGGAGAAAAATGCTTACGATCATTTATATTGAATGAGGACAAAAGGCCTCTACCTCCGGGGGGGAGTTTTTTTTTTTAAACATTGTCTCTGTTTTCCCAGGAACCCCCCAACTCTATGTAGAGAAAAATATTCTTTCTCTCTGCAATGTCAATTCTAACATGGAAGAACAAGAACACATTTGGTCCTGTTTACCTTGTAAGGAGATGAAGAATAACCACAGGGGAGCCTGGAGGTGCATTGTAAGGGATTAGAATCCACGTCTGCCAGGTAATTTCTGTGAATTTACTATTTGAGGTTGGCATCCAGTGAGACAGTTGAGGGACAAAGACTTGAATGACTTCTGACCCAAGCCACACCCTCTGTTGTTGTACAAAGCCCTCTTGATCAGAAATAAGATTAGACTGGTCTGAACACTGCTTTGGAGCAGTACTGAACCGTTCTCTTTATTCTGCAGAATAAATAATCTTGAATATTCTCAGTTTTGTTTTCTTGTAGCGGGCAGATTAACCTCACTAATCATTGCAGAAGAATTTCTTCCACACTACCTACCAGGGAATGGGAAAGAGACAGTGCTGTTTCCACCGATATCAATCCGTGGAAGCTTATTTGCAACAACACCTTTTCTATGACCCGCAGTTCCAAAATGCAACTCATCCAATAAGATTCTGCACAGAGCTCATATCACAGAACACAAACTGTTCAAAATGGGTTTGTGGATAAAGACGTTTGCTCTCACTGTTCACTGAATTCCTGAGATGACTACTTTCATGCCATCTGGCTCTGCCCACCTATCCTAGCATTCTGGACCAACATCAACAAGATGCTATCAACCCTCCGGGGTTACAGCATTCCAGTCTTCCCGAGTGTATGTCTCGTCAGTGACCCCTCCTCAGTTGACCCACCACTCAAACACCACCAACCCATTTTGATCGCCTAAACAATTGCCAAGAAAATAATATTACTCAATGGGAAAAACAGACATAAACTTACCACATCCCAATGGTTACATTTATTAATATAATACATCTCAATGGAAAAAAATATTGGTAATATCCAAAAACAAGGTGAAATATTGAGTGAAATATTGGCTACTTCAATCTTTGACATAACATTATAACATTGATACTTGAATCTTCCGAAGTCGGGGGAATGTCGTTGCCGGGTTGTCGGGTTTTGGGGTACGTGGGGATCCTCCTGGTCTGGTCGGGGCTCTGCGGATGGTTGGGTGCCCTGCGGCTGGCGCCCATGTGTTGGTTTGAGGCGTGGTTGCTCGTTTGGGGCTCGATTGTGGGCGGGGGGTGCAGGTTGCGGGTTCGGGTCTTGGCCTCCATGGTCGGCAGGTCAACGCGCTGCTGGGGTCGCCCACTCGTGGGCGTGTGGTGGGGCTTACGTGGCCTTCTGCGCCCCGTGGGAGAGGGGGGGGGTGGGTGGCCTGTCGTGCTGCGGCTGGTTAAGCAATCCGTCTGGTCCCGTGACCTGGCCTGATCCTGGCCGGGTGTGCTCGGCACGGGGCTCACCATGTGGCCTCCTTCGGCCTGGGTGCGGGCTGTGGGTGGGAGGCCGTCCCCCGCCCTCTGTTCTGTGGTCTGCATGCTCGGCGGCTGGGGGCTGACCAGGGGCCTGATGGGGATGCGGAGCTGCCCGTCATGGCGGCGGCGCATGGCGGGCCGCTCTGCACCCGTGGCTGGTCACTGTAGGTTGGGTGCCTCCAGATACGGGAGGTAGGGGTGCTATGGTTGGTTGTGGTTGGATCCGGGGGGGGGGGAGGGGGCAATCAGTGTGGCTGCTCTACGGCCTGCTGCGCCCCTGCGTTGATCTGGTTGCACTGTTACTCTGCTACGTGGATGGGTTTCGGGCCAGTGGCCAGGTGGGGCGTCTGGTCGGCTGTGGTTGGGCGGGCCTTGCTCTTGCGCGGGGTGTGGGTGGGCATGGGGGCCCACTGGCTTTCTTGCGGGGCAGATGGTTCGAGGCCCTTTCTGCTGTTTGGGGGCGCCACAACATAATACCAACCTTATACACCAGAACCAAATGGTATAAGTCCTGTACACTCACCGGTGAACACACACACACACACACACACACACACACACACACACACACACACACACACACACACACACACACACACACACACACACACACACACACACCACAACATCTGCTTTGAACGCACCCCAGCACCCTCCTGATTGCATTCCTCTCCCTTCCTCCCTCATTTACTGCCAAGTATGACAGGAAGAGGCCACGTGACCAGTTGTAGTTCCATTTTTTCTGGACTTAATTAACTCAGTTTTTTTAATACATGTTGTCGTCCGATGTTTATGTTTTCTGTGTACATGTTGATTGGTTCTATGTTAAATTGTCTCACCTATGGTGATTCTCCCCCTCTTGGAGTAGTGATTAGTTGTTTATAGACCCAAACATGGTAAATAGTTCTCTAAAGAGAGGGATTGGTGGTGGTTCTGCGGAACAAAAAGCTGTGCTCTTCTCATCCCACAGGTTGTCCACAGCACAGTCATTGCAGCTGTTCTTCATGACTAAAGAATTGATAAAGAGCTGCATTGCAGGTTGAGAAGTTGAACTCTACTTGCAGACTAACTCTGTCCTAGATGCAATAGCATACAAATACTCTGTGTTGTATGCCTAGCATGCTGACAGCCCAGGTTAAAAAAATAAATTATATATATATATATATATATATATATATATATATATATATATATATATATATATATATATAATAAGAAAATAAATAAAGGGTCGCGTAAAAAATAATGTAATATGGGATTTTGTAACAAATTAACCCCACGATTACCAGTTTTAATTTGGATTTTCAAGCAACGTTGCCTTCTTACATTTGCCGTGTGAAAAAATTGGGGGAAAAAAACTTGCAATTATATTATCTCCATGATCTTTGGTCATGTAAGAAAAAAATATTTGTGGTGCAACATGCTATTCACAATAAATACTGACACCCACCTCTTCTGCCACTCTGTTTTCTAATTAGAAAACACAGCAACACACAAACAGAAGAGCTCAGGGTAGAATATTACAGAAAGATTCAAGATCAACATCCAGTTTATTTGTCACATGCAGTGCATATACAGGTATGGTGCAGTGGAATGGTAAAGGGAAAGCCCTCCGTGCAAAACAAACAAGAAGAAATAAAACAAAGAAATGATCTAAATCAGAACACAGACACGCGCACGCACACACACACGCATATAAACAAAAAAATATATAAATACAAGAAAAACAAAAATTATAAAGGCAAACATATTCAGAAAACAATTAACATAATAAACATTTCAAGATTCAAGATTTTTTATTTGTCACATACATATACATACTTTCATACATATATGCAGTGAAATGTAATGCAACGCACCCGGTGATAGCACACAATATGTCCTAGGAAAAAAAGAAATAAAAGTAAAGAATTCCTTTCTAATAGACCGACTAACTGACTCCGAAAACGTAATACGGTAAGTTGAATACTTATAGAATAAGATAAAAATATATAGAATAAAATACAATAAAAATAAAATGAAATAAAATGGAATAGATAGAGGGAATATGCCTATGTATGTACAGATATGTGCAATTAAAGTGGCATGTGAATTAAAGTGGCATGTGAATGTGAATAGAGTGAGGTAGTGTTTGGGATAATACAGCACAGTATACAACAGTACGTATGTATGGACAGAATGTAAGACCTTATAAGATCTCGGACCAAATGTCAATCAGTTTTTATTGCGTTTTCGTTATTATTATTCTTCAAAAATAGTTTGCGCGAAGGCACTGACATCTCGCGCATATCCGCGCAGACATTTCTATTCACGTACATGTCGTAAAGCCCTCTCCCACCGTCCAGGGGCTGGAGCGACGGCAAACCGTTCTGACCAATCAGATTCGGCGTTGTGCCGACGCCACCGCGTTCATCCAATCACGACTCACGTTTATCGGAAAAAACAAAAACAAAAAAAAACCCCAAAAAACGTGCCGGGTAAGGAGGAAGCGAGTGTGCGCGCCACTGGCCCGGTGCTCTGCTGTCACTGCCGACCCGCGCTGGGAGACCAAGTCCACGCAAGTACATTTATTTGACGTTTAGAAGTTCGCCGTTCTCGCAGACGATGGGCGCGAACAACAGCACACGCCGCGTTTCGTTCGAGGCGGACGAAAGGGAAACCGTCACGGTTGTGAAGGGCATACGGGTGAGTGGCGTCCATCTGCAAAAGTCCCGTACCGCCGACGTCAGGGAGCGCGTTGGAATGCGCGTCACGCTGACGTCACGTCCGAGGCGAATACGCCTCGGTGTGAACGTAACAAGCACGCAGCGTCATTAATTTATTTTAACTAATGTCAGTCATTGGAGACACGTTCATTTTGTTATCGACGAACCGCTCGCACTTCAATAATATGCCCTATGTACAATAAAGTACAACTGATTCACCTATTCATCGATACACTATTCACCTGTTCATCCGTTCCTCAATATATAGCAGGTATATTTACATCTATATCATGTATATTTACATCTATATCATGTATATTTACATCTATATCATGTATATTTACATCTATATCCATGTATATTTACATCTATATCATGTATATTTACATCGATATCCATGTATATTTACATCGATATCCATGTACAAGCCAATCTGCATCGTTGCACATTTATTGTATCAGTACAGATTATTATTATTATTATTATAGCATATGTGAATAATACCCCTTCCAACCGTACATTGTATTCCCCAGTGAACACTCTTTATACATTATTACGCCTATTATTACTTAGTTGCCCTACTGTACACACACACACACACACACACACACACACACACACACACACACACATACACACAAGTCCACATGTTGCACATTGCTCCATTTTCTACTTTATGTTTTTATTCTACACATACTTCATTGGAAATAGACCCTGGCTATTTTTTGAGCTTTTTATTTTGCATTTATATTATAATGGGGGCGCTGTAATTATATTTATAATTATATTATTTGCTGTTATCATGAGCTTTGAGAGGCCCCTTCATACCACTTCCTGCTGAAGTTAAACATAGATTTAGAGCCTGTAGTTGACAAGATTACCTTGCATTTGGCATCACCAGATCTATGTTGAGCACCTGGTTGTTCAGCCAGCCTGTATTTTGAACTTACGCTTGTTGTGTAATGTCCCTCTCACTCCAGTGCCATTCTTGTTACTATGCATTTGCTCTTACTATAAACAACTTTTAAGGTTCCCTCAGGACATTTGCCAGTTTTGTTTATGGTCAACACAATGCTCTGTTCGATTCTGTCCAGTTGCTTCACTTAAACCTCTCTCTCCTTCTCCTCCTCTTTCACAGCTTTCTGAAAATGTCATCAATCGCATGCGGGAGCCTGCAGATGGCCCTTGGCCGAACGCCCACCCACATACTGCCACACCATCTCCTCCCACCCAGGCCCCCTCTCCTCCCCTGCATCCAATTCCTCCCCCCTTTGATCCGGTCACTACCTTGTCCACTCCTCTGGTAGAGCCCATTGCACCTCCGGTAGCTCCTCCACCAGCTCCAACTGCCACTGAGACAGTGGCTCCTGCTCCTTCCCTCACGGAACAGGTAGCAGCACCCACTGTCATTGAGATGGTGGTCCCGTCTCCTCCACCCGCAACTGCTGCTCTCACTCCTACTTTTGAGCCTGTCGCGGCACCTCCTCCTGCTATTGTCGAGCCGGCAACCTTGCCTCCACCTTCCCCTCCTCCACATGCTCCTATTGAACCAGTTGTTGTGGAATCCATAGCTTTGCTTACCCCGCCTGACCATGTAATTGGGATGTCTCCTCCTCCCATAATGGAACCCATTGCTGCTCCTTCCATGATCAAAACCCCTGCTCCATCCTCTCCCATAATTGAACCCATTGCTCCTAATCCACCTGTCATGATTGAACCCATCACAGCATCCCCTTTGCCTGAAATAGAACCCATCTCCTCCTCCCCTGCTATTGAGCCTGTCACACTCCTGTCACCCCCGCATACACCAATGGAAGCTTTGTCCTCACTGCCTGAGCCAATCACTGCGCCTTCCTCGCCTGAGTTTGTTGTTCTCTCTGAACCAGTTACACCTTTTCCCCAGCCCCCAGTAGAACCTGTAGCTCCTGCCAGTGTCCCTGAGCCTTCGGGCGCTCCTGAGTCAGTTCCATTTGCGCCACCTCCCGCTGCATCACCTGGTAAGTTGTGTGCCAATACACTAAACCACTCACTGAAGTGCAGTGTTATGAACTGGATGTTCTGGTCATCTTATGCTGTCGTCTGTATTAGTTAAGTGCATGTGTAGGAATTTGTGATAAGGGGATAGAGCCTCCTAAACTTGAAATCACACATCCAAGAACACATTGGTGGGGCGGTGGAGAATGAAAGCATTTTGTTTACCTCAATTTCCAGGCCAATTATAGGCTAGAGTTGCCTATAGACCTATAGACCAGCCAAAGATCAAGATACCCCGAGGGACTTATTTGCCCTCATAGTAATGGGATTGTTTAGCTATCCACATCAGTGAGGTTTCAATGGAGAGAACAAGGTTGAAACCAGCTGAATCGTCAAATATTCTCCTTTACTGTTTACTATAGTTAAACTGGGAATGGCTTGCTAATCTTTGGGATGATATCAACGGATGAAGGACAAACTTCAGTTTGGTTGCTCGTCATAAGAAACATCAGATATTTTCTCAGACAAACTATCCTTGGTCTTGAAACAAATGTCTAATACTTGGATTGGTTGGCAGAGGTTATGCGGTAATGAACTTTCAGTCCAAGTTAAGCTATATATTGAATTTTAACAGAGTGTGTGGGTGTTTAGTTTTAAGCCACCGTTAAGCTTGTTTGTCTCAAACTTTTGTAGCGGATTCTAATTAGTCTTCATTCTCAGAGTCACCTCACTGCAGCCATGGTCATATTGTGATTCATTGTCTTCACCTCCCTGTTAATGAAATGATTAATTATTTTTTATTTTAATACCATTAATTAATTGATGTTGTAATTAGTTGCCCTCCGTTGAGGCTCACCATTGTGTAGCTCAAGCTGTCATAGTTGCCTTTTTTTCTTGTAGTGGCAAATGCAGGCAAGTTCCTCAGACTGACCTCAGCATTTCTCTGTTTGATAAAATATATTTATCAAACAGAGAAATGCTGAGGTCAGTCTGAGGAACTTGAAAAAAAAAAAAAAAAAAAATTCTGTCATCTATTTAAGAGAATATTTGGTTTGAAATGAAGCCAAGAGAGGAGAGAGGGCATGCCTTGACTATAAGTAATTTTACTTAAACTCACAACATTGTTGGTACATTGTCTGCTGCCTAAATATGTCGAAGATGATAATTTTGAACGACATTTGCATGTCCATGAATTGGTCATCATATTTTTTATGCTGCTTTATATTCAAGGATTTCTCTTTGAAATGTGCTGTTTGCTTGAAAGAATTACACACCAATGACAAAAATAGGGTGGCATATAGGCAATCATGTGGCAATGTGTCACTTGTTGAAGTTTTTCTTTTCAAGATAAACATGGAGTGGCAGAGTAAAGTTTGTCATTAAAAGTGACATTGCAAGATTGATTGTTTATTGTGTCAACTACTGTCTTTGCAACAGGTGTGACGATTGGTCTTTAGGATGAGTTTAATACCACAGATATACCCATATGGAAGTTTAGAAAACACAAGTACGCACACTTTGGTTGCATCTGTCTCACCTAGATGCTTTCTTTTCTCTTCTCAAGTCTTGACTAAAGTTCAGGTCTAGTATTGTTCCTTTTGTATAAGCATCCTGCTTCTTTGAACACAGCAGACAGAGGACACTAGAATGTTACCTGCTCATTAGACACTAGAGGATAGGGCGTGGGCGCAGGGTCTTTAGAGTGTGACATCCAGGGTGTGGGCGAGTCTCTCCATCCTTGATGGTGCTCAATCGGTAAGGTAATTAGAAAAGGCCAACTTATGCCACGCCACGCTGGCTTTGATGATTAAAAGGACATCTCTGCAGTTTCACACAACAAACCACCCGGCCTCATTAGGAGGAGGAGGAGGAGGAGGAGGTGCGTGTCTATGTGCGAGCACTGCCGTACACCTGTGCATCTTACTTTGATGCCTAAACTCTCCTCAAGCTCCCCGCCACTTACCAAAAGGCTACCGTATTTCAGGTTATCGGCTATCTTTTGGTGGTATTGTATCGCCAGTTATGGTGATGTCAAGATTAAGATATCAATGATGAACTGGATATAGGCACAACTACCGATCCGATCTGGCTGCAAAGAATGTGGTTTTTCATTGTTTGCAAAACCTTTGCTTGTGACAAAACCAACTCTGATTTGAATCCAGGTTTGGATTGCAGGCAATCATCTTTGACCAACATTTGATGTAATTCCACCTCTGCCTCAGTTAAGCGGTGCCTGGCTCAGTGAGAAACCAGGCAGGACATTTGAAAATCCCTGCATAATAATTGAAACATGAATAATAGTGATTTCACCCCCCCAAAAAAAGAAATTAACACATTTTGGAGATTTGGCAGTTTCGCCTGCAACACGCCACTCAAGTGGCGTATTCAGGGCCCTCCAGCACAGAGAGACAGATGAAGGGGGAGAAAACACACAAGTTTATTGTTGAGAGGGGGACTGATAGAACAAGCCCTGGAGCAGATGGACACAGGTCATGACAGGGCTCCTCTCTTCTGAGTGTGTGTGGGGATGGGGGTTTTACTGTTGCTCATTACATCAACCAATGAGAAACAGGTATGGCACCACTCTGATCCTGGGTCCCCAATTACCTAGATCCAGGTCAGGTGTGGCTGCTCAGACCACACCATCCCCACACCACATACCCGACATCAAACTCTGGCCAGGGAGAATGCCTGGCCGAAGCCTACACCCCCCCCAAAGCAGAGAAGAAAAATGAATGCAGCATGGTCCACTGGCTTCCTTCTTCCAGGGCGACAATGAAGACTCCCCTTCTCAAGCGTGGGGCCTCGAGCTGCTGTGTTGGCTGGTGGAGGCGTAGCCAGGCTTGGTTGTTGCGGGGGCTGCTTGGAGGTGTGGCCGGGCTGCTGCATGGTCCCGGCGATGGCTGCTGGATGGAGAAGCTATCTGCCAAGATTTAAGAGATTATTTTTCACATACATGTGGTAGTTGCTGCGTCTGCTTTTCCGCCGGTCCTCCGCCGGACCCCCTGGGTGCTGCTGCTGCCAGTCGGGAGAGTGTTGGTGCTGTGGCCTCCTGTTGACCCACTGGTGGCTCCAGGGCGTCTTCGGACGGCCCTTCTGTGTCCCTTCCCCATGCCGGAGAGTCCCTGTTCAGGTGCCAGTGTGGCAGTTTCGCCTACCACGTGCGACCCAAGTGGCAAGTGTTTTCAGGACCCCCGGCAAAGAGGCACAGACGATGGGGATTGTAGAAAAAACACAAGTTTTTTGTGGAGAGGGGGCTTAATAGAACAAGCCCCGGAGCAAATGGACCCAGGTCATGACAGGGCTCCTCTTTCCTTAGTGTGTGTGGGGGGATGGGGGTTTTTACCTATTGTGGGTATGCAGCCTCTCTGACCCTGGGTCCCCAATTACCGTTATACATAGATACATACATACATACACATAGTATACTATGTAATATAATTGTTAAAATTGAAATCAATGGGACATTTAGTGTAGTTTGTAGAATTTAATGGCATCTAACGGTGAATTTGCAGATTGCAACCAACTGAATACTTCTCCCCATGGTGGTACAACATTACGGCCTCTGAGAAGAGACGGTGGGCACGAAAAACTCAAAAGTCCCTCCTAGAGCCAGTGTTTGGTTTGTCTGTTCTGAGCTACTGCAGAAGAAACATGACGGTGCAACATGGCAGCCTCCGTGAAGAGAACCCATGCCTATGTACATAAAAACAGCTCATTCTAAAGTAACGAAAACACGATTCTTATTGTCATGGGATTACACACTAATTAAGACATACTTATGAATATTATATTCCATTTCTGCCAAGTCCGTTCCATAAATTCTACACACTGCACCTTTAAAGCCAGCTTTATCATAAATTTTACCCCTACTCTTTACTATTGCTTAAATGTAGATATGAAATGCCCTTGACCTCCAAGGTGAGGAAATGTATTCTCTTTCTGCTTCTCCCTATAGGCCTTAGTGAGTGGTAGATAGAACTATATAGAAACAAAAAATATTCCTTTTCCTTTCCTTTGTGTGTGTGTATTTTGTTTTTGTGTCATGCTTAGATTTAATGGTTGAATTAATTTTGTTGATGCAGCTAAAGGACTTCTGTATGGCAACAGATGGTAATAATCTGCTGCTCCATTTTTTTTCTCAATACACAAAGTGCATTTGTTTTAATACTATCAGCAATGAATTAACATTTGTTCATGTAAAAGGATGCCTTTCTATTATCAATGCCGGTCATATCCTTTGCAGAACGCCTTCTAGTGCTAGGCCACCTCAGAGATATGTGACTATCAAACTTACAAGCCACTGTAAAGGAGAGGAGAAAAGTCAGCTTAGAGAATTGATCCAATCAGCTAATTTCAAAAGGTGGGTGAAAAAGGCAACCCTGAATAAAGATGAATCTTGTTCAAAACTTGGAAAGTTAAATCAAATCCTAAAAGGTTGCAACCTTAATGAGTCCGAAATTGATTATCTGTGCCCGCGAGGTCTGGGTATCGAGTGAGTCTCTCAGCGTACGGCCCGTCTCTAAATCATGGCCTGAGTAACTGTATGTTCTGATTATATCACGGTCAAGTTTGAGCCACCCACACTTTTTCCAATGTGCGATAAATATTCATATTCTTGAGCCCACATGCTGTGACGGACTAATAGCCTGCTTAAAGATGTCTCCCAGGTGCACCAGAGAAAGTAAACGAGGGAAAAAGGAAAACAAGTGGTTGGGGGGGGGTAAAAGTGTGACAAGTATGTGTGTTCTTGTGAACGTGGAAGACGTGGTAGTGCATTGCTTCCCTGCTGAACCTTGCTTAACTTCTAATCATGTGAAAATGGCAAGCGATTCCATAACCTGTGATTGAATAACATGAAATAGAGGAAAAATATATTACAATTACAATGAAAAAAATAGAAGGAGGAACCTGACTGCCAGTGCTGCAAGACAAGTCTCGGCGCTTTGCTTTTCCCCACATGTGAACGTGGTGGAAGGTGTGCGAGGCCTCGTCTAAGCGGGAGCCAGAAGCGTGAGGAAGTGGTAATGTTACAGATTATGCCCTCCGTGTGGGTCCTGGGGTTAATGAAACTTCTGATGAGAAACACAATTTGCCTCTGTCTATTATCTCCACCGCCAATATCCTCTTCTTCTCCTCCTCTTCAAGTTTTTCCACAGGGTTTAGCAATCGGAGGGAAAGGATAGGAGCGGGAGGGCGGCATGTCTAAAAAGATGAGTTTTTAATCTCTTTAACATTTACATGTCCTACTCAGGGTTGACACAGGCTCCTCCGATCAGGAATTGTCTCTGACCCTGTCCAGCCTTCCTCAAGGACCCCAAACAGTGTTTATCATATCAAAACCCGGTCCTTGATCGACCCTGTCGGTCCACTAACTATCTGAAGCGCCCTTCTCCTCTGGACGGAGCAGAGGGTGTGCCGATGAATCTGCAGCTTGGATTTTACAAAAATATAAAAAACATTTACAACTTGACTTCAAGTGGATATGTTTGAGTTGGCTGGAGGTTACAGAATATGTTGTCTGTGATTTTTTTATGGAGATTTCTTAAATATCACGGCCGGTTTTACAGATCAAGGGTAAATCGATGGAATTTGCTCCAAGTAAGGGGAACTTTTACTATGTCTCCAGAAGTCTGTATGTGAAACAGGAAACAACTTTCTGTTGAAGTGATATTGACACCTCAGCCAAATCATTTTTGTGACAAGGGTGCTTGCCAAAAATGAGAACTCCAAAAAATCCCATTAGAGGAAAAGACGGCAACTACCCAGGGTCAACTGCAACTATATTATATGAAACTATATTGATGAAAAAACATGGCGTATTTATGCAAACCTTACTTCTTTGTATAGATCCAGACTTTCTATACTTTTTATACTTTATGTTATTTCTAGACTAATAATTATCATAACAATGATTAATAGTTCTTTAAACATATTTGGACATTGTTAATCCAAAAATTGCATCGGAGAGAAATTGTCAATGTAATTGCGTACATATATTTATATATATGCACATACATCCGTGCTTGTTTTTATACGCGTTGATGGTGCGCGCTGTTAACTTTTGAAATATCGGACTACAATTGTGGTCTAAATATTCAAACTTTTCAAAAACTTAATTTCTCAAGATTGCTTCTCCCACTAAGGGCACCTTTTTAAACTCTTCTTACACAAATGCATACAAACATATTGCCCTTCTTCATATTTCTTCATTAATTGTCAATAGCCATCAATTACATTCTGCCACATGAGCTGAAGCTCTTGCTTAAACCACCTTAAAATCTACTTTTCTTTCTTTTCTTGTGGGATGTCTGTTCTACAAGATGTCATCTAGACATACCTTGATGGAAAAGCTGTAATTAGACTCTCCTTCTCCAGCAAAATCAATGGTGGCTCTCACTATTGTCAAACATAATGGATATTTGCTCCCCCTCATGTGTTAGGGCCGTATGTGACAGTTGTCACATACGGCTTCGTGGAAGTTATACAGTAGCAAAAAAAAGTTGTCAGCTGTCAGTCACCTTCTCTCATGCACCCCAGTGTTTCTGCTGAGGTCCCTCTCCCTTACCTGGCACTGTCACTCTCTGCTGTATTAAATCTGACGCAAATGCATTGAATCTACTGCTCTACTGTTTTTATGCATTGCCGTGGGTAGTGAGGAGGCATCGGTTTTATGACTGGCAAGAAAAACACTGGTATGAACATAATCATATTTGATCTGGTATGAAATAACTAGACTAGACTAGAAATGAGGATAAGACTGTTGCACACAATGAAAGACGGAGGGAATAACAGCTGCAATTAAAGATTGAACCCTTGATGCCAGGTGCAATACCTGTGAAATAGCTTTATCTTCATTTCCCTTTAATCAAAATATCAGCAGTTTTTTGGGGGAAAAAAACACACAGGTGATCCATTAGCCTTTCTTTATGAACAGTGCTATGCCAAGGCTTACACTGATGGATGGCATCAGCCCTGACATCGTCATGGTAATCAGTGGAAAGCTTTCACCTTGAAGACTGCAGCAAAAAACATCTAGGTTGTGTAGGCAACCATGGTTCCCTGAGGAGGGACCAAATCTATTACTCATGGGACTGATCGAAACACTCTGCATTCACGCCTGAAAGGGCAGAGGAAGTGACGACGCCACACTTCTGTCTGCCCCCACGGGTATATATTGCAGCTTGACTTCCACTTCTTCCTCTTTTCGCCGCTTAGTGCCTCAGAATGGAACCATACCGCAGCACAGTAATAGATCTGGTCCCTCCTCAGGGAACCGTGGTTGCCTACACAACGTAGGCTTTCCCTATCGCAGGGACTGCGCTCTATTACTTATGGGGCCATATACCATCACAGGATAGTATTGTGATCACCCAAGGGAGGTTCACGTAATAACGTAACCCCCACTGGCGTGTCCCAGACATGTGAGTGGACGTGTGGGGGAAAAACTCTTGTGGGATACCTTCTGTAACACATGCATACTAAGGTCTGTTTGCCGAGCCTGGCATGTGGCAGCGCAGACCTCGTAATGTCCAAGGTGTAAAAAACGCACAAATGTGTGCGGGGACCTCCAAGACTCTGTCCGACATATATCCTCCACCGATGCCCCTCTGAAGAGGGCCCAAGAGGAGGCCACTCCCCTGGTGGAGTGTGTGCACAGACCCTGAGGCTCCTCTAATGACAGGCTTCTATCGGCCAAGTCTATGGCTTCCACCAGCCAAAGAACCAACTGCTCCTTGGACAGGGGCCTACCGTTTTCACAAACCAGTCATTTGGTCGAATAAACCAAATTGACGTGTGATCAGCATCTGGAATTTCATTTTCATCAGACGCTTGTTCAACATCCATAGATCCAGGTTGGGGCACAAATTCCAATCCTTTTTTGGGACCACAAAATGTCTGCTGTTGTGTCCTGGTGCCTCCCGCTCTACTGGGACGCTCTGTATCGCTCCCTTTTCTAGCAGAGAATCTATTTCTCTCTTCAGAACTTCTGCTTGATCGTCCGGTACCACCAATTCGATCTTTCCCCTGAAGCGTGTGGGGGTCGGGCGAACTAGATTTCGTAGCCCTCGGTGACGGTTTTCCAGTCCCACGGGCTCATCGTGCACATTGCCAAGCAGCTGTACATTGTGGCGGCTTGATGCGCACCGGATTGGGTGCGTGCAGGCTTATTTTGCGGGCCCGTGAGATCTGCACTTCAAGTCTGGGCGTTCTGTGAACGCGGCAGTGTTGGTCGGGTGTGTGCTTGCGCAACCACCGGTTCAACTCGTGGACCCACCGGTCTGATATGTACGCACCTTGGGCCTGGGCACCCCGTGGACGCGCAGGCACAGCATTCAATGGGTCGGGCGTGTGCCCACTCATGGCCAATTGATGCCTCACGGGCGATATGTTTTGATAAAAATTCTCTCCTAGTGGGGCATGACACACAATGGGACACTGGGGTTTATGAGTTTCGCTGGTTTTATTGTTGAATCTGTGAATGTGCTCAAACGGTGCTTGATGGTACTGTGGGGGTTCGTGCGTGGCAGGCTGTCATTTATAACGGAAGCCTGCTACACTCCTACGGTGGGTGTGTGGGAGGTGTGGGGGGATGGGGCATGTGATTCATGGCACAGACACATGGGCGCCAAGGTGGGCAAATGGTGCATGTGTTTTTTTCACTGTAAGTGTGTGCTGTCCAACTGTAGACACGGGAGAAAGGAGCACACTGGTGGGACAGGACAGTCGTCCTGCTGCCCCACCTGCCGTTTCCTCCGAGATCCAAGGCCTGCTCGCCGTGGCAGTGGGCTGCTGCCCTGCTGCGGCCTCATGTGAGACCGGGAGTGGTCTTCGGGGCGCAGCTGCCTCTGCTGTTCCTGTGCCTTGCCAGTGGGGCAGAATGCGTTCTGGGTCCAGCCTTGTGGCTTCTACTGCCCCTGGGTGCTCTAGAGAGAAGGAGGAGGCAGAGGAGGGCAGAAGCCCCCCCCCCCAAAGGCGCCAGTGGGGGACACCGGGCATCGAGCGCGGTCCTGGAGTCCAGTTAGGCCCAACCAGAGGGACCGGTTCAGGGCCACGCAGGCTCCCATGCTACGTCCGGTAGCTTGAGCCACGTAACGGGTAAGGCAGAGGGAGAGGTCCGTGGCCTTCCAAAGCTCCACCAGGGTTCCCCTGTCCACTGAGGCTGAGCCGCCGAGCTCTGCCAGCAGCTTGGCCTAATAGCGCTGGAGGAGGGTCTGGGTGTTGATGGCGCAGGCCCCCTGCCCTGACACCAGCTAGGCATTTTTTGCCACCCCCGCCAGTTGTTTGGCTGCCTAGGCGGCCAGGGCGAGGCAGCCAGTGACAGGTCCTTTCACTGGGTGGATGGTCAGGTAGCCTCTTACCGGTGCCCGTGCTGAGTAGGGATTCTCCCACCCCTTTACCAGTTCTGTGTGGACCTCGCGGAAGAGAGGGATTGTCGGAGCTTTCTGGAGGGGGGCTCCAGCGTAGAACTCCCTGTCCACCTCCTCCTCGTCTGATTTGCTCTCCATCGGTGTCCTCTTCGCGCCAGCGTGCCTCCCTTGTCCAGATCGTAGCCAGGGAGAGCTGAGCACAGGCTAGGAACTCCATGGTGTCCTCCAGGACCGCCACCTCAACATGCTATTTACCCAGGCATGCGGTGCAGGACCGATGCCAGTTGCCTTTCTCCCTACAGTGTCCGCAGTCCGCATACGACCTCCTTGCCGCCATTGCTCTATTTCCTTGCAGAGAGAGAAATTAATAAAAAGGTGTGTGTGTGTGTGTGTGTGTGTGTGTGTGTATGTGTGTGTACACTACTCACAAAAAGTTAGGGATATTTGGCTTTCGGCTGAAATTTATGGAAAATGTAAAAAGTTCACGCTACAGTGATATTATATCATGAAAGTAGAGCGTTTAAGTAGAAGCATGCAATGGTGATTTCCTCATCTCAAACAATGTATTGAAACAAAAGCCAACAACAGTGGTGGGTTTACCACAACAAAAAATGTCAATGTCTCAATAACTTGTCATGTGCCCTTGAGCATCAATTACAGCTTGACAACGACGTCTCATGCTGTTCACAAGTCGACTTATTGTCTGCTGAGGCATGGCACCCCACTCTTCTTGAAGGGCGGCCCTCAGGTCATTAAGGTTCTGGGGTACAGAGTTACGAGCCTCTACACGGCGACTTAGCTGATCCCATAGGTTTTCTATGGGATTCAGGTCTGGAGAAAGTGCAGGCCACTCCATTTGAGGTACCCCAGTCTCCAGCAGCCGTTCCCTAATGATGGAACCTCGATGAGCTGGAGCATTGTCGTCCATGAAGATGAAATTAGGCCTGTGTTGTTCATGCAGGGGCACAATGACTGGATTAATGATGTTATTCAGGTAGTATGGGCTTGTCACTGTACCATTCACAAAGTGTAGGGCAGTTCTGTATTGACTAGACACACCTGCCCACACTGTAACACCACCACCACCACCAAAGGCTCGTCTGGTGACAACAGTGGCTGATGCATAGCGCTCTCCTTGACGTCTCCAACATCGTTGGCGGCCATCATTTCTGCTCAACATGAATGGACTTTCATCAGAGAAATACCAATTCTAATTGAACCAGGAAATGTATTGGTCCATTCATGGATCAAACACCTATTGTGAATTGCCGTTCAGCTTCTTGTTAGAGAACAGCAAGTTGTGCCAAAAGTATTGAAACATTGAACAGTGGAACATGTGCATTCAAAAGTTTAGAGAAGGTCAAATTAAGTTCACCTGTAAAGGTTATAGTGCATTTAAGGTTCATCCTGATATTTCACCCGAAAGCCGAATATCCCTTACTTTTTGTGAGGAGTATATATATATATATATATATATTTTTTTTTTTACAGTCCATTTGTGCTATTTTAAAACATGTACAAACTAGTGATGTTAAAATGTGCCAACTTAACGACCGATCAGAGACAATCTGTCGTTTAGTTGGCACATTTTAACATCCATGTCGATAGTAATGTCGAAAATTGCTTTTAATGGCCTATTCAAAATGTTCTAAAAACTTTACTGTTTCCCAAAATAGCCTAGCCATGGCCATCGTGCCGTGGTGCAGGTGCAGGACTTTTGCTTTCTCACTTTGCAAGCTTGAAAATGGCAACTTTGCATCAGACTGAGAGGAGTCTCATGAAACCCGTGGCGCAATAAAAGGAATGAATGATCCCATGAATAGCAATAAAAGATCCCACCACGGCCGCTGGGCGCACCTCCGCCCGACTCTGGAGGTGCGCTCGGGGCCGGATGCGTATATTTACTCAGTTACATTTATTTATTTCAGGATTTATTTCATAGGCATATATACGTATATATTTTTTTGCTGCTGCTCTGACTGTCGCCCTCCAGCGCGGGGGGTATAGACAGGGACAGCATTGGGTGACTTCTGCTTGTCCCATCTATTCCGGCATTTGTCATGGCATGTGTGAAAAGGTGCAAGACAGAAATCTTCCTGAATGTAGCTGAATGTGTTAATAGTGAAACTCGAAGTGCTGAAAAGGTTATCCCAGTAATTGACTGTGAACTATGTGTGATAGGGGAATAATAATGCATTCTATAGGCTCTACCATGCCAACCTGCCAATGTCATCTCCTTTATCCCCATTTGAATGAATCTCTTGGAGTGATTCTTCACTCTTCACAAGGCCACAGAGCAATGATGGATGGATGGCCGGGTGCGTATGCGTCATTTACCCTGGGAAGAGATGGCACCCGGATGCACTATGGAATAAAGGCAAGCCCCCAGAGGCAGTGCGATGCTCTGGGCAGTGTTCTGCTGGGAAACATTCGGTCCTGGCATCCATGTGGATGTTACTTTGACAAGTACCACCTACCTAAACATTGTTGCAAACCAAGTACAAACCTTCATGGCAACGGTATTCCCTGTTGGCAGTGGCCTCTTTCAGAAGGATAATGCGCCCTGCCACACTGCAAAAAATGTTCAGGAATGGTTTGAGGCACATGATTAAGAGTTCATGGTGTTGACTTGGCCTCCAAATTACCCAGATCTAAAAACGATCGAAATCTGTGGGATGTGCTGGAACAACAAGCTCAATCCATGGGTCCCACATTGCAACTTACAGGACTTAAAGTATCTGCTGCTAATGTCTTCGTTCCGGATACCACAGGACACCATCAGATTTCTTTTGGAGTTCATGCCTCAACAGGTCAGAGCGGGTTTTGGCGTCATAAGGGGTCCTACACAATATTAGGCAGGTGGTTTTAATGTTCTGGCTGATCAGTGTATTCCCATTGTTAAAATTAGTTTTAGTCACTGTGAGGGGAAAAAATGTTTCAGCAGCCAGCCAGGAACAGATATGGGATTACCCTGAAGCATCGGTGCTTCTTTAAATCCCAAAGCCAGCTGTAGAAGCAGGAGACACTGCTCGATACACTGCTGTGATAATCTAGGAAGCATAATGAATTTACAACCCACCAGTGAATGTCACAAATATCTAGAATAGGAGTGCAAGATGCTATGTGATGCTAGGTTTAACGTAAGTCTAATGTGGCGAACACAATGAAAGTGATGATCACTTTCCCCTTTCAAGGAAATCTCCTCGGTTGTTGTAATCAGTATTAGGCTGGTTATAAAGCCAAAGTTATTTTTTTCTTTGTGGCTGGTAAAGCGCTGTTATTGTTACTTTTTCTTATTCTGTTATCACTTTGACATAAGATCAGATGTCCGCTTCAGTAGTTTGATTGCATTGTCAGTCAAAAGCTGGCATTGGCATGAGGCAGAAAAAGTACAAGTTATCAATAGTCAGTGATCAACTCCTCCATAGCTTTGTGATGCCAAACGGCTAAATGCATAGTTTGAAACTGAGAAATTGGAGTGCTAGTGTAGGTGCCTTAGGGCAGTGATGGTGTTTGGCTGAAGTACTACTATCGGTCCTTGATATTACAGGTGTGTCCTTTACTGGTGAGCAGTTATCTTGGTTTACCGCTGTTAATAGGCTCTGACAATAGTGATTATCCCATCTATCTAATGCAGTTGGGGAGTAACACATTCTCACACTCTGCCAGCCACTGCAGTGCCGCATGGCACTTCTGACTGCAGAGCACGTTTTGGCCCGGTCGCTGGCTGCCTTCTTTACTTTCATGGTTAATTAACTGCCAAGATAGGACGAAGAAGACAACTAAGCAGACACGTATGACGCCATCAACACAATGCAGGGCGAAGCAGGAATTTAAGCTTCTGAGATTTGACAATGGTGTGTGTCTTGGCGTGTACATTTGGGATGTTATATTTGTGTGTAGTTCTTTTTTTTCTTAAAGTTTTTAAAGCTTGGGTTACTGATTTGCAATGCACCCAGCCCCCAACCCACATACACACACTCACACTGCTCTTTGTCTCTTCTATACGCATCATAAGGTATTAAACCCTGAGGGCAAAGATGCTACAACATGGAATACATGAAACAGATAACTCCATTTTATTTTATAGCTTACAGAATGTATCACGGCCTGGGTCAAAGCCAGTCAGCATAGGGGATGGAAACCCCCCCCCCCTCCCCATTAAATTAATTACCGAATCCATGTTTTAAGTGCTCATTTCACCATGCCAGACATTATAGATGACGGTGTAGACTAAACACTGCCGTCTGTCAGTCAGGCTTTTAATAACCATCTCTCTTCTATATGTACTGTTTTGTCTTGGGCTCTTCCTCCGGCCTATCAGTGTGCATGAGCATAATAATACGCGATGTCATGTGATGAGCAGACAATTTCAAGGTGTTTTATAAACGGAAGTCCATTTTTCTTCCACTCTTTCTCTCTTCATCAGTAGTTGATGAAGAAGCCCTGAGGAAGAAGATCGCTGATGAACTGTATAAAGGCCTGCAGCAGGAGAGGGAAAAGGCGGAACAGGAACTTCAAGGCTGGTAAGACGCATGCACAAATACATACACGCATACATGCAGGTATGGGTTCACATGCTTTAGTGCGACATTATGAGCCAGTTGTGGTGTATTTTTCTGAACTTCCATTCTTCTATTTAAGTAGTCATTTCATTTACAATTATTAAATAATAACATTTCCCATTTTGACCCCTAATAAAAAATGGCACATGCAAATCCATGCTGCTGCTGTGTTTTATTTAGTTTGGTGTAGCGAACACTGCAGTTATTTATGAGGCAATTTGTTATTTGTGGTGGAGTATTAGAATAAGAATTAACGTCTTTCGTCTGAAAGTCGAAAAAGTTTCCCGGGAGCTGTTCAGCTGCTGTACACATCTCTCATCTCTCCCAATCTTTCTCTTGGTATTTTCACTTTTCGCCTCGTCTATTTTCCCTCGATTCTCCCCGTCTCCCTCTGCTGTCTTCTTACGATGTACCGTAATAGAATGCCGTGGAACCTTTCCCAGTGTCAATTCCACTTTTGGAATTTCATTAGAATCCGGGACACTTTCAGATGTGACCATTCTCTGGTTTCATTAATAGTCAAAAAGGTCAGTACCAATCTCTGCGCTCCCCACTGTGTTTCCAATTTACCTCTCTTCCGAAGCACATCAGCACTTTTTCCCCTCCCTCTATCTCTCCCTCCTCTCTCCCTTTCTCTTACTGGCTGAATCAATTAATCATGCCTGAGAGAGGAGGGCGCCATCCTGAGGTAATTTCCTGAGCGCTGAGTGGGCGATCCATTAGCCGGGGCCAGATGAAGAATCATACTCCTCATCTGAGAAGCGTCTTACCATCTAATTCTTCTCCCCTTATCCACTTGTGCGTTCTGTTCTTCTCCACGTTCCTCTCTTCTACCCTCTTGCGCTGGGAAGGAACAGGTGCACACACACAGTAATGTCCTTTAAAGGCATCGCTCCTTCTCGAACGGAGCGCCGAGGAGGTCCAAGCCACTGTTATTACTCAGTAAATGCACAGTGTGCTGTAGACAAAATGAGTGTAGTTACAGACTGAGAACGAGGTACTGGTGGCCTGGCGATTAGCGGCCTTTCGAGACACATTCAAGAAGGGAAAGATTAATAAGGGGTTTGAAAAATGGTTTGGCAATCGATGTGTGTGTGATTTCTTTTTGTTAGTCCTTCCTGAGTCCTCGCTATTGACATCCATTCAGCGGAGTAAGTACCTCAAATTACACCGCACTCGCAATTAATTCAAATCATGGCAATCGTTATTCTGTGTATACTGTGGCCCGTTTAGGATGGCTTTGAAGCCCTCTTTTTGTCATCTTGGCAAAGCCATTTTTTCATATTCAGGTTTTGTCAAACATGGGTTTGTAAAAAAGCAGTCATCCGCGAACTGTTTTTCCAGCACTTGTATTTATGTTAAGTGCTTAGTTCTATGTTGCACGTAAATTACTGTACTTACTTTTTTATTGGCTGTGTGAAAAAACAAGAGGAAGAGAAAGATGGCGACGAAGGGAGAAAGACAAAATGAGACAGACAGGAAAAAGAGAGTGAAAGAGGGAATAAAAGAGACAAAGATTTATTGGTGTGTCTGTGTTTCTGCTCTCATAGTTAAAAGTTGAGTGGGTACTAAAATGGTGGGTAAATCATCTTTGTTGATCTAGAAGAGCTGTCTGATTACCCCCAGGGAGCCCAAACCACCAACCACGGTATTGATGTGAAATTTTATTTTCTGTCAAGCCATAAAAGATAAAAAAGTGGAGCGAGCATCTGGTTGACTGGTTGGCCCCCCTCTTTGGCATCTTTGCCACAGTCACAGGGATATGGTGAAAAGTGTCCCTGTAGCATCTCCATGGAAATGCCATTAGGCCAACTGGGGGCTTTATTGACCGTGGTGCTTTGCTTGGAGAGCTGTAATCAATAGTTCCTTTAATGTTGTCTCTCTCGCTCTGCTAAGTTCTCTGATTTCTCCTTTTTTTTTCCCCCATTTTGTCTTCAAAATGTTTGTGTTTTGAAGACAAAATGGGGAATTGACTTCAGAAGAGCCCCCAGAAGCAGTAGCACCTGCGGGCGATTCTGAGTCCTATACTGTAGAGCACATTATGTTCTTGTAAAGTGGCTCAGTTGCCTTCGTATGTGGGGTTTGGCTATAATCCCCGGATTCATATGCGTTTCCTCCCACACCCAAAAACAAGCATGCACAAAAAACATTATATACATTATAATATTCTATTTTACATAATGTTTTTCGATCTTTGTGTCAACCAGAGTGATGAGCATCAAAATCTTTTAAATCCTCTAGATCAGGGGTGCCCACACTTTTTTCGGCTTGCGGGCTACTTTTAAAATGACCAGGTCAAAATGATCTACCTGCATTAAAAAATGCTAAATATATTTATTTATATATATACTGAGCGTAGTTTATATATACAATATATGTTGGCGTACCTTGCATCACTGCATGAACCCTTATGGCACAATACAATTAAATACATTTATGGTCACTACCTTACTCTGATGACTTGCACTGAATGGAGTCAGCCAGGGTTGCATAGTCCAGACTGTAGCTGGTGGTAGCCAGCCTCAAGCAGGCTTCCAAATGATCATCAGTCATGGTGGAACGGTATTTGGACTTAATTATCTTCATATGGGAAAAAGGCTGACTCGCATAAATAAGTAGAGCCGAATATTGCAGTCAAGGAGGGAGCACATTTCCTCATTTTTGGGTACTTTTCCCTCTGTGGGTAAGTTCCAAAACTGTCCATGAGCCCTGGACTTGAGCTGGGTGTCAGCCTGTGGTGTCAAAATCTCAACCTCCACTGCAGACAGTGTTGCAATTTTTAATGCGAGGGAATCAACCTCAATATCTTCCGTAAATGGGGAGCACATAAATGTAACGATTAGAGTAGAGCAAAGTCTTGAAACCGTTTATCAAAGCCTGACAGAAAGTTTTCAAACTGCTCCGTGGAGCACCCACTGTCAAGTTGTGCAGACGCCTCCCTTGGGTCTCCAGCTCTGATGCGAGGTTTTGAAAGTTCCCCAAATCATGGCGCTGCAGCTTTGAGGACAGAAGTTGCATTTTCCGTTTGAAAGCATTACCTGAACTGATCATGTTGACCACGGTTTTGTCTTTTCCTGGCAGCCCTAAATTGAACTCATTCAAAATGTTGGTCAGATCAGTTAAAAAAAACAACAACCTTTTGAATGGCGCGTGATCTACCCAACCTACCTCTGCGTTCTACCGGTCGATCGCGGTCGACATATTGGGCACCCCTGCTCTAGATCAACTCAGGTTCACTCCCAATGACAGAAAACTAAGGATTGGGTAAAAACTACCCGGAGTTTTCCTTAATTGTTGGCATCGAATTAAATGCAGAAAATTTTCTATATTCTATTTGTTTTCTTCTTTTGTACATTGGCAAAGCAAAGAGTCCAAACGAGCCCTTGTTTGAAGGATCTTTTTTGTGTGCTCTCGCTCAGACATCTGATAAATAGAGTGGGGATTTTGTTTATTTTAATGATTTTCATTAGTGAAGTTATTTATTGTTATATACAGTGGGGCAAAAAAGTATTTAGTCAGCCACCAATTGTGCAAGTTCTCCCACTTAAAAAGATGAGAGAGGCCTGTTATTTTCATCATAGGTATACCTCAACTATGAGAGACAAAATGAGAAAAAAAAATCCAGAAAATCACATTGTCTGATTTTTAAAGAATTTATTTGCAAATTATGATGGAAAATAAGTATTTGGTCAATAACAAAAGTTCATCTCAATACTTTGTTATATACCCTTTGTTTGCAATGACAGAGGTCAAACGTTTTCTGTAAGTCTTCACAAGGTTTTCACACACTGTTGCTGGTATTTTGGCCCATTCCTCTATGCAGATTTCCTCTAGAGCAGTGATGTTTTGGGGCTGTCGCTGGGCAACACGGACTTTCAACTCCCTCCAAAGATTTTCTATAAAGTTGAGATCTGGAGACGGGCTAGTCCACTCCAGGATCTTGAAATGCTTTATACGAAGCCACTCCTTCGTTGCCCGGGCGGTGTGTTTGGGATCATTGTCATGCTGAAAGACCCAGCCACGTTTCATCTTCAATGCCCTTGCTGATGGAAGGAGGTTTTCACTCAAAATCTCACGATACATGGCCCCATTCCTTCTTTCCTTTACACGAATCAGTCGTCCTGGTCCCTTTGCAGAAAACCAGCCCCAAAGCATGATGTTTCCACCCCCATGCTTCACAGTAGGTATGGTGTTCTTTGGATGCAACTCAGCTTTCTTTCTCCTCCAAACACGACAAGTTGAGTTTTTACCAAAAAGTTCTATTTTGGTTTCATCTGACCATATGACATTCTCCCAATCCTCTTCTGGATCATCCAAATGCTCTCTAGCAAACTTCAGACGGGCCTGGACATGTACTGGCTTAAGCAGGGGGAGACGTCTGGCACTGCAGGATTTGAGTCCCTGGCGGCGTAGTGTGTTACTGATGGTAGCCTTGGTTACTTTGGTCCCAGCTCTCTGCAGGTCATTCACTAGGTCCCCCCGTGTGTTTCTAGGATGTTTGCTCACCGTTCTTGTGATCATTTTGACCCCACGGGGTGAGATCTTGCGTGTGAGCCCCAGATCGAGGGAGATTATCAGTGGTCTTGTATGTCTTCCATTTTCTAATAATTGCTCCCACAGTTGATTTCTTCACAACAAGCTGCTTACCTATTGCAGATTCAGTCTTCCCAGCCTGGTGCAGGTCTACAATTTTGTTTCTGGTGTCCTTTGACAGCTCTTTGGTCTTGGCCATAGTGGAGTTTGGAGTGTGACTGTTTGAGGTTGTGGACAGGTGTCTTTTATACTGATAACGAGTTCAAACAGGTGCCATTAATACAGGTAACGAGTGGAGGACAGAGGAGCCTCTTAAAGAAAAAGTTACAGGTCTGTGAAAGCCAGAAATCTTGCTTGTTTGTAGGTGACCAAATACTTATTTTACCGAGGAATTTACCAATTAATTCATTAAAAATCCTACAATGTGATTTCCTGGATTCTTCCCCCCCATTCTGTCTCTCATAGTCGAAGTGTACCTATGATGAAAATTACAGGCCTCTCTCATCTTTTTAAGTGGGAGAACTTGCACAATTGGTGGCTGACTAAATACTTTTTTGCCCCACTGTATGACCTAATGTGGGGCTGAACAATTTGGGAAAATAATCTAATTGCGATATTTTGACCAATATTGTGATTTAGTATGCAATTTAGTAGTATTTTTTTGTAAGTTCCTTATGTTTTGTATTTTTCACTAAACACAAGCAATAAATCATTCTATAGTATGACCAACACAGCATTGGATACATTCAACATATAAACTGCTCTTTCCTGTAGGCCAGGTCTGTTTGAATTTGGTTAATCGTTCAGCCCTAACCTAAAGCCTGAAAGGCAAACACAGAACTTTATTTTTCATATGTGACCCACCGCAAACTTTAGGGTCATTTGGTGGCTTTCGAGATTTTTTTTTTTCCCCGCATCATTTGAAAGTGGAGAATCGGAGCTTCCAAACAAGGTGTCACTTGTGCAAATCAAGCACACATTTTTAAAGCTATGACTTGTTAATGACAAGGGTGTGGCAAACCGTGTTTCTGAGATAACCACCTCCAAAGTTTTACCCACACCAGGTTCATTCAGCCCCCAGAATGCAAATGGGGTTGGCGGACAAACAAAGCCTCATGGCTACTTAACATACTGCTGAATGGGCCAATAACAAACAGCTCAACAACACACAACTGATTTTGTTTTTAAAAAAGCTTTTATTTAACAGTAAGAATATACATGTTTTATAAAAGTGGAATTATTTTTGAGTTTAAAAGTATGGCCTACACAACAAAATGTAGAGTCTATCAATATTACGAGTCTCAGAAAATCCCGAAATCTGAAAATTTGTCACCAACCTCAACGGACTTCATCACGTCGATTCTTCCGTTGTAACAACAACGGACGTATCGTTGGTCTCCTGTGGTGCGTGAAAATATCCCGTTGACAGCAGCGCTGTCATTCTCCGTGTCGCCGTCGGAGAACTGACTTATCATCGAGGAAAATGAAGTCCAGTACGCGCTGCTAACACTGACTTGGATCTATCGTACCGGTCAGATTGAAGTCCGAAATATGATTCAGAGCTTCCGCCACCCGCTAGGTATATATGTGTTATTAGGCTATTATAAGAGTACTACAATTGCGTAACATGAACAAAAATGTTTATCTCGGTCATTTATATGACTATTAATCGTGAACTAAAATTTCCCAAATAGGAATGCATTTGATTTTTTTATGTGTTTTTACGCCTTTATTTTCTTTTGATTATCACAATATCCAGAAATTATTTTCTCAGCATGAAATGACGAAGATGAGCTGAAGGTGTTTTGACATTCTTGCAATAGAGTCACTGGTCCTGTCCATGTAAAGAAAATGTTGTCTCGATATCTCTTTGTTTTCTTGTTGAGGCATTAGATAGCTTTCACAACTTTGTTTCAGAATGTCATTTTCAATATTCAAAAGCAGTCCAATACATAGCTTTTTTTGTGTGACTATTTTTTCAGTTCTTATGTATTTATTGAACAAAACATGAGCATACTGTTATCTTTTAATTAAAACTATTGGGAGGCACAGGATGCCCCGTTTTTTGTCAGCAGGGCCTTCTAAAGGTAATTGAATTGTGATGGTGGTTCAAGTCCCTGAAGCGCACATTCCAGGACAAAACTCCTTTTAATGTGTAAGTTATTGAGGGATTGCAAATATCTTAGATTTTCTTGAGGCTAAGACTAACTTCTGCCTTGTGCCATTGTTATTTTGTATTATTTTTAGCTGTCTGTTGCCTGTCAGGTGGCAGCAGGGTGTACTGTGGTTTACCATAGACACTGAAAAATAGAGAAACATCTGAATCTTCTCTCTCTCTCCAAACACGCTAAAGTGCTATATTATACAAACCAAAATGAAAGGCCATTAACACCATGAGCTGCTCAAGCTTTCTCAGTTTTCCTGGGCTCCGATATTGATCTTCGCAAAGCGCAATTTATTTTTATCTGTTTATGTTTGCGGATCTGAAAGATGTTGGTGTTTTAGGTTTGGCAATGTTTCTAATAGAGAGGGGGATGATCATGAAACCCACAATTGGATGCTACAGTGTCTGGATTTATAGGTGGTAGATTCATTCAAATCTAGTCAAGTATTATAGTCTATGAAGTCAGCCTTTCCAAGTTTTAATTTACTTAAATGATTCACATTTTAACAACTACAAAGTAAATATATTTAAAGAAGGCAGTATGGTGTTCAATGAAAGTCTAAATAAAATTGCAATAGTAAACTGAAACTGTTATTTTAAATATTCTAATATATTCTAATATATTATTCCATTACATTCAGCTTTTTTTTTCCCTTTTACTCCTCCCATCCCGAGATACCCTAATTTGTCCTTGAGTGAGTGTGCCATAGCAGATCTCCAGGTGTCCTGGCTGTGCATGTTCTCTTCAACTGGAGAGAAGTTTGTGCTCTTGCAGAAGAGCGTGTTTTGGGTGCAGACATTACTCATTTGTAGCGGGAAGCGGCTGCATGGAGCAGATTTGACAGTGGCCCTTCTGTGCGACGCATCAGAGCAGAACCGCTGCAGAGAAAAGGACTCTCACGCAGGCTATTCCCTCTGTTTCTATCTTCTTATGACTTGCATTTCTCTCTCTCGTTCTCTCTCTCTCTCTGTCTCTCTCTCTCCCCTCTCCCCCGTTCCTGGTTTCACCATCTTTCATCCCCTCTCCATTTTCCTTCTTTTCTTTCCCTCTGTCCCTCTTTGTCTTTCTTTCCTCAGTTTGTATTCCCTTTGTCCGAACCTCATCTTTTGCCTCCCTATTCTTCCCTTCAATTCCACTTTCTTTCTTTCCCTGTTCCCTCGAGCACTTCTGCTCCATCAGCATTCTGCAGCCCTCCAGCGGTCAGCCCGTTAGCTTGTGGCATGGTTTCCGAGGCACTGTGTTCCAGAAGGAACTATCTCTCAGCAGATTACACTCAGATGAGAGAAGGCCCTTTAATGGGACCGCTCCCCAGGTGGTCCACAAAACACATTAGGGGGCTCTGTGTGTACTTAGAGGAGATGCGGATCTGGGAATTGTAGACAGGGTGGTTATAGATTGTGTGTATGTGTGTGTGTGTGTATATACACCCATGTGTGTGTACTTATACGTGTGTGTCTGTACATGTCTGAGAGTAATGTTGACTGTTGTCTCCAAACTTTTGCCTGTTATTTCACAATGTAGTCAAACAGACCTTATTTGCCCGTGTGCTGTAATTGCATCCCAGACGTTTGAGTGAGAACACTGACCTTCTGCCTGTGCCTCTATCTCCCCCTCGCTCGTATAGCCAAGGCCGCCTGTTGAATTCTTTATTGGATCAGATGGATGCAGACAGTCTCACTTACAGATTTTAGCTTGTTGTTATCTCCCAGAACATTCCAACTTCGTGGTTCCGCAAAAGAATACAACATATTTGCAAAAAATGCAAAACATGACACATAAAGGTTTTCAAAATGCAGGTAGCCATAGAGGGAAACACATAATGTTGGCTGTGCATGACACAACCTGTCCTGCATATAGTAGTGACATGCAGGAAAATAACTTCTCCTCAAGACGTCACCTTGAATATTCAGACTTCTGGGGTGCAGATATCGCTGGCAATGGTGACCTTGGGCAAGTAACTTCACCCCAAACTGCTCCCAACTACGGTAGCTGGTTGGTGTTTTTGTATGTGAATGTATGCATGAGTGCATGAGCTGTGTGAGTGGATGTCATGAGTAGAAAAGCACTATTGCATTTACCATTTACAATTACGAACACTATGTAATTCCATTTATCATTTACTTTACTATTAGTCTGTGTTTGATGCCTAGCTCAGACGTACACTGCATTAGTGTATATCCTTTTCCAATACCGGTTGTTGTCTCTTGCCTTCTTCTTTTTTCCTCCTTTCATCAAAGGTAGTCAATAAATCAAGCATAATGAAGACCACCTCAATTACAGCAGGATACATAAAAATGGCATATAAAGAAATGGCACAAAGGAAATTACATTCTCTGCTTGTGGTGCGCCACAGTATATCTCCACAGTTCCGTCCCGAGTATAGGGAGGTTAGATGGTATGGATGGTGGTTGATATGTGCATGATATCAGAACAGGATACAATGATCTTTGTGCATCAGGTCCTATGAGGGCAGCACTAAAATGAAAATGACATCCGCTGTGATGTTATGTCCTGGCTCTAGAGCATGCATGTTTTGAAATGGCAGAGGATATTGGGCAAAAATGGCTTTCACTTCCATTTAGGAGAGTTAGGACCCCCCGTAATCTTATCTGCAATCATATTAGCCTGCCCCCCACCCTTTCACTCCTTTTCTGAACCTCCCATATGGCCTATATCAACTGCCTTGCAGCAATCCATAGTACCCATGAGTAAAGTGTGTGTGTGTGTGTGTGTGTGTGTGTGTGTGTGTGTGTGTGTGTGTGTGTGTGTGTGTGTGTGTGTGTGTGTGTGTGTGTGTGTGTGTGTGTGTGTGTGTGTGTGTGTGTGTGATCACATGTGGGCAGGGGGAGGGCTTACTCACATAAAAAATTCATAGGCAGCATTCAGCGACATTATTTCTACATCAATTTTGCATGAAGTCCTTAAACTCCTTTGTTCTGAGGCGCTTGGTCTAAGGTTGCCCGGTTATGCAAGTCGGTCAAAATAAATTCTCCCAGACCAACAGTACCAAGGCTGTCGAACCGGCCAGATGACAGGTGGACAACATAAAGCATTAGCAAGCATATTCAAGTTAAGTTTGAAGTGAGAGGGAGAGGTCGTCCACATTGGGACAGGAAATGCTCTTGCTTGGGCGAAAGGTTGAAGCTTGCAGATCGTATACCCCGTATTTGAATGGTCTTCTGTACTGTTGAAAGAAACACAACAAGTTTGACACAATTTGGTACTAAGTTGACTCCTCACAATATGTCAACTGAGGCAAGAATGTTTGAGCTTCATGAAGCAACCATTATATTTTAATAAGAGCAGGCATCAGGATAGAGGGAGAGAAGGCGTTTAAAGTTTGTGATTGCAGCAAGCCAATTTGCATGAAGTTGAATGCTGCTCTACTGTGGAGCATTGAGACATTGACTATGTGTTGTTTCTCCATCAAAATGGAGGGAAAACGTATGCCTACTGCACGACCACTCAGCAGCCAGGTTTTCCAACATAGCTTCCTCAAGTGTCAGAGCTTTGTTGGTGGCCCTTGGCCATTACCTGAAGTCTGCAGGTTATGGCCAGGTTGTAGTGCAGTCAAGCACTATAAGGTTTACATTTCTCAACCAATGTTAATAAGTCATTTTTATAATCAAGGGTTTATGATCTACGTGAAGTAGATTGCTCCGCCATGTCCGCTAATGGTTACGAATTGGTTGACATGCTTCCTGTGACGCACCGGCGTATATCGATCCGTCAATCGATTTTCCTGGAAGTTCATACCCGGTGGTAGTCGAAATGCATAGTGATATTGAGGCTTACAGGGAACCAATCTAAACGAAGATGGTGTCATTATTTTATCGCCATTACACTGTGCGCTCAACATTAACTTCATAATGATAAGCAAAAACAAAAAATGTGTCTATTGTGCCTTTAGAAAATAAAGCAGTTCCAAGTTCCCAAAGCATATTTGATTTCTCTTTTTCAAGGCCATCTGCTCGAGAAAAATGGAAAATATTGTGTGTCTATGCACACAGAGGCTAACACTCTTTCACACATTTACACAAATGAACGCACTGTGGTGTGGGGATGTTGTGGCCACACCTGTCTTGGGTCTAGATAATTGGGCCCGGGATCAGGGTGGATGTACGCCTGTTGCTAGTTAGCGCAATCAACGAGTAACAGTTAAAACCCCTATTCCCACACACACACACACACACACACACACACACACACACACACACACACACACACACACACACACACACACACACACACACACACACACACACACACACACACACACACACACACCCACCCACGCACACGCACACACAGGGGGAGCCTCTGTTATGACAATGTTCCATCTGTCTTGGCTTGTTACATCTTGTCACTCTCTACAATAAACTGGTGTGTTTACAACATCTCTGCCTGTGTCTCTGTGTCGGAGGGCCCTAAAAAATGGATTTCTAATGGGGTGTGGTAGGCAGATCTGCTACAATGGCACCTGAACAGGGACTCTCCGGCACGGGGAAGGGACACAGGAGGGTCTTCTGAAGATGCACTGGAGCCACCAGCAGGTCAACGGATGGCCACAGCACCAGCCCTCTCCCAACTGTCAGCAGCCGCACCCAGGGTGTCCAGTGGACGACCGGTAGAGAAGAAAAGGCAGCATCCATCATGGGTAACTGCCTGCAGCTAGCTGCCCCGCCCGGCAGCCAAGTCAAGACCATCCAGCAGCCACCGCCAGGACCATTCAGCAGCCCAGCAGCCAGATCACCCCTCCAAACAGCCCAAGCCACCACACCTCCACCAGCCAGCACAGCAGTCGAGGCCCCAAGCTCTGGAAGGGAGGAGGGAAGTCTGTCATCGCCCTGGGGAGGCTCACCCATGGACCGTGCTGTTACAGGGTTCCAGGTCTCCTGGAAAGGGGACTGTTTTTTTGACACTTTTGTTTATTTAAGGTACTGGAACCCTGTTTCAGAGTCCAGTGTTTATGTGAGGTTTTGGAACTCTGTTTCAGAATCCAGGCAGTTTAGTGTATTTTTTTCTTTCTTTTTTTTTTCTGTCCGTTTGCTGGTGGTGGGCGGGGTTTAAGCAGTCACACCTGTCTTCGGTCTAGGTAATTGGGCCCGGGATCCGAATGGCCGTATGCCTGTTGTTCGTTAAAGCAATCGATTAAGCAACAGGTAAAACCACCATCCCCACACACAGGGAGAACCTGTCATGAAGATGTTCCATCTGCTCCCGGCTTGTTCCAGCCTTCCGTGTGTTTGCAACATCTTCTTCACACACACACACACACACACACACACACACACACACACACACACACACACACACACACACACACACTAACACAAATGAATGGTACCTTCATGGCTCTGACTTGCCGACTCATTTTTTGACGTCATTCTCTTTTATCTTTCTATTGTCAAGTATCTACTCCCTGAGTTATGAAAACGGTCGCTATCCTCTCATACTGTGGAAGACTATTGTCTCCCTACCAATGTCTCTCTCCCCATCAATTGTCACAACAAACATCATCCTGTAAGAAAATGATGAAATGGTTTTGGTTCCCATATGTAGGTGCTCCCCCTCGCTCAACCTCTTTCTAGCTCTACTCCCCCCCCCCATGCCAATCTTCCCCAGCTGAATGAAAAATGTGTCCAATATCCCAGGGACAGGGCAATAATGATTGGGAAAGCAATAGAGGTGAGGCAGACAGATAGTATCCAGTCAGTGATAGTGGTCTTTGCTTGGGTTAGCACTTGCGAAGTGGCAAGTTAAGAGTTTTTCTGCAAGGTTGTGGGTTTTCTTTGCAAGGTTGTGGTATTTGTTTCCATTGTTGGTGACTTGTGATTTTCACACCATGAGTCTCTCTTCAGGGCTTCAGCCTCCCGCCTTAGCTTTCACACCGTTGGCCTGTTTTCAGATGGTCAAGGAAAATGGTCTGCTCTGCTCTGAAATAGTCTGCTTTGAAGATAACAGCCTCATCTCCCAGATCTTGGATGATCCGAAGAAGTCGTAGCAGCAGCCTTAGTTTAGAGTTAAAGGAGCTTCGATACATTAGCAGTGCAAGCAGGGAGGCATGGGCTGTGGGGAAATGGTGAATGTAAGAGGCCATTAGCTCTGTGTGTGTGTGTGTGTGTGTGTGTGTGTGTGTGTGTGTGTGTGTGTGTGTGTGTGTGTGTGTGTGTGTGTGTGTGTGTGTGTGTGTGTGTGTGTGACAGAGTGAGAGTCAGAGCCCAATGATGGATGGAGTGTGCTGACGTGTGCAGCCCAGTGGACTATGAGACTGGACATGGCTGGTCTCTCCCTCCATCTCGCTCCAAGTTTTTCCTTCTTTCTCTCCAACCCCGTTCCTCTTTGCTTCACTTCCTCAGGGCCAAACATGCCTTTCTGACACTCTTTTTCTCTCCATCTCTCTATCTCTTGCGTGCTCTCTGTCATGCTCTCTGTCTCTCACTCTATTTCTCGGCTTTCTGCAGCTTTTTTGTCCTCTTTTCTATCTCTCTCAACCTGTCTCTCTCTAATCTCTCCAACGTTCTTCAAGTCTTGCCGAACTGTATGTTTTGTACTCTGAATACAGGTACATCACTCCTGTCACATTTTGTTCTAATTGCCAACCAAAACTCATTAAAGTGAATATTAATTGTTGCCATTGATACAAGTGCTTAAGCAGTGATTTCCATAAATTTGAAATATAATGAACAATATCAAAAACAAAATGCCCGAATCCGCTCTTATTGTGAGCAAATTAGACACACTCGTCATTAGTCACAATTCATCCCGACCAAACTGTTCACTGGTTCAACACGTTCTCAACATGAGTATCATGTTGCCTTATTGGTAGGTAAAAGTGAATTTCGTAGCTCCTGACATCTGGTGACTCGTCATTCAGTCTGCTCTCTTAAAAGATAGAAAAATAATGAAGCCTTGCGGAAACTCAAGTGTTTAGCGTCTTTTACTGGAAGTATGTGTTCGATCCACTATGTGATTATGTTTGAACGAGCAAAAGAAACGTTAAAAAAACGCTACATATTGGACAGCCCTGCCTGTTATCCTAGCCTGGTCTGGGTGTTCCACTGACGTCGGAATGAGTCATAGTTGGCACACGCGGACAAACTGTTGCTATTGCTCGGGGGCTTACACTGTAGCTGCTTTGATTGGATTTGATGTGTACCAGCTAGTTATAATACTGCAGTATACCCCAATGAAGTGTGTTGTTTGCCGAGTGTCGTCATATTACACTAGTCCACTTAACAACACAGACAACAGGAATTCAAAACGTTTCTTTGTAAATAGAACAGAATAATCGTATATTTTGATTGCATTCCATATTTGGGTTTCCTCTTTTTCTAATGATGTACAAAGGTCAAGTTGTTGGAAACTGCCTTCTTGACAGCTTAACAAAATACAAAAAGTTTTCGGGAGAATTTACTCCTAAGAAGTATATGCAAGTCTCATATTTTTTGTTAGTGCCACAAATGTCACATATTGTTGCTCCACCACAATTCCCATTTTTAGGCTACCCGTTGTTTTGGTTAATTTTTACATCTTCACCACTGTTTAAGTCAGGGCACTGTAAAACTCGTTCAAGCCAACCGTCACTGAGAAGGGAGTGTGTTGCCAGGCAACTATGAGAGCCCGGTGACAGGGTTCAGAACCTAGTTGTGTTTCTGCAGAATGAGTGCTTCATCGGTCTCTGTGCGCCACAAAATCCAACGACTGGCTTGGTCAAATTTTTTCTACTAGTTTGTCAAATCTATTCAGTGAAGAATTATAACCAAACTAATTTATTACAGTTTCCTGGTGACAAAATGTCAGGTTCTTTGCAAGTTTTCAACTGTATTCTTTATTTTGTTGGCTATTCTAATGTGCCAGTTTGATTATTATGTGATGATACTGCATTTATTATGATTAACTTATTGTTTTAATGCAATAATAAAATGTATCCAGATTTTTGTTTAATTTTCAAATAGCAGACCATGGAAAACATTTGACTGAGCCTCATCTGTAACAACCTGTATTCAGCCACATTTTGTTTGAGGCCAGATTTTCAACTTCTTAATAGCTTATGGTTCAAACAAATCAACATTTTATTTTTGTTGAAACAGTGTGGCTACAACAACGAAAAGAAAATACACACCCACAAACACTAAGCGTACAACTATATTTTGGGATGTTTTTTCATATTTATTCATGCAGCTTCTGCATAGCAATTCTGTTTATTGTTTTTTTTTAATTACTTTTAGCCTCCAGGTATTTCTCACATTAATTTAACTAGCAACAAGAAACATTTTTCTAACTTCGCCAATTTGTCAATATGATAATTCACAGAAAGTGACTGAGCAAATTGTGAAATGGCAATTGGTGGGACAACCGGAAAACCTTTTATTGGAGAACATTTAATCATATTTAGTTTTGAACCAACTTTTGTGGAGTTTATTGCAAACTTTCCATCTCTAAATTGATGTGCAGGCCACATTTGGTTCCTGGGCCAGAGGTTGGGCCTGCTCATAAAATAGAAACTAAAATGTAGCAGTTCTGCCTGCCACACGCCACCCAAGTGGTGTAGACACCAGTTTATTGTCGAGAGGAGGCTAGGTGGAATTATCCAGGAGCAGATGGAACATGTCATGGCAGGGCTCCTATCCCGAGTGTGTTTGTGGATGGGGTTTTTAAACCTGCTGCTGGTGAGCCCAACCAATGAGCAACTGGGATGCAGCCACCCTGACCCGATCACCTAGATCCCGGTCAGGTGTGGCTGCTCAAACCCATCCCATCCACACACCACACCACATAAAATTATGACATTAAATTAATCTTGAAAATAAAATGTGTGTGAAGAAATTGAAATGTGTCGGAAGCCCTTTAATGAGTGTATCATAATGAAATATTGTCTTTTGCGCTCCCCCAGGCTTGAGGAGGAAAAGGTCCAGGCGGCCGCTCTGGCCCGGGCTGAGGCCCAGTCGCAGGTCCAGGATCAGGTTTCGAGGATCCTTGCGGTGGAGCGAGTGTTGACCCAGGATACCCTGCAACAGGCCGTCCTGAGGGAGCGGGTGGCGGCAGAGGATGAGAGGGTCCGCGCTCAAATCTATGTAAGTCAGCAACAGGCAGCAGACAGATATGTCACGGTGAACGTGTCATGAATCATAATGCATGTGCATCAACTATATCCTACATGATATTGAATAATATGTTTAAGCTCATACACATGTAAACATGAGCTTGTCCTCAGAGACAACATCCACAAGAGCAATATGTACAACTTAATGTGATGACCGTAAAATGTGTTCACAGGGATGTTCTTCTGTTACCATGTCAACACACACGAGCAAACAGACACGCTCACAGAACATTACCTGTTCCTTGTAATCAACAAGTCATACCTGGGACTGTGACAAATGCCAGCCGTGCATGTGTGTGAGCCTGGCTGTGAGCAGTAATCCATAGAACCCCCTGTGTGCGCGTGCACACACACACACACACACACACACACACACACACACACACACACACACACACACGCGCGCACACTCTAGATGTAGCCCTCTGACCCCACTCTGGTAAAAGCCAGTTTTCACTTTGACTTCCAGGCCTCTGGAATGAGCTGTCACTACGGTAACTGCACAGTGAAGAGACCCCCGGGGGGGGGCGGGGGGGGGGGGGTCTGGGCTATTAAATACTGACATCAATGCACCCTCAGACACACACACCAACACTCATACACACGTACAATATGGAAGACATTTTTTGAAGCGTATATTAAGCAGTGCTTCTCAACTGTTCTCAGCTCCACATTTATTATGTAGACACTGAGTCACGACCTAAAAGTAATTTAAAGTTTGAACTAATGTCTTGTATTTCAAAAAATCAATAGTGTAGTAAACTAAAAACACTTTGGTGCATTGTTAAGGTCAGCTTTGATGTGGAAAACTTGTAGGAGTGTAGGAAATGAGGAATTGCTCAGATTCATTTTGATTCATTTGTTAATTTGACCTGGCTAAGAACTTTGTATGATGGTGTCAACCGTGGGATGTTCATGATATGAGGTCATGACTTTTCAAATGCCGCAGTTGTAAACAGCGTTTCAAAATATCAGCACAGAATCTAAAATTTGGTACAAAAGAATATTTATATAGATCTATGAAAAAAAAAAAAGATGTATATATTCACCTGCGGCCCACTATAAATAGAGCCGTAATCCAGTTGGATCAGGACCCACCAGTTGAGAACTACCGTCTCAAGCTATAGATTTAAAGAACCTTTCCAGGTAGAGTTCAAAATTCTGTCCTTTGATTTTGCTGTGCTCTGTGTATGTTGCCATGTATCTTGCCCTCCTCTGGAAAACTACCTTCATTTATGCAGCCTGTGATTTTATTTACTTTTAATTGCCCTTGTAAACATTGTTAGACAAGCATTCTTCACCACAAGCACAGAGCATTTTCTCTTTTTTTACAGAAAACATATTTTCCCCCGGAGTGCAGCCTCTGTTTACAAACCTGCGTTATTGATTATATAGCTCATTTCACACGCTCATCGCAGTAAAGGGAAAAAAATGAATCATTTTAGAGAGAAAAGGGAGAGGGTCGATGTGATTCCATGCCACGGGACAAGTGTATCAGGGATCTCTCGCTTGGAACGACGGTCAAATCGAAAGGGGAGACGGAGACAGGGAGGGCGGGAGGGTAGTGTGACGTGATCTGGCGGGTGAAGAAGAGAGGGAAGCGTGATGAGGAGAGGAGAGAGGGTGGCACAGGTATGTAAAACAGGGCTTCTGCATGTCCTTAAATAGTCTTTGAGCTTATTAGGAAATTCATGAGATTTTGATTGCAACATGAATATTTTGTTTAATTTTATTCATCCATATAGCTATTTTTGTCAAAATCAGTCGAGTTCTTCTGCATCTGAGTCAAAATTTACGATATTTGATCTGCAAACCATAAACCCTTAATACTTACCTTCATTCTTGCCCCGAGAGAAAAATTCAACAAAGTCCTTGTATTTTACCTGTCTGAATTCCTGTGGAAAAAAGTTATGTTTAGATGTATTCCAGTAGCTAATCACTTAGCTTGCTATCTGACCGAAAGGAAACCGCTTTAATAACAGTTCATAGAATTACATAGTTCATAACCTACCCTGGTTCTGCCTTATAATCACCTCTTTTGTATACCATATATATATATATATATATATATATATATATAGACAGCATTTACCTTTATACTTGCAATACTTAATTGAAAAGAAAGATGATCTGTCCAAAACGTTGTCATAAATGTAGTTAAAATGTTTCTGTGGCAGTTCTGCCTGCAACATGCTATCCGAGTGGCTTTTTCTCAGGGCCCTCTGACACACACTCAGGCGATGCGGTTGAAACGTACCAGTTTAGTGTAGAGAGTGGGCAAGATGGAACAAGCCCGGAGCAGATGGAAACGTGTCATGAAAAGGGCTGTGTGTGTGTGTGTGTGTGTGTGTGTGTGTGTGTGTGTGTGTGTGTGTGTGTGTGTGTGTGTGTGTGTGTGTGTGTGTGTGTGTGTGTGTGTGTGTGTGTGTGTGTGTGTGTGTGTGTGTGTGTGTGTGTGATATAATGTGTGCTCGTTGATTGCTCTGACGAACAACAGGCATACAGCCACTCTTGATCTCGGACTCAATTAACAACCACCACCCCCACACCACAGTGTCTTAAAATATCTTAACTTAATAACTATTAATTAATAACTTAATAACATCTTACTCTCTGATAGCTACAGACCCAGGTAAAACCCAGCAGGTATCCTTACAACGTCACACACATGTGGCAGATTATTACTCAATAATTGATTCTCACTGTTCTATGGAACAAAGCCTAGGCTTTTAGCCCCAAGGCGAACCTACAGCTATTGCAAGTCTTTAAAACAATGCATAAAAAAGCACTGCAGTGGCGTTGAAATTTGGCGCACAGAGCACACACGCACATACGTACATGTGATAGCTAATTTCTCACTCTTATGCAGTCAATCAATATATACTATCTATATCGCATCGGTTTGTGTTTGTCTCCGGTAGCCTCAGCACAGCCTTTTAAAGCACTTTTGGAGATATACTGCAGCAAAATAGTCATTGTCAAAATGTCTCATGACTTTCAAATGGATTGTGTGTCTGTGTGCACGCTTCTGTGATAATTTCCTTCCATGAGCATTCTTTTGGAGTGCCGAAGTTTTAATAGAATCCAAGGGGTTATCAGCGGAGGCGCAGCACTGTTCACAGTACTTGTGTAATTGTCAAGTCTGTCAGACGGTCTTATAAGTCTGCTGTTCTTTACAACTGGAAATGGACTTTTCCTTTTATAAAAGACATCCTCTTGCTCGAGACTTGCCCCAGCCATTGTAATTTCTCTCTGCCAAACTCCATTGGTGCAGGAGCCCACCCAAATTGGCTGAGACAGTTCTTTCTCTAGTTCCATCTTTGAAAATTAAAAAGTACATTGGTGGTTTTTGTGTGTGTTCCTTCCCGTATTTTCTATTGTCCTTTTTCGTGTGATTTCTTGTCTGGGTTTGCTGTTTAAGATGTTTTACTTTGGTTGCATTACAGTTGGACTGACTTCTGGGATAGATATTCAAAAAGGTATTATTTGGCCGTGGGTTTTTTTTCGCCGGTGTGTGGGCTCGTTTCAATCTATGTGATTGCTTTTCAACACTCCTCTCATTGAAACATAACGGTTGTCCGACAAATTACATTTACATTGTTGTAAACCACATAAGCCTTGGTAATTGGAAATTGAAATGGGTTTGGATTCCAGAGTCGATAAGTTGGCAAATGAGCTCTCGGGAGAGGTTGGGGTTTGCTGTACTAAGCACACAATCTGGAGGCTGATGGAGCTTTCAGAGGTGATTTGTTCACTCTTTTGTCCTTGTAAGTCCTGCACATGTTCACACCTTGTATTATGATTATGTGTGTGTGTATGTATGTATGTATATATATATATATATATATATATATATATATATATATATATTTTTTACATCTCCTTATGGAATGAAACAAGTGCATATAGAACGAGACCTACATAATGGGGACACTTTCTCCATGACTCTCTGACGACCCCTGCCTATAGTGATATAGTGATTGTTTAACTGAACCTCCGCGCTGCCCTGTGCAGCGGCCCGGGCCGTGGTGCCCTCTGCGGGGCGTGTGCTGCTGGCAGAGCCCGGAACCAGACTTTCTGTTAGAAAAAATCGGTGCCGGTCAACGTGTCCTGGAAGATTTCAATTTCATGGACAAATGGGAGACATTCCGGTCAATTATGTTTATTGAGCTTAAAAACAATTGATAAGCAGTCTATATAGAGAATGACATCATCAAGGCATGTAGATGTATAATATTTTATATTGAATATTCAAAATAAAATTAGTCCCGTCAGTAAAGGCCATTTTATAAAATAAATAAATAAAAATTACAAATATTACTACTTGAAATCAAATAATTTCTGTTCTTAAACAATAAGGATCAAGTGCAGCCGCTTTAATTTACATTTCACTAAAGTAAAATTTTGATCAAATCAAAATAAATATAGCAAGTAGGTCTTAATAAATAATATAATAAAGAAAAGTTTGTGGTGCTGTCCATCTTCGTCGGGATGTCCCATCAACATATTTTACACAATTTATATTTACCGTCTGCTTTGGGTCGGAACTTAAATATCCCCAAAAAATTCCAAACTATGGACGTATGTGTCCCAACGACACATCATTTTTCTGTTTCACCTCAGAGTTCTAGACGCTGCGGCTCCATCTCCGCTCCATGTGCGTGTCTACTTTGTTTATAAACGCAACCTGTCCATGAGGGATGGGGCAAGGCTTAGTTCTATATCGACAAACGTGATTGGTGAAGATGAAGATGAAGCTTTCAGATCAGCTTTTGATTGTCCAACCTGATTGGCTTCCCATTGCAAAGTTGGAACACCGCCAGGGCATTGGACAGACCAAAGGGCATGACTAGGTATTCGAAGTGGCCTAGTAGGGTGTTGAAGGCGGTCTTCCACTCGTCCCCCTTACAAATGGGAACCAAGTGTTATGGAGGTCAAGTTTTGTGAAATGTGTTGCCCCACGGAGTGGAACAACAACCGAGTCAATCAGGGGCAGGGGATACTTATTTTTGACCGTAATGTCATTAAGGCCCCGGACGTCTAATGGAGACGATGAGGGGTGGATGATCCTGGCAGTGAGGGCGTCCGTATATATGCCTCCATGGCCTCCCGCTCCGGCTGGGAGAGGTTATATAACCGGCTGCAGAGGAGAGGGGCGCCCGGCAGCAGATCAATAGCACAGACATAGGGGCGGTCTGGCGGTAAGGACAGTGCACGCTGTTTGCTAAAATCCTGACCCAGATCCCAATAGTGTTCCGGGACGGAGGACAGGTGTGGGGTCTCGGGGGAAACTGGAGGTGTGACTGATGAATGGGCAGAGGCGGAATGGAGACAGTGGCTGTGACAGTGGGTACTCCACGCGGTAATTCTACCTGTGGTCCAGTCTATGTGGGGGTTGTGGACTCAGGAGCCAGGGATAACCCAGCACCAGGGGGTTTTGACGTGAGTCGATGAGGTGGAAAACCAAAGCCTCCCGGTGGTCCCCACAGCAGCAGATCAAGGGGGGCCGTCTTGTGCTCTATCCAGGTCAGACGCATCCCAGTCAGACCCTTGACCCCCATTTGTACGGAGTGGGGAACGGGCACCAAGCCCAACTGGTGCTCCACTCCCTTATCCAGGAAATTCTCGTCTGCGCCGGAATCTATGAGGGCTGAGAGTTGACGAGACAGACCACCCCAGGAGAGGGTGGAAGAGAGCAACAGACGAGGGGTGGGGTTAGAAATTGTTCGGCTGGTACATACCTCCACTGAGTCGTACCAACCTACCGGACGTAGAGTGTATGTGGTCCTAAGATGTCCAGTCTGGCCGCAGTACAGGCAAGACCTAAGTACACCCAAGTTGCATGGGCTCCGACTCGGAACAGCTCGGGAGACTCTGGGGGTTTTTGGGGACTGCTGAAGCCAGAGACCAGGACGTAACCAACTAAGCAGGAAGTACAGACTGGGTCCGCACCCACCTCTTGCGCGGGTGCTCCGGAGCCGGTTTTCCAGCCGGGTCGCCAGGGTTATCAGCTGGTCCAGTTGAGCGGGTCGTCTCGCAGCGCTAACTCTCCTGCAGGTCGTCATTAAGGGCATACTGGAAAGTGTCCTGTAGTGCCCCGTCATTCCAGACGATCTCCGCGGCCATCTCTGAGTCTGGAACTCCACGACGAGTGCGGAGACGCTGCGGGGACCATGACGGAGGGAGAGGAGCCTCTATGCAGCTTCTTTTCCACAAACTGGGTGATCGAAGATTTTCCTCATCTCCCATGTAAAGACCTTGTAGGAGCATCTCTGGGGAATTCGACGTTCCCACACTGCTGAAACCCAGGCGAGAGCGGCCCCCCTCAGGGAGGCGATGAGGTAGGCGATGCTCGAGCCCTCGGTGAAGCAGAACAACAGCTGCTGCTCGAACACCACAGCGCACTGGACCATTTAAGCCTGGCATGTCTGGAAGTCGCCGTGATATGGCACTGGGGCCTGAACGTGGGGCTCCCGGTGGATGAGAGGAGTGCTGGGGGCCAGGTTGGGAAGCGGTGCTGGAGTAGCGGGGCGGGGCCCCACGGCTACTCACGGCCGGCGAAATGTTCCTGAGGTGGTCATCGAAGTCCTGGAGTGCTTGGTCGTGCTGACCCAGGAGGGCGCCCTGGGTCAGGACTGCACGGCGGAGCGCCAATGTGTCGGCTGTTTTCGTGGTGTTACGACCAGGGCTAGGAGGGACTCAAATGGACGACACAGAGGCAGCTGGCAGACGGGGTAAAAAAAAGGAGTTTTATTAAGAGTCATTGGCGTGACGACGGGAGAGACCCAATCAGGCTGGATTGGGCGGACGTGTCCTGGAAGGCGGGACTACAGGACAGCGCGAGGCGAGACAGGACAGGGACAGTGTGGATGAGGAGGGATCCAGGTTCCAGACGGGTGGACAGGGAGCCAGGCTCCATGAAGCAGGACAGTAACGGCTTGGATGTGGAAAGGAAGATAGGCAGGTTAGTATGGAGACTGAACAAACAAATTCTCAAATTTAGACGGAGCCATGAGAGATACCAACAGAGGTAAATTAGCTGACGATCAGGCGATGGGTGGATGGAAGACCGGGGAATAAATACTGCGGATTCTGATTGTTGATGGACCTCAGGTGTGTGGGGAGCTGCAGGAGGAATGTGTGTGTGTGTGTGTGTGTGTGTGTGTGTGTGTGTGTGTGTGTGTGTGTGTGTGTGTGTGTGTGTGTGTGTGTGTGTGTGTGTGTGTGTGTGTGTGTGTGGATATATATATTTAAATATATATATATATATATATATATATATATATTTAAATATATATATATATATATATATATATATATATATATATGATTTTAAATAGATGACAGTCATTGGTGATTTTTTGTTTTAAGGAAGACGGCAACTTGAAAATTGAAAAGGAGGGTATTGTTTCCTTGAGTCAAACACCTAAAACCCTGATCATTTCTGGCCATAGTGTAGGTTCTGTCATTATGGGACCATTTATTGCTGTAGAGTTGAACCTCAGTGAAGTGAAGGTGAGCCAGCTCCAACCTCGCTCTTTGTGCCCATCCATATTGCAGTAACGCTAATCTAAGGCTGGGCTAGTTGTTGTGCTTCCCTCTTAGAGCCCATATTGATTGGTCCCCTCATCGAGATGCTGGTCACGATTGGCAGCGAGACCCCATACATCCTCTGCTGTACATCCCACACAATGGGAGAAATGCTGTGAGCGCTCACTTATAATGGCCACAGCCACCGCAGCATTAGCCGCACCAATTACACACTCGCACACATGCACACACACTCACACTCACACAATGATCTGGGAGAATTGCCCCCAAACGCGGTGTCATGTACGTCAATGCTGTATTTGCCATTTCTATCGGTTATACGGTCGTGTAATGGCAAAGAGAGTGTTGAGGAGTACAGTTTTGTGCCTACTTAGACACAAACACGGAATATGTTTTTGACTGTTTTTGACAGTTTGTGTGGACAAAAGTCTGGACCAATCAATGTGCATAATGGTCTTCTGGTGTTTAAATATAGTTTAAATATCCCTGAAGAACAAGCAAGTCAGAATTACGATCATTCCTGGATGATGGAGTGTATTTTTTCTGGGGTTTTGTAAAACGCAGCGCGAGTTTCAGTTTTCCGAGTTTCCTTTAAACGCAGCCCCGGCTCAAGTTGTGTGTCTAGATGTCGTTCTCGCAAGTCGCTGGAGGGGAGTGATGAGGGGAATGATCATGATGATGATGCCACAAAGCAGCCCGCTCCTGAAACTAACTAACGTTTTTTCACTAATTTGTTCTCCAAATGTGGATCGATATTGTTCGAACTTGAATGACGAGATGTCTGAAACATCCCGGTTCTAACGAGACCTCAACCATGCCTGTGCATAATGCCGTTGTTGTGTTTCAGATACTTCCTTTTTATTCTCTACGAAAAACACAGAGGATAAAAAAAGGACATTAATGCTGAGCAATAACCGAGCAATAACAAAAGGAAACCATGCCTTATAATAATAAAAAATATTACTATAGGCTACCAACAGTAAACTGCTCATGTACTGTGTGTACAGTATTTAATTAAATTTAAAAAGTGTGCCCAAAACCTGACTCACCCCACATATTGTGTGATTGTTTTAGCTCCTAACTTCTGGCTATGTTTGCATACATCTGTAAACCAACTGTACAAATATCGTACATGTAGCTGCAGTCAATCAATCTTAAGTGGGACATTTTTGTCAGTTTGGTCACTGTAGTTCTTATCATTGGAAGCCTGCGGAACTGCAAATTGTCCTTTGGAATGTGAATATGATGCAAGCAAAATCAAATTTTTGAGAACCAAAGTGAGTCGCTTAATGCTGGAAAGAGGGTTTTAATCTCCCTTCGTCTTCGCTTCTCTCTCCTCGCTCTCTCTCTCTCTCTCTCTCCCTCTACCCCTCACTGGTTTGCGTCCACCTACCGTAGGCCTGTCCAATACAAGCTGCTGCCTCCTGTGTCAGGTTGACTGGCAGCGGGGAGCTCGCCAGATAGTCTACCAGTAATTGAAACTTCACAGCAGCGCGGCCAGGGGTGTGTTGTCCTTGTCAACGCTGTTGGGTTCCTGGGGTTCTGCCGTCTGGGGAACGTGTTCCGTGTCAGAGCTCACCCATGTCCTGCCACTCAAGGGGGACCTACGCCAACGGGAAGGCTAGTGCAAGCGGGTGGTGGGTGATTTAGTTTGTTTATAATATTTTTATAATTGTGATGTTTGCTGGCAGTTAAATCCAGCCTTCACAAAACCAGTTCAGTGTAAACTACCTGTGATTTATTTTACTTCATTAGTATTTCTCATTTTGTGTCTTGGGAAAGTGGTTTGCAATAACTGCAACAATAGACAGATTAAATTCCTAAAATGTAATAAAAAAGAAAACCAACCAGAAGGTAAAAGGTACAGAGTTGGTGTCGAAGCGCCCAGTCCAAAGACCCAACACATATTTTGTCGAATGCCCTATTGTCCTGCCCCCAACATGCTTGGTAACTTAGTTAGGACAGACCCCCTTCATCTACTCCTCTTTAGTAGTGTCTAGTGGAGTCTTCATTGATTCAGTAGACAATCAAGTATAGACACGATGTTTTTATGGTCAATAGGGCCTTGTCAAGGAGTTGCTGAATGAAGTAATTACACAAAAGTACATCACTAATTAGATAAAAGGTAAATTAGAATTTACTGCTTAATTACCCAACAACATCGATTAGAAAACATGTGGAAAAAAAAAAAAGCTTGACGCAAACCAGCCAAGATCTTCAGTGAACTCCATATGTTAAGGTTTGGTTTGTTGGAGTATGAAAGAGAGACATAAATAAAATATATATTATGTCTCTTTTTCACAAATGCATCTCATTGACGGTTTATATCCATATACCTGTGGCTCTTTGTTCTGATTTCGCAGAACCCCTCTATCCCTTCTTTTGCTTTACGACGACCCACCCCCAAACCGTCCTCGTGGCCTATCAATCACCAGCCACATCATTTCACTCTCAACACTGGCTCCAACCCTGAGGCAGACATTTCAATCAAACCCTGGGTCATCAATCTTTTGTTTGCTCCAAACACTGGCCTGGGCGAGCCCCGGTCGGCCCCCCTTGTGGCGACGATTTTGTCTCCTGGTGGCGATTGGTTCAACTCACCCAGAGACCCTCGCATCCTCCATGACAAGGCTTTTGACAATTTTCTTTTCCAGGGGAAGAGAGATTTGAGCTGGATAAAATTGAGGCGAGGAAAAGGCTGTCGAGTCACGTCGTGTCATCTAAGGTCGGCAGTAGCTTTTGTTTGTGATGGAGGTCGTCGCGTTGCCAGCTACTGCGGATGTTCTCTTGGTGGACGATCCCGTTTCGTTAAGGGGCGTTGGCAAGCCCCGGCTGCATACGGCAGCACGGCTCCCTTTCCCGCGGCCGCCAAGCTGCCTGGAATTGGCCGAATTTGCGCCCCCGCAGCACTGATTGGATCTGACTCGGGGAAGGGAGCTGTCTTAATGTTCGCCGCACAGGCTCGTACGCTGACCAGGAGCCAGGGAGCGGAACGCCATTCCTCCTGTGCCCAAAATTGTCATAATCATCACCATCATCATTGGTATTTATTCTTGACACTTGTCGCCAGCGAGCCTTTTTGTTCAAGCTTATGATAAAAACTCTCGCCATGTTGGCAAACCACCGCCAGAAAGACTCCATCTCCCTCCCTAAACCCCTAGACTCCCACACTTCCTTTTTATTAATTTTTTTATTATTTTTTTGCTTTTGTGTTTGCATACCAAAATCTGTTTAAGTGCGCCTAAAGTGGATGTTAAGCTGTATTCGTGGGGCTAAGCTGTATTCTTGACAGAATTTTCTTCAGTCCTCTAGTTGGCTGACTTTGACATTAAATAAATGTTTGTTCGTACGGAGCCAAAGCCTTTTTAAAAATAAAAAAAAATCTTGCAGTTGGCCGTTACATCTGTTCAAGATGAAACCTTTTCTTTAAATGATCAGCCCCACACTTTATATTTGCGTGCTTTTTCTTTCAATCCTTCACACATACAGGCAAGCACATACGCACGCCTGGAGTGACTTTTTGTTTTCCCATCCACGCACACACACACACACACACACACACACACACACACATACATCCACACACACACACACACACACACATACACACGTACCAAGCTCATCCTCTCAGCGCTTCTGGAGAAAATAACTACTGGCTCTGTCCTTAAACTGTGTTCTGTTTGATGCTCGGGCAGCTTGAAAATGACTTGGTTAGAGCTTAACGTTTTTAAGGCAACAACTCCACACACCCCATCTTCCCTCCACCCCTTTGAAAAATTGCGGTCTCCAGTCTGTCCTGCCTCTTTTGGAGAATCTTGTGTACTTCAAATACAAGCTGTCGCGTTTTAGATACAGGCGACTGGGCATAGCTGATAATGGACCAACAATTTAATTTTTCAGGTATTAAAGGCCACTCGCTGGGATTTGAATTGCCGCTCGTTGGTGGTATTTAAAAAAAAAAAAAAATAGAATAAAAAAGCAGTTGGTTCAATTTTCTCTCATCGTATTTTCTCTCTCCATGCGTGACATGAAGGGAGGAAGGGGGCTTGCTCTGTCTCTTAGTTTTGAATGAGATAAAGAGACAGTGGGACACTATGATTTGAATAAATTTGCTCAGACCGTTTGGCCTAGATTGGCTCCTATCTTTGAGCCCAATCCCCCGGGCTGTTGTGTGGACTTACCTCGTCAGGCACGGCGGAACATCCCGATTCAAAGAAGATGTCAGTCTTGCAGGGCTTGTTTCCTTTCGTTTTTTTTTTTTTTTGTTTTGTTTTTTTAACTAGAGAATTATTTGAACACTTACAAGATTCCACCCAAGTGGGAGCGACTGCATAAATGGATAGGAGAAGAATTGATCGTGGGATCATTAAATAAAGAAGTAGTCAGTATCATTGGACAATTAGCAGCAAATGGGAAGGAACTAAAGGAATAAAGCTGTAGAAATTACACCGATGCCAAATGTAACTCCTGCACCACAAGGCTATCATTCTACCAGAGGGGTCTTGCTATACCCCTATATAATAATAATAATAATAATAATGATGATGATAATATAAGCGGGGTAGTTCAGGGGCCGGCGCTTGAGCGCGAATTGACAGGCCTAGGGATGAGGGGCTTCCTAAACAGGCAGTCCGGTGCGACTGCCTGTTTTGAGAGCTTCACATGATGACTTTTACGGTCATGACTTATCATGACCGTAAAAGTCACTCAAGCAGGCAGTCTGCTTTCCTACTTTTATTTCAGGCCAGCACATTTATAGAAACTGAGAAGGATGTAAAGTAGCCTAACAACAAAAATCAAATGTTATTTATTGTTGTTTATTCCAATTCCTTATTTCCTAACCTTGAATGCAAATCACTATTTGAATGACGTTGTTAAAACTCTGCAATGCTTAATTATCAATGGAAACGAAACTTTCCAGTTCCTTCGTGGCCACACGCTTGGCCACACTCAATTAAAGTTCACACAGACCTTTATATCCTGTATAATATGCAAATGTCAAACTCATTGAAGGCATCATGCTTCTTATGTGTGAGCTGAGTATCAGTGAGTGCTTGTTTATTTTTGGAAAGTCCTTTTTAAAAGGTTTAATTAAATACATTTGACTGCTGTGAGATGTCTAGGTACGGCCATGTGTCGTACACTCCTTTTCCGGGATTTGTCTTTCTTAATTTTATTTTGTTATCTCCCAACCTTTCTCTGAAGATTTTTTTTCTCTTGTCTTTTTGGGTTTCTGTCCAGTCCTGTACTCGCTGCCCGGGCTGTGATGCCCACACACCGTTCCAGTATTTGGGTTATGGAAGGTCGGCCTCTAATTGGCAGGGTCTGCGGTTGGCACACGGCACCGGGGCCTCAACCCGTCAGCTAATTGGCACAGCGGGCTGCCAACGCCCGGTCCAGGATATGGCACTGCTTCGATTGATGGATGGAGGCAGGTGTCAGGAAAGCTGCTTTCTGACAGAGAACGTGTAAAGTCAATTTACTACCTCAAAAGCAAAGGCTGGTCTCCGTCTGTGAGTGTGTACGTGTGCTTTCTCTGAGGTCTTTGTACCGCTGAGCCCAGTCCAAATGTCCATGTTCTCTTTCATGGAATATGGTCAGATAAGATAAGAAAATGATTGGTTAATCCAAACCTTTTCAGTTGCTCTAAATTTTGGCTCGCTAATGAACGAACAATTTTGAAAAGGGTTATGGTCTGCGATACCTCTCTGTTTTACCCACTATACTGAATATTTATCTGAAAATTAAAAGTAAAAAGTAGTTTATTAACGGGTTTGTTTGCAAAGTGTGGTTTCCTCAAGGTTAGAATTCAATTATACTGTGTTGAATTATCCAACTCAATTATAATGTGAATAACTTGAACTTTTGACTCAATATTCTCAATATCTATTCTCAATATTCCTGTTGTAGTTGGTGGTGAGCACTTTTAGTTCATCACCTTCTCATTTTTCCATTCCACACGCCCCTTCTCCTCCGATGTTTGCCCGGATATAAGTAGGCAGATTTTGGAGTGGAAGAAAAGGGTTGAGGTAACAAGCAATCCTCCGAGGCGCCTGCACAGTGCGGTAGACACTTTGTCATATGTAATGTACAGCGAGAGAGTCCTGTTGTTCTGAGTTCTGAGTGTACTGTTGTGTACCGTTCTTCTCCCTCTGCCTCTCTCTTCCTCTCTCTTGCTCTCTCTGCCTTTATTCGTTTTTCAGACAGGAGAATATATTAATTAGGTTGTATAGACGTAAACAGTCTGGGCTTTGCCAATTCACGACCCAAGATTCGAGGGGTTTATTTGTCAATGGCCACAAAGGGGTGAAAGGAGAGATTTTGATTGAACCAGGGGCTGACTTGAAACATGGAGAAGGAGCGATGAAACAACAAGAGTTAAAGTTGAGTGGTAAATTGAAGAGGCAAAGGGAGATGAGCAAGAACAGAACAATTTCAGGGGGAGTGGAGAAAAGGCACAAAGGGGGAAATATGGATTTCAAGTCACTTTTCACAGAAAGTTGTCAATTTCTGTTTGAAGGATAAACAAATCAAAATGGTGCACGAGGAAAAACAGTGCCTGTTTTTATTGATAGCCAAGCAGCGGCGAAATCATGCACTGAGTTCTGATAGGCGCTCAGACCCCGGGCGTTATGACATTCAGCGTGGAAATTACCATTTCAGGACTTTCAAATCAAGTGGAGGGAAATAAAAAAAGGGTCACAGAATTTGTGGTCAGGCATTCTAATATCTGGCAGCGGTGACAAACACTGAACAGGAGGTCGGGCGAGGGCGGAGGTTTATATTGTGTCGATGTGGTCAGCGGGAGCACAGGTTGCCCTGAGCCAGTTTTGGCGGCCTTGATGGACAGGAGCCAAAGGCAAACCGAGACCACCTCCCGACTTCCTTCAAGGCCCGTAAGACCCCCCACGGACGAAGGAGATGAATATGCATCATTCAACCTGAACACGAGCCCATCTAAGCAGGCGTAGGCAAGCATACACAGAAGCACGGATGGAGCCACACACACACACACACACACACACACACACACACACACACACACACACACACACACACACACACACACACACACACACACACACACACAGCAGTGCTCAAACATATGGGACGAGGGCGGTAGCATGCGGTCCTGTGTCAGCCGCACACTGATCCTGAGGACTTTGCCTTTGTGTCCTCTTTGTCTTTCCCTGTCTCTTTCTATTGTCCTCCACCCTCCACGCAGGTCACCCCTCACCGGAGTGTTCTGCAACGTCTCTCTCTTTCTCCCCCTCCCTTGCTCTCCCCTTCATTCCCTCAGTCCCCAGGGGCTGCGGTCCTTAGACGGCAGTGCGCCTCTCTCCCCTCTCAGGTCGTTCATCGTGTGCTCTGCAGTTAAGTGGAGGAATGTCCTGCCTTGGCGCTGTCTGCCTAAAGGTGTGCTGCATTTTCCATGGTCAACGTCCACCATCTGGTCCTCCTGACATAGTGTTCACGTTGTTCACGTTGCCCACTGCTGTTGAAGAAGGAAACTTTTCATAGCTTGTGCTCTTCATGTGATTCTTAGTGATTCATTTGAAGTCAGTCAAGTTTTTTTTGTTTTTTTTCATTTTGCGACCCATTACTGACCATGTATTGGTGCAAATAAGCTGTGCTGCAGCTCTTCATCTGTTTAAATTTGTTCACTTCTGAGATTTGGTCCATTAAGTTAACATTATCCAACGCGTTTGTGACTTGCGATTTCATGCTTATTTACCTTTTATGAGATGCATGTGATTGCAGCGAAGCAGACTAGTTTGCCATAGCAACACAGGACCCATGGAGCCAAGAGAGTTGCAAATACTTTTCTTGAATATCCTGCCCTTCAAATGCAGGACTCGCATCTAACAGGTTGTGCTGGAGAAACAGCTTCTAGACTTGGTTATTTGCTGCATAATTTTCTGCCAGTTCGGTCAATAAAGGCATTTGGATGCACAGCAGTAGTCAAGAGTGATTGGACCCTGTTGTGTCCTCTTTTGATGACTTACTGTATGTGATCGTCTTTCCTGACAGAGCACTTTGTATTGCCATGGAATGTTTTCCTTTACATTGTTACATGGCGCACTGACTTGCTGGAACACGGCATGTTTGAATATCAGCTTTCCTTAGCTCTCAATTCAGATCTGATGTCGGTCAGAATTGAATGCCACAATTGAAGGAGCCCTGTACCCTGGCACCAACCTAAAAATTTAGAGCCAATGCTTTGATCAGGGCCATTGGCAGCAGTATCTAACCTTAATGTGCATGTCTTTGCGCCGGCGCTCCGGTATTACATTTCACTGCATATATGTATGGAAGTATGTATATGTATGTGACAAATAAAAAAAAAAAAAAATCTTGAATCTTTAGGGTGGGAGGACACAGGGCACCCTGAGGAAACCCACATGAACATGGGGAGAATATGCAAACTCCACAAAGAAAGGCCCCAGGCCTCCGAATAGCATATGAGAATTAAACAGAACTTCAAATATTTTGGTGGCATTAAATGACAAACATTCAATGGAATTTAGCAAGAGGAATTATCAAATATTTGATTATTGAATCCAAGTTACGAGCTAATAAATCCCGAGTTGAGAATACTCACTAACATTTCGAATGCATATCTTGCCACAAGTGCGAAAGTTTTACAATCAACCAAATTCTCTGGTTAAGTCTGATATCCTATTTAGCGTTGGCAACCTCACCTTTTAGGGTTACCAGTAGGGTTACCATTGATATGCCAGCAGACTTCCAGCCGTTTTTAATTTTAGAGCAGTGTACCAACTTCCTCACCTCCCCAAAAATGTGACTGCCGGTAGGCCGATGCAAGATCAGAAGAACTGTGATTGGTCCAAATGGATTGCTTCGTATTATATGCGTTTCCCGTTACGGGTGTTTTGTACAGAATCAATAATGTAAGTCTTGCTCTGAAGATTGGACGACAGTTGGTCAGCTGTTACGGATGTGGGCAAGAAAGCTAAAAAGGGACAAACACTATAGCTGTATTAGAAGGCATCGATGGCATTTCTGTGCAGAAAGATGTGAGAAGTGTGATCTGATACTTCTGTGGTCGGTGCGGTTGCATGACTGCAGATCGGCCTGTGTAGGACCTCCTATGAAAATCGGCCAATATCTGATTTTTGTGTAAACAAACTCAAAACAAAAATAGGCCTGTGTTCAATCAAGGACAATCGGATTTGGGCCACTTTTGGGTGTCGGCAAAGTGTGTCACTCGAGCCTTCTTTGTACTTTGTTCACACTTCTTTATTCAGACATTCTTTTGTACTCTTTCCTTGACTTTACTAGGTGTGTTGATGCCCATGCATTGTTGCTCCGTTTGCATGCACCAACACGAATACTTGGATACGTGTTGTATATCAGTCCGATGGCCTTCAATCCTTCATGGCCTTTACTTTAAGTTCAGGAGGCTGAGTTGACATTGGCAGCTAAAAATGTGTTTGATTTTTTTTCCCCCCCCTCAACATTTATTCACAATGTTGCCGTGTTACTCAGACACTCAGTGTCAGTGTTGGTTCCAGGTGCCCCCTCCCTGCCATCTTGCCTGTGACTCCCAAGCCACCCCCAACACACTCACGCACGCACTCACTCATGCACGCACGCACGCACGCACACACACAAACGCACGCACACTCACATCTCGGTAATGAACTCACTGCTCTTCATCTTTGGTTTTCCGCCGAACCAGTGTGTTGGACATGACAGATGACCCGGGACCTCCAGAGGTTCGCTCCCCAGGGCTCTAGATAAAGGCAACTCCCAACACAAGGATGATCAATCAATCAGTTTGCACCGCGGGCTGCTGATCAGCCAATTAATCAGTCTCTGAGTCGGCAGATGTTGTTGTCCCTCGGAGTCTTAGGAGAGGGGGAAGTTGTCTTGTATTGTCCCATTTTAGGGATTTGTTGCCGTTACCCACTCTCGTACTCTGTGTTCCCCCACCTCCAGAATATTCCTCATCTGAACACTGTTTTATCAGTCGAGTCACCACATCTGAAGAAATGAGAATGAATTGAGGTTTCAAGGCACTTGATTTCATTTCGACTCATCTGAACCGTCACACATGGAGCGGCTGTAAAAGAGATGTAAATCCATGTTTCCCTGGGTTGGTGTATCGATTTTAATGTGTGTCAGGTGCATGCAGCAGATGCTAATGACACCCCCCCAAACACACACACGCACGCACGCACGCAGGCACACACACACACACACACACACTCCCACCACCATGTCTCCCACCATTATTAAGGCCAGCTGGTTTAGATCAAGCCCCCTGTTCACCTTACTTACCAGTCAATGAGCTGCAGATGCCACAAGGACACTTCATATTAATGTGCCCTTAAACAACGAGTGGTTAACGCATAAACACAAATGGGTGCACTCTCATCCCCTACCGCCCACCTACTGCTCCACCTCTTTGGCCCTTGTCCTGAACAGGTCACTGCCATGACGCCCACCGGGTCATCCTGCTATTACTCAGCGGCCTAAAAGATCCCAAGAGAACCTGCCTGAGTCTTCGGCCTTTCTAAACGGGCCAAAATGACAGTCGTTGCCATCGGTGTCTCAAACAGGCTTCTCTTGCAACTTGGCCTCGAACAAATTAAATTTAATTAGCTATCGAGTATAAACATTCTGTGGCATTCAATTCTATACACTGTGGCGTAGGCCACCTGACGAATCTACTGAAACTGAAGAGAAAAAGTGATTGAATTTGCTGAGGGGGGTGTGTGTGTGTGTGTGTGTGTGTGTGTGTGTGTGTGTGTGTGTGTGTGTGTGTGTGTGTGTGTGTGTGTGTGTGTGTGTGTGTCCTACTGCCGTCACTCAAGGGTAAGCCCATTAACTGACCACAGTATATGTGACACTGTTACATTGCCTATAACCCTGCCAGCCTCCCATGGAGACTAATAGCCAGCAATGAACCTAAATGTTACGGCCTCTCCTTTAAAACCCCATGATGCTAATTACCTAGCCTAAGTGAATGGAATTTGAGTGCTTTCCCTACCAGGACCAATGTTTTATTAGTGACTCTCAGTAAAATGTATAACGCCACTGCCAGTAAGGTGTTTGGATGTATTGTTTCACAGTCCCTCACTTAGATTTGATCAGCCGGTGACCTGTTAAAGATAGCGCTAGATAGCACGGCGTAATGGCTTGAGAGGCTGTTACAGGGTGTGACAGGTTCAGTATTGTAAGCCTGTGAGTCTGCCTGTAAGACAATTTTGAGTTTTGAGTTTGACCATTAAGGTGTGTCTCGTAGGAGTGATTAAACACCTCTTCGAAATAGTGTCCATTTGCCGGATTGTTTTTTCCCCCCCATGTCGATAAGAAAAGTCCTTCCCCCGACAGTCTTTTCAGCCATATTCCATCCAGATATTGAGTGTTTTCTCTCTTTCTCTCTCTCTCTCTCTCTCTCTCATTTTCATCTCATCTACCTCCCCCTCTATTCCTCCCACAGCCCTGCTTCCCTCCATCCCACTCACCTCCATCCATCTCACCTCCCACACACCACCTACACCTCACCCGTGCCAATTAACACCGGAGCACGGTCACTTGGGCCAACCTTTGACCCCCCCCTCCCTGCCTGTCGGAGCAGAGTGGACCGGGGGCCTCTGGGGTTCACTGTTAGTTTGTCATGGGGCTCTTGTCGCGGGGCCTCATGATAGATGGGCCCCGCGAGGGGCTCTGACCCACCTTGCTGCCGCTGTCACTGGGACGTTGTGAGGGAGCATTGATTATGATGCTACCGGTGACAAGGGGGCGAATCAAAGACATGAGGCAATGGCAGCAGGGCTAAGATGGCGGATGGGGCGAAGGTTATGGATGAGTGTGCCGTTAGTTATTCCAACCCGATCTGATTTGTGTCCCATCGAACGGGGTTTGGGTCGAGATTCTGTGGGCACGGCTCACAAGAGCATATCCACATCGGCGTGTCTCTGAAGGTGCGTAACTCGTCTTGAATCGAAAATTGCGTTGTCTTTGATACAGCCACAGTCTGACATGTTTATTCGTAATGAATAAAAAGGTCAAGCCTGTTGTACATCAAGCTGTACGTTGGTAATGCCTACATTAACGACCAGCTCAATCATCTGTTATTGTGTGTTGTAATCGACCCAGTATTTAAAACACTCTTTATCTGTCCTCTGTTTTGTATTATACTTTACTTTGTGCTGTATTTCCCTTCTAGTCATAAGCAAAGCCAGTGATCTAAACAAAAATCTATCATTTAATAAGACGTGATTCTTCCCGTCTGGACTGCCCCCTTCGTTTTCCAACAGAATGTTCAATTCTAATGTTATCTAAACTGGCACTATTTAACTTACGGTTAAATAAAGGTTTGTTCAATAAGGAATGGAAAGTTATTAAATCCAAGATGGGGTTCGTATTTGGGGATGGAAGGCGGTTCGGATGTGTGTGGGGTTTCATTGGAATGATGGAAACCTTGGGCGAATTCACAGAGCACCCCCAAACGGTGAAACGCACCGCTACTGATCTGCCACGCAAATGGTGTCTCGGTGTGCCAGTGCTATTTGCACGTATTAAAATTTGGTACTATGCATACATTTGGGGGAAAATTGGCCCCATTCTATACAAATGAGCCTCGTAGCAAATTGCGTCTGATTCACAAACACACGCAGTGAGAGCGACGCTATTACCGTCTGGGGCAGCAGTGCCAACCTGTCGAGTTAAACGTTGGGATTTGAAAATGCCGGGATTTACGGACGAGGAGACCCCCAACAGGGTACGCGTAAGGTGCAACAGGGATTTTGGGGTCTCCCCGTTAGGCGTCTGATTGTGTCTGATTGCAAAATCCCCGTTTCACATTCACCATTGGGGGTCTCCGCGTAGGTCTGATGGCAAGACCCATGTTGCGCCTGCCCCATTTGGGGTCTGCGGCCAAACGGCGAGAGCTGGAGACCGCGGTGCGGGACCTAACGCAGCAAAGTTGGCGCAAAGTCGCCTTGTCTTCACCTCCACCCTTTGCTCCACGACTCCTGCCTTCCCTTCCTCCTCTTCCCTTTCCTCACTCAAAGTGCGACAGCCGGGTTAATTAAGAAACATGGCTTCCCTTAATTATTCGGCGGCTGGCTAATTGATATTCGCAAAGGCGCTCACCTTGCCTAAACGATCCGTTTAATCTGACCACCGGGGTCTCACGGTGGAACTCACGTGCCATTGTAGCCCGAACACCACCCCCACCCTCCACCTTTTTGGTAGCGTATTTTAAAAGGAGCAGACATGCAGAGATGCATAACAGAGTATCAGAGTTTTTGGTGTTGACAATGATGTTGCTGATGACGACCAGAGAAGATTAAATTGTCTACTCTATATGTCGTGTGTGGGCTGTTTTCCAAACTTCAGTTGAGAAATTGCTGGAGACTTTGTAACTCCATTAAAATAGATTGCATTTATATAATCGTTTGTATATATTTGTTTATCTTTTATGTGGTAGCACGATTTAATCGTTTCTCTCATCGCTTCCTCAATCTTTTTGTGCAGGACAAACAAAATAATTCCATTCGCATCGTATCGTATCGTATCAAACGTTGAAAACAAATGACGTTGAAGACTATCATTCAGCCCAGATACACATTGTATTTTGTGTGAAGAACAGTGCTATGGGCTTGTTGACAGTCATCCATGATTTTCACCATAGAATCCCAAAATAGTTTGAAAGAAATCCCTTTGGTTTAAAATGACTTTTTTTGAGGGGGATGGCAGTAGATTAATTGGAATTGCGGTCGTCCCTTTTTGTCTCTCTTACATCTCCGGCATATACACATGCTTCCTCCCTCCCTCCCTCCGTCTCAAGTTGTGATAGAGATCCACTCGAAGCGGGCCACCCGTCTGGTCTGTCGCCCGCTCCGCGCTCTTGACACCTTCAATGATAAATCACGTTGTATTGTCCCTTTCCTCTTTTCATCCCTTTGCTCTATTCTATTGCTTTCAAGTTCACTTCTATTTTCTTGTCAATTTCTGCTCCCTGCTTGCCTCCAGCGGTCGCCTCCCTCTCCACCCCCAGACCGCCTCTTCATTAAGGAGGAAAAAGGGTGTGTGGGCAGTGGCGTATTCTGTGCTATTGTTTGGCCTTTAGTATGATTAGATTACCTTTAAAGGCTGCTCAATGGCTTTAATCAGTCAGAAGTAATCCTGACATTGGGTGTGTGTGTGTGTGTGTGTGTGTGTGTGGGTGTGGGTGTGGGTGTGTGGGGTGCGCGCGTACCGCGTACACCCACGCAGTATGGGGGAGGTGAAATGGAACCGAAAATCCCCGGGCGCACATTTCTGTCACATCCTCCCGTCTATTAATGACCCCTTTGGTCTTTCCTTCATCGCACATTTATCCGTCCAACTGCTCTCTGTGGGTCCAGCTGCGCCGGCTGGTGTGTGTGTGTGTCTGCGTGTCTGTGTGTGTGTGCATCTGCTTGTGTCTGTTTGTGTTTGAGATCAGTGTCTGCGCAGTGTTTGCATCACCGCGTCTCAGTCTGCGTCTTTTGTCTCTCTGTGTCGGGTTTTAAGTCCTCCGTGACTGCCGCCAAACGTTAACATTGAATTTGGACACACTTGCAACAATGTACAGCCCCCAACCCCCCGCTGGGCCCCTCTTCTTCTCAGTCTCCATGCTTCCCTCCCTCCCTCCTTCCTTCCTTCCACCGCGCCACCGTTCCTAAATTGAGTCGTCGGTGCGTGACAGTTACTTGGCGTCTTCGCCAGCCCTAATCCAGTCTCACCAGCAGCACCGTTGGCGATCTCAAAAACTAAGCTCGTACGTCCCACAGCCCCCGATAGCGCACTCAGAATCAACGACACGTTTCAAGCGCAAATTGCCTCCGCCTCAAGTGCACTCGAAACCTGTGTTTCCGCCTTCAAACTACGTTCACTTGGTCGCTGGGCCGCCGGAAAGATATTTCCTCCAATACCTATTGTTCCATTGATTCCAATCGTGAAACAACTTTCTTCAGCCGACATACAAAACCCAGCAGGACACACAATGGCAGTGGCCTTACAATAGACTCAATGGGAACAATACTGAGACTGTCACGACAATGCAAAATACATTTTGAACAATAGCAATAACATCATGCCGTGTTAAGTGTGTGTTAACTCGGCCCTGCTTTCTTGGGGCTTTTCAGGATTTTCACGATAGAACGGAACAATAGAGATTTATATATTTTTTCCTCAAAAGTCTGCCTGCCATGGACCAAGGTGACAACCTTGAGTGTGTGTTGTTAAGTGGGTGTTTGAGTGGCCGCACCAATATAGGCTTGCGTGTTTTCCGAGGGCTGGCTCGGCGTGTGTGCCTTGTGTAACCTGCAAGATCCTCTTGACTTTCAATCTTCCTGCTCTCGTCCTGGGCGTCGACGGTCTCTCTGTAGCGCTCGCCGCCGCTCCTCATCACCATGCAAGGAGCACGCCGCTCCCACCGCACTGCGCTGAGAAGCCAAACATAAGATGGCTATCAGCGTGCTGGTGATTGAATAAGGCCAATATAATTTGTTTTATTTTGTTTTGTATTTTTCACACCAATTTCTCACTTCATCCCTCGCTCCCTCCCTCTCTCTCTCTCTCTCTCTCTCTCTCTCCCCCCACTGGCATACTAAAGTGATTAAAGTGCAGTCTTTGAGGCTTGATCTGCATGGCTGCTTTCCTGAAGGCTATGCTGCCGTATATAGAATCAATAATGTCCTCCTTTTTGAGCACACACGCACACACAGACACATGCACACACATTTGTGTGCTTGTTTGTATTTCTCCACACATCTGAATTCTTGCTCTCCTGTATATGTATGTACTTGCTCACAACATGGAAACACAATTGTTTGTATGGGCTTCCACTTTCTATGGGTCTGTGTGCATATTTTAGTGTGTGTTTTGCACAAGTCTTTATTGTGTGTGTATTGCATTTGTGTATCGTGTGCGTGTGTGTGTGTGTGTCTGTGTGTCTGTGAACTCGCGCAGGTGAGTGAGTAATAGTGCAGCGGATGTGTGAGCAGTGAAGCAGGACAGCGCACCTGTACAGCGCTCCACTTGTGAATACAGAACCCTTCCAAATGTAATTTAGAAGGATATGGCGGATGTTTCAGTTCCCCCTTACACTCCTTCTGTCTTTCACTCTTTCTTTTCTCTTTCCAATGGCTTCCTTATGCAGGACATCCAATTCAAGGTACGAGTAGAAGTTATTTTCTCTCTCTCTCTCTCTCTCTTGCTCTCTCTCTCCACAACCATCTCCCGATGTTCCTCTCTCATCTTCCCTTCTTTGACGTGTTCTGTTTTTTGTTCAACTATGTATTTCAGCTGTTCCATATTTTTACATGCAGACCTCTCCCTGGTATTTTCTTTTTTCTTCTCCCTGGCATGCTGTGTAAAATTATAGATGAGGAGACAATTTCAACTGCTTTCAAAGGCAACAAAAGGAAAAATGACACCTGATGGCTTCTGAGGTTCAGAACAAATTTACATATCAAAATCTGTCTTCTTTTTTTTTTTTTTTCCCCTCAACATCTCCATCTACTTCCCATTATTATTGTCTTTCCAGAATACCACAAATACTTTTTGTCTTATAATAACAGACTTGTTTGGCTATTGGTGAATGTTTCGATTCATCCTGTTCTTGGTGCTGGCGATTTTTACTTTCTTTAGGACTTGAATAAATAGTAGGTCTATTCAAGAAATGTATTTAACAAACAGGATAAATGCTATTGAACACCTTCAATTATTCCACCTAAATATGAAGTTGTCCATCCTGTTTGTTCTTATATCATCCGTTTTGTTGAATACATTTAAATGATTTGATTCTATTTCACGTCCAAAACTTTGCAACTTTTTGCATTAAAAAGGCGTGCTGCCCTCAAATCTATCAAAACTGTTTAGTCTAGTATTAGAAAATGAATGAACTTCCCCAGAAATTGTATTGCAGCCCTAATTTTCATCGTAAATAAGGTGAACTGCATTGCCATGAAGTGAAATGCAAATATCAGAGTCTCATTTATCAGCAAAAGAGTCAAATATGTTTTTGTGAAGGTCGATGCGGAGTCACTCATTTCCGTTTTTCACCTGTCGGGTGCATGCGTCCGGGCACATGTGCAGCAGCAGGAGCACCGCCGCTTTCGTCGACCTCAGCGCACCTTGTTTTTGTCCGCATCACATCCATTTCACGCCTGTGTTTCCCTCTCTCCTCGTGTTTCTCAGTATGCGTAATGTATGACAGGAGGTTGGGGGGTTTGGCGGGTGGGGGCGGATCGTCTGTGTTCTCCGTTGTGATGTGTCATTTGTTGTTTTTCTCCTTTAGACACAATTTCCGAGCTCCGAGTTCTCTCATTATATGCTTTTCCTCTATGCGGTGGGATGTGTCTGTCTGGGCGGAGTGTTTGTGTGCTATGCTGCTGTTGTTGTTCTTTTTTTGACACGTGTCTCAACTACGGACACACTCCACTGAGCGGATAAGTAATGTTTTTTATCCTCTTTTTTTCCACTGTCTGTGTGTGTGTGTGTGTGTGTGTGTGTGTGTTTGTGTGTTTGTGTGTGTGTGTGTGTGTGTGTGTGTGTGTGTGTGTGTGCGTGTGCGTGCATGTGTGCCCTAAGGCCAAGCAGCTGGAAGCTCGAGAAGCTGAGTTGAAGAAGCAGGACGCTTTCTACAGGGAGCAGGTGGCCAGGCTGGAGGAGAGGGTGAGAACAGCACACAAGAACACACCCTGCGGGGAAAATCATATAATCTGTGACCGAATGGCAGGAAGTTAGCTTTCTTTTTACACAGGGTAAGTTTGCTCAGTTTTAACCTTGGAAATAGTCTATAATATAGACTATTTCCTATGCTGGTTCAAACTGGTTCAATGTTCGTTCAGCAAACTTGAACTTTATCTTAATGGGAAACTTATTTTAAAACCCCAGATAAAATAAAATAAAAAAAAATATATATATATACACCGATCAGCCATAACATAAATACCCCCCGCTTAATATTGTGTAGGTCCCCCTCGTGCCACCAAAACAGACCCTCCTAAACAATGTTTAGGTAGGTGGTACGTGTCACTTCAAGTAGCCAGGCCCAAGCAGAACTTTCCCTAGAGCATCACACTTCCTCCACCGGCTTGCCGTCTTCCCGTAGTGCATCCTGGTGCCATCTCTTCCCCAGGTAAACGACACACCTACACCCAGCCACCCACATGATGTAAAAGAAAACGTGATTCATCAGACCAGGCCACCTTCTTCCATTGCTTCCAATTCTGACGCTCACGTGTCCATTGTAGGTGCTTTCGGCGAGGGACGGGGTCAGCAGGGGCACTCTGACTGTTCTGCGGCTACACAGCCCCATACGCAGCAAGCTGCGATGCACTGTGTGTTTTGACACGCATCAATGAGCCCGTTGGCGCCCATGACCTTGTCGACGGTTGTCCTTCCTTGGACCACTTTTGGTATGTACTAACCACTGCATACCGGGAACACCCCACAAGACCTGCCGTTTTGGAGATGCTCTGACCCAGTCGTCTAGCCATCACAATTTGGCCCTTGTCAAAGTGGCTCAGATCCTTACGCTTGCCCATTTTTCCTGCTTCCAACACATCAACGTCAAGAACTGACTGTTCCCTTGCTGCCTAATATATCCCACCCCTTGACAGGTGCCATTCGAACGAGATGATCAATGTTACTCATTTCATCTGTGAGTGGCTGATCAATGTATATTTTGTGTAACAACCATGGTCAGTGAAGAACGTGATTGCGATTGCCCCATTGTACTACATATTGCAGCTCCGGTTGAATCCCATTGATCTAAAAAATAAGGTTTAGGTTAAAAACATATTAGACTTTTCCTTTAATTATCGACAGTATGGTGGTGGCTAAATTAATCAGTGAGGCCAAAAACTTGTCTGTATCTCTCTTTATTTTGGACGTGTTTCACAGAAATGATCGCCAATTCTGATTCTCTCACTATACAAGAGCTAGATTTAGGTCCTTTATTATAATATGACCATACACAAAAAGCGCAGGCTTTCCCTATCATAGTTTAAACTAGCTGCTGCATTATACATCTCATTAGCACAATGATGTCATCTTTATTTTAAAGATCCTACCTCAAACACCGCAGCCTCAGCTGCTGCTGCAGAAAAGTTGCCACATCAAGGCACACTTGGCACACACTTGCAAACACATACACGCACACATGATTACATTTCGGTAGCCCGGCCGCTGGATAGGGGTAATTCAGATGTCACACTTTTTTCCTCCTGTACTATCCCACTGTTCTTGTTTTCCACATAAGAGTGAAAAATCCCATGCTGTGTTCAGTGTGATCTCTATGTCTCTCTCTCTCTCTCTGTCTCTCTGTCCCTCTCTTGCTCTCCCTCTCTTTCTCTCTCTCTCTCTCTCTTCCCCCCCCCCTTTCTCTCTCTCTCCCTCCTCACCCTGCCTTTTTCCTTTGCTCTGTCTTTCTTCCCTTCTCCCCTTTCCTCCTCCGCCTGAAGGGGGAAGGGGTCAAATCACCTTCATCCCAGAGTGCGTTCCCCTGTCCCTGGAAATGACACCACCCCACTGTGCCCTGTCAAAGCAGAGTCCTACAGAGGGGAACAAGGGTCAAATAACCTCCTTGGCCGCTTCAAATGGAAGCTCCTCGCTGCGAGTGAGAAGACCTTCTGTCACCGGGATGTGGGGGGGCAGTGCATGGTAAAACGACCATGTTAAAATTTGTGATAAATTACGTCCCCATCACGCCGCCCCGTGCGTCATGGGTCTGTCCTCGAGGATACGTTGTACCTTTTGGTGGGGTTAAAATTGGCTGCCACCTGCTGTGGCGTTTTGTGTAATTCGGACAGTGACTGAGCCACTGGGAAACAAAATGGGAGCCTCGCACTGTTTCTCACTAGGTGTTCCTGGCAAGGCGGGGTGGGCTCTTAGGCTTAACACATTAATCCTCTGGAGCCTGCATGAATGAATCAAAGTCTGGAAAATGGAGTTCTGCTCTTCGGGGCTCTGTTGTACGGCACCGCAAATACGACAATGGATGAAGCAATTTGGACTTTTGTTGGTTTGTGTTGATTGGCAAACGTTCATCTGTGATTAACTTGGTTAATACGGTTGGGTTAGTGTCTTGTGTGTTGCCTTAAAATGATATGCAAACACGCTCGAAGTTCAAACACAAAGTTCAAAATAATTCCTTGCATGGATATTGTTACTCCCCACCAGCTACCGCTGCTTTTCTTGCGGAGGAAGTGGTTAAAGGTGTGACACAAATGTGAAAATTCATCATTGTTACTGTGCACAAGCGCCCATTATGTTCAAGACGGATCCCCTTTGGGTCCAAAAAAAAAAAGGTGCACCAAATTATTTCTCACGCACTGAGGCTTAGTGGCTATTGATTGGCAAGTTGACTCCTATCAGTAATTGCAAGTGCAACGGTCTGTACAGTTCTGGTTGGGTAGCGGAGGAGAGAGGAGACCATTTGATGATGTCAGGAGGAAAGTGTCGATGAATGGATCCTCTTCAAAGAAAAACAAAACCGCTTTTTTTGCAGATACAAGTGAGGAGAAAAATGATAAGACATCAAAACAAAGTTGGACATCTTGTAAAACAAATGACGATACACGGCAAGTTGTTTGTCTTCTTTTTTTCAGTGCCAATTTAAAAAAACAACACTATTTTGACTCCTGGTGTTATTGTCTGCCCGTCACATGACGTTGTTTCGGTGCAGCTGCTCACCATTAGAGAGCTGCTCCACAGGAGTCGGCGTGACTTGTGATGGTGAAAGTGGTTTTGGGGAATCACGATACCGCAGCCATTATTGACCGTTAGGGGTGGTCATCAATCAACCTCGTCAGCCCCCTTGGTCAATATTCCTTAGACCACTGTGTCAACAAATCACCTTCACACCTCAGAGAGAGCCAGAGCGGGGACAGCTCGGGAAAGACGAGGAGAAAAATGGGGATGAAGCAGTGGATAGGGGTTGACATGTTGGCTGAAGGACAATAGCTCGCAGGGAAAAAGAGCGCGGAACAACAGATTGTTGAAGGGGACGGACGGGGAGAAGAACGGACAGAATGAGGTGTCGAAGAACAAAATCCAACGTTTTTTGTCTGGTAGGATGGAGGCCACAGAGGAATGGAGATTTGAGAGAATTACAAGCAAATGTAATTGAACGATAAAGAATAAGCAGAGGAGGAAATTAATGGCCTCCATTCATGGACACGTCGAAGTCGGCTTGAATTCTTGTGGCAGTGATTGACGACAAATGTACGACAAAGCTTCTTTTCCAGGCAGTTGTCATCTCACGACTAGACCATCAGACTAGCGGCTGGTCTACCAGCGCGCACTGTTAAACCACTGCAGATGATTCAGAATGCAGCAGCGGGTATGGTTTTCAACCAGCCAAGGCGTGCACATGTCACACCTCTCTTCAACCCTTTCCCTGTAGCTGCCCGCATCAAGTTCAAATCCTTGATGCTGGCCTACAGGGCAGGCACTGGATCTGCGCCCATACCGTATACATTGCATCACTTAATCAGGCCATACCTCCCAACCTGCTCTCTGAGGTCTGCAAATGAGTGGCGCCTGGTGGTGCCCCCCACTGCGTAAGATGAGTTTTCAAGACTCTTCTCATGCCTGGTGCCCTCATGGTGGAGCAAACTACCCAGCTTTTTACGCTCTGCAGAGACACTCACAACCTTCAAGAAACACCCGAAGACCCTGCTCTCACAGGAGCCCCTGATCCTATCTTAGCTATGACTAACTATTCTTGCTTCTGTTGAAGTTGACTGGCTTTAAATTGTTGTATTGACTATACACTAAAATGAAAAAAAAAAAAAAAAAGTGCACTAACATCCAAAAAATGAACGACACATTTTATTCTGATAACTTTCCAGCATCTTGCACTTGTATCCGGTTGAATTTAGAAACAGGAGAGCATGCACTTAAGTTTGATGTTGCTCCAATGGTTGATGTATGTCACTTTGGACAAAAGTGTCTGCTAAATGGATAAATGTAATCTAATGTAAATCTGTCAAATGGAGACATAAATATGGAACAAGAAACTCTTTTTAAATCGTAAAGCAAGGGAAGGCAAGCACGGAGATGGTATGCCAAAGCATAGCGACCATCAGCAATTTAGGGGCGTATATAATAAGAAAAGGAGGAGGACAGAGAGAAGAAAAGAGGGAAACGTATGAAAATACGAGTGCAGCAACGAGAAGCTTTGAAATCAACAATGCTGTCGTACGCTTCCTATTGATTTTATAGGCCCGGATTTACATGATAAATGCATTATATTTCCAGAAGCACTTTCACCTACATAATTCATACACAAGTACGTCGTTTTTCTTGGTAAACGACTCTGGATTGCAGATTTCCTGTCCGTGGTAGTGGGTTCTAGTATTGTATACTTTTCTGTGCTGTATCAATGCTCTAAAAAGCAGTATCGCTATTAAATGTGGACTCTTTTGTAATTGGTAAAGTTGCGGTTTGTTTTCTCATGTCCTACGCCGCCTGGCATGGATTACAGTATGAGCGTGGCATTGCATAATGAATATTTATTGTTCTTTAAACACATCTCAACGAACAACGGAAAAATATCTTTGATCATCTATAAAATCACTCTGAAGGGAATACCATTTTATTGTAATTTATGTAAATTGTAAATTCTGATGACTATATGACTTCCCCCCCCCTGTTGATCTAGTATCTTTGGTTACTTAAGATGTTTGACTTGCTTGACCACATTTTGAAGCCCCCAAAACAGGACCCATAAGTGTACCGCACGTCCGGCCCTCTGTTGTGAGGGGGGGGGTTAAGATAGTGACTGAGGACTGAGAGTCCCCTATAGGAAGCATCGGCTTTGCGCCTACACACACGCACACCCCTGGAAGCACACATCTCACAGCGAGCGAGTGGGCGTGTTCATGGCGTTTCTATCATGCGCCAAAGACGTCCACTTCCACTCGCATGCCCACTTCTCTAGTGGGATCTCTGTGCACAGACTGTAGCTGATTTGTGCTCTTTTCTGCTTGCCTGTATATATTATATACTGTGTGTGTGTGTGTGTGTGTGTGTGTGTGTGTGTGTGTGTGTGTGTGTGTGTGTGTGTGTGTGTGTGTGTGTGTGTGTGTGTGTGTGTGTGTGTGTGTGTGTGTGTGTGTGTGTGTGTGTCTGTGTGTGTGTGTGTATATATATATATAAAGCTGCTTTCACACATGTCGCTTACAACCAGAGATTGTCCGCGTCAGACGCGTTTAGACCACTTGGAAATACTGAGTTTGGTTTAGACGAGGGGCAGAGCCTGGCTAAAGGGATTCCTGAGGCAGGACGTGACGCAACGATGCTGCAGAGTGTTACAGCACACCCAAGATGGTGGAGGAGGCTACCGACTTATCTTTTTGGTGTTGATACTCCATGTATTTGGACGTTATATAACCGAAAGAGTGGAAAGGAATATAAAGGAAAACAGAAAGGAGTACGAAGCAGCTACGCGTAGAGCCACACAATTAATTCGGACATTTGCGTTCCCACATACAGCTCCTCAGGGTAATGTCTGGATAATTACAGGGTTGCAGAGCATGTGTGAAAGCAGCATATCTAAACGCTGAAAACAATTGTGCAGAAAACCGAGACAATTTAGTGTTTTACAGATATCTCGGGACTCGGGACACACAGCATGAAACCGGGACTGTCCAGGACAAGCCGGGATGTCTGCTCACCGTATGTTAGACTCTCTTCACCAGCCACTGGTTGACTCGCACACAGACAGTCAACAGTCCACAATACAGTGGAGTTCTGAGCTGCTTTCCTCGGTTTAAAAGCAAGGGGGGGAAAAAAGACAGTTCGCTCTGTTAGCTACCTCTTAGCTGTCCAGTTATCTCTGATGGACCGTCCAAAAGACAGCAGTTAGCTGCAAAGCACATGAAGCAGTAGATTAGGGAGATGATTGCCAGGGTCATCGACAGTATTTAGCAATCCTTCTCATTACGGGGAGTCTTCTGACTCAATTTCATTAGCAGAAATATCACGTAATGCAGCTTTTAAATCACGAGCCAGCTCCCGTAGCACATATCGCTTTGCCAGATTCACAGTCTCAGCGAGAGACGCCAGAAAGTGTGCGATCCGTCATGGAACTGAGGATCGCAGTTTGACCGAACATGTTGTGCAGCTTATGGCCGGGGAATCTGCAGGGGCCCCTGAGCGATTTCTTCTCCTCTTCAAGCCCTCCGCACTCCTTCCCCTTCTCCACTCTCTCTTTTTTCACTTGTTTTTTTTCCCCCTTTTCTTCAGCCCTTTTTCATGCCATCACTCTTAACGCTTCCCTCTTCACCTTACTTGTCCCTCCCTTTCCTTTCCCCCATCCAATTCTCCACCCTCCCTCCCTTCGTTCATCCTCGTGCCTCAGGCCACTCCGGGCATCCCTCTCTCACACACAGAGAGAGAGAGAGAGAGAGAGAGAGGGAGAGGGAGAGAGGGGGGGAGAGAGAGAGAGAGAAGTCTGATATATATTACACGTCTGTTCCAATCCAAAATGGCCATTCATCAGAGGGGCTTCCAGTGACAGGCCATCACCAGGGCACGCAGACAGCCCGGCCCGCCGCTGCTTCTGGTCGGGGCCTCGGCCACCAAATAGCCCCTGAAAACAATATCTATATACATTTTCACTCAATACCTGCCCTGCTGTAAAACAATCTCATATTTAACAATCAACTTGCCTGTGTTTTTTCCCCCCCTCTTTTTCTTTTTTCCCCCCTTCCCTGCGAATGTCTCTTTCCATCGCTCCCTGCCTTCCCCATCTCTCTCTCTCTCTCTGTCTCTCTCTCTCTCCCCATTTCTCTATTTGAGACTTTTTGTGCTGTGTTTTATTTTTTGTGTCTTACTTCCACTTTTGTAGTGCTGATTTTTTTCTCTCCCCCCCCCTTACAGTTTTTTTTATCTCTTTCTTTTGGCATTGTATATCGATAAAATTGGATTTCTCTGCTCTCCCATGGGAGACAATCATAGCAGCAATTGCCACCACATAGAAGGGTTGCACAGCACTCCGAGAGGAAGAAATACAGGGGGAAAAGAACATTAAAAAAAACAATAATGGCATCTCTCTCTCTCTCTCTCTCTTTCTCCTCTTTTATTTCCATTTTTGCCTCCCTCTCTTGTTGCCTCTCAACTTACTGTCTTCCCTCCCTCCCCCTTTCCCCCTTTTTTTCCTGTTTGTTCCCCTCCTCTCTTCTCTCTCACGCTGTTGTCCTCTCTCTATCCGTCTTCCTCTCTCCGTCCCCCCTCTTAGCGCACGGTGATCAGTGGAAATCTGCCCGTTTAATAAGTAGCGAGGCAGTAATCTGTAGTGAAGACTTGACGGTCTGCAGCACTGGCAAATCACATCTGAGACAAGAGGCTTACAGAGGACGGCTGGTGTTGTGGTTGGAATACTGAAAAAAAAACACAAAAAAAAAAACCGAAACCCGACAGCAATTTGCGTCTTTCAGACATTCATCGTGAGAAGGAAAAAACAAAGTGGCTCGGTCTTAAAATAGCAGTGCTGATTCACGGTGGAGGTTTGAAGAATTCATTTAAAGGGTAAAAACTTGAGTCAGTTTTAGAGCGCGAGGGACAAGATTCACTGAGAGAATTCATGTTGCGCATGAACTCATTGCATGTACTGTATATCCGTAATATTCTGTAACAGTTATGCTCAACCTTTTTCCTTTTTCTCATTTTGACCGCATTTGATGTGATTTTTTCCTCTGGATTTTTGTTGTTAGATATGATTTAGTCTAAACTTCTATACCTCCCTACTATATATATTTTTATTTTTATTATTATTATTTTTTTATAAACCCTTATCAGTCCCACAACGGGGAAATTTGCAGTTTCTCCGCATTTACCCATCCTAGTATCTGACGTATCTAGGAGCAGTATCTAGGTTAAGTGTCTTGCTCAAGGACAAATCAGCAGACTACAAGGAGGAGCCGGGGAGCCGGGGTAGTTGGGGAGATAACAGTGAACGAGGATCAAAACAGTCATTATTGTACAGTCTCTGATGGTGTTAACGTCTTGTAAATGAAATAATTGTGAAGTTTGGCTACAGTTTTAATCATTATGCTAGGGGGACCCCCCCCCCTGAGCCTCTCGAAGGACCCCCGGGTGTCCCCGGACCCCGCGTTGAGAATCACTGCTCTCTATAAGCTCGTTTGTAGACCACTGTCTACTTCACAGTAAACCTAATTCAGCTCACAGCTCCACAGCTCACACACCTTGTTGATCCAGTACATCGGTGTCTGATGGAGGGAAGGTATTTCGGTAAAAGCTCCCAGCAGTGAGGGAGGGAGCAACGTCGGCTCGGGAGGCACTCAGACGCGGGCCCGCGTTTTGTCAACGCGCTTTAGACGGGAGAAGAGGGGGGCGGGAGGGTATCAATAAACCGACCGACCGTAAAGGACGGACAGGTGTTGGAAGCTGTACGGTATGTTTCGTGCATTTTCACATCAGGAGACTGAGCCGATGCAGCTTTATGCCGAGCAGAACACCGTGTGTAGGGCTCGTCCTCAAATACTGTATATGCACCCCCTGTGATCCAGCTGCAGTCTGGTACACCCGGAAATCCTATTTTCATAAGCCGTTGTTGTTGTTTTTTTGTTTTTTTTTGGAAGAGGAGGGCTACATCTACAAAGGCAATTATTTGTTAAAAAAAAGAAAAATCCTCAGTTGTGCGCATTAGCCGTAATGACCTTATTTATCAGTGTTTTTGTTTGCTTCCCAATGAGCTAAACACTTATTCAGCGCAACCTATTCAGTGCAACTCCAGCAAATTGAGGAGAAATGGCGGAAAGCATCTGTTGGATTATTTTGGAGTACCACCTCACTGTACATTAACACCCAACGACAAAAACAGTCCAAGGGGAAGGATTGGCTTGATACTAATCAAAGAACATTTGTCGCTCAAATTTCGATTACGGTTTGTGTTGTGTTTGTGTTTGCAACACCCAAAATAGATTTATTTTATTTTTTCATTTTATTTATTTATTTATTTATTTTTTTCTTTCGGCCAAATTGAGTGGTCGGTCTTCTCTCGCCTAAAAGGAGGTTGGGGGCTACTCTCTGAATCAGCGTGGGGGGAAAGCAGGAAATCACGATTGGAGACCACTCAGTAATCACACACAACAGCCACACAAATTACTCGGCTGTGCGGGTTTCTATCTGTGATTGTATCTATCTGTGTGTGTGTGTGTGTGTGTGTGTGTGTGCGTGTGCGTGTGCGCGTGTGCCCGTGCGCCCGTGCGCCCCCGCCCACCCTGCCCGCATCAGTATTCATGTCTTACCGGCGGGGTTGCCATGAATGTGTCTGAGAGTGTTTATGTGCAACGGTGGTGTTTTAAATGTGTTTTTCCGTGTGTGTGTGCGCGTTTGCCGGTCCTGCAATCACTGTCACACATGGCCTTTTGTGCTCCCAGGCGGATTAGAGCGCTGATTAGTGCCGGCTCTGCCATTTAGGCAGGTATTATTACCTCGCACTTAGTATTCCAAACAGAGACACCAACTCAACTATTTCTGCCTCTCTTCTCTCTCGCTCTCCTCTTTATCTCTCGCTCCCGTTTTTTTTAATTGCTCGATCTCGCCACCGCAGGAGGGCCCTCACCTTCCTCGAACCTCCAAAAACAACAAACCAAAATAAGATTTACGTTTTCTTCTCATGCAACTTTGTTGAAATACACCCACCCTAGTTTTTGCCGTTTCGTTTTGAGCGCAGCGCGTACACAGGCCGCCTGTGAATGCGGGGAAACACTTTTCGGTGACTTGACGTGCAAAACGCCACAGGTCTTTCGGACAATTCTGGGTGCCCCGTTCGACTCCGTCCGTCCCTCTGTCGGCGTTGTCATGTCTCATCTTCCTCCAGCTCTGTAATGCACCACTATTGATCGCCTCAGCAGCTCTGTTCATTCCTATTGATCTACCCTGAACTATGATTAATGTCCTTCTTAGTACGGTGTTAAGGGGGAGCAGATAGGACAGGATACCAAAGGCTCTTGATTTATCAAACCCAGAGCGGAGCATCGTTAATGAAGGATTAATTAAGTGGCTCGGTGTGTTGTGTATTATTTCTATGTACTTTTTTCACATCCCATACGAATAGAACCGCGCTACCTTTCAACATTTTCTCAGCAGCGACAGCTGCCTGCGCTCAGCAAATGTTATTATTCATGACGATGTGCCTTATTTCTCACAGTTTCGGGACACGGATCATGTCAAAAACCCTCGTTTTCTGTTTTTTTTTAAATGGCGCTTTATTATGTTTTTAAATGGTTATCTGTTGGAGATGCCACCCCCTTTTTTTTATTTTTTGAGTGTCACAGCTTTTTATGTCGTGGCCGAATTGGAAAACATTGAGTCAACTTAGACGACGGAACAAAGGATAAACCTTCGCAGGTTCGGTCGAGCTCGTCGGTGTTTTCAATCGAGGCGGAATGCTTCAATCAATCACCCCGTGTAGTGTCCGACTAACACCACCAGAGAACTATGCGTAGAGCGGCAATTATCAAATGGCAATATTAAAAAAACAAAACGATGTATGTCACGCTAGAACTCTCCGTCTGAGTGTTTGTCGAGATGATCTTCTTTCATCCCCCGGATTAAACCTCACGCCGCCGCCCTCAATCAAGCGGACGCATCCCGCTTTACGGCGTCTAAAACCATCGATCAAAAATGTGCATAACTGCCACCGAGCGCCCGGGGGGGACACAGCTTCCCGGAGCGCCATAAACCGCGCGGCGGCGGCGTTATACGGCCGTGTTTGAGGAGGTAATTGAGGTTGAGTGGTCCTGCGACGGATTTGTTTGCCGCGGGTCACCGGGAGGGGGTTGACTGCTGCTCCGCGGGGTTGCGGGCCCCGCCGCCTGCCGACCTTCCAGCGCGGCCGCCTGTTATTACAGCAGTTCATTGCGAGGGAGTAGGCAGGCAATACGCTCAATACGCACGTACACACCCAAAATCAAACACGGACGTTCGCAGCACTTTCTTTCTCAGCGATAAATCTGCGCCCGACACGGCTTCGTAGGCATGCATGTGCCCGCTCGCTCCTGGACGCAGCGAATGCGGCGCGGTGCGAAACACTTACAAACACCCGCACGGGCTCTCACAACCACACACACACGCGTGCGCGGCGACGGTACACCCATCTCGGAAATCACTGGGACTGTGCCCTCGACATACCCCTCCGTTAAGTTTGACTGGAGTTTGGGAGGGTGCCCTGATGTGACCCGGATGTGAAGAACACGGGAACTGATCTGCCGCCCTCAAGACGCTGCAGGCTTATTGTTGTGTCCGCCTCTGACTCATTGTCTTTCTCTCTCTCTCTCTCTCTCTCTCTCTCTCTCTCTCTCTCTCTCTCTCTCATTCTGCCTCTCTCTCTCTCTCTCTCTCTCTCTCTCATTCTGCCTCTCTCTCTCTCTCTCTCTCTCTCTCTCTCATTCTGCCTCTCTCTCTCTCTCTCTCGCTCTCATTCTCTCTCGCTCTTTCTCGTTGTGCCTCTCTTTCTCCCTCATGCTGCCTCTCTCTCTCTCTCTCTCTCTCTCTCTCTCTCTCTCTCTGTCATTCTGACTTTCTTTCTTTCTTTCTCTCATTCTGCTCTCTTTCTCTCTCTCTCTCTCTCTCATTCTGACGCTTTCTTTCTTTCTTTCTTTCTCTCTCTCTCTCTCTCATTCTTCCTCTCTTTCTTTCTCTCCCTCTCATTCCTTCTCTCTTTCTTCTTTCCTTCCAGAGTGCTCAGTTCTACAAGGTCACCACGGAAAACTACCACAAGGCGGCGGACCAGGTCAATGCCAAATTCAAGTAAGTCCGGGTCCCAGTCCGCGCAAGCTTCATCCTAAAACTTGACACTTTTTTGAAATTGTGTCTCCTCAACAAAATTAAATAACAATTTGACACAAATAAAAAAAGAAAAGAAAGTAATATTCATTCAATATCAACCATTCTGCGTATGTGTGTAAGGTCCATTTTAAAACATGGACAACTCTGAAATACATACATGACATATTTGGGAGCTCCGATCACGGTTTTTGGGTCACCAATCGCTGGAAGCAGTATCAGCCCATACCATTAACTCATCACGGGATCTATTCGAAGCCTAAAATGAAGAGATGAGAAAGTATCATGAATGAGTCATTGAAACTGTTTATTCATGACGGGCCACATCTCTCTTAGGGATACAACTTGAAAATAGCCGCTCAGGGCTTAAATGTATAAAATAAACACAATTAATAAAATACAATTCGAATAAACGCACAACACACCAAGTTAGAACAATAAATGAAATATACTGAGGCAACGAAAACGAAAATCAAGCGCCGGGCCTCAATAAACTTCAACTTTAAAAACTGCAAAAAAAAAAAAAAGGTATAGCCAAAATATTGTTCCAATTCAGGCTGGGAGGACGGAGACCCCGCCCAAAAAATAAATAAAATGTCATGACACCCGGTGATTACGCACAAGCGCTATAAGCTCGGAAAATACTCAAATGTGCGTAATCTAAATCCATAATATTATTAAAATATAACATACGTTATCTGGCACTGTCACCTTGAATCACCAGACAAAGACAAAACAAATAGAAAGGGATATTTGCTAATTATTTGCAGGATAATATGAATAAAATGTGAAACATTCAGGAGATTTTGTTTATCCCCAACACTTTGTACAGTGTGACGACGTACATACATCGGGTCTGAGCCCGGCAGGAATCGAACCCCTAACCCTGGCATCGTCGACGCCGTGCTCTACACAGCTTTGAACACGACACCCGAGCTCTCAACGTGCTCTGCTCCTCCGCTTGCAGCACGGGGAAGCACTATTCCATTGTTCCTATTACCGGGACCAGGCCGCATGGAATAAATAAGCTGTCATGGATGTAGCACATTAGGCTAGCCCACACGTACGTGTAACCAAAGTAGACGTCCAATCGCTGCCCGTCCGTGTTCCATCTGTCTTCTTAATAAGAGGCTATTAGGCTCCATTGTAATGTTGGGGAAGTGGATGAGGAGGCCGCAGGAGGTGGGGTCGGACGAGGCTCCGCGCTCCCGGGTCTCCTCTGGGGAGGCCGGGGTAATCGCGTTAGCGTGTCATTAGCCGCCGCTAACGCTGGGATCATTGTCTCCCTCAGAAATGCTGGAAACTGATTAGCCTAACCCACCGGGGCCTAGCGCTAGACTGGAGAAAGCTAGAGCTGAGACTTCCCAAATCAGATTAAAGGGGAAAGAAATACCCTGGAATACTATTAGTGAAACACAACAGCACTAACTGCTAGCGCACGCCTGGCTAATGTGCGGGCAGTCATGTGACGTAGATCACTGTACCGAGAGCTGCGATTGGTTGATTGGATTATGGGAGATGCATTAGAAGGGTTGTGAATGGATTAGAATGGTAAATGTGTGTGTGTGTGTGTGCGTGTGTGAGTGTGAGTATGAGTGTGTGTGTTTGTGTGTGTGTGTGTGTGTGTGTGTGTGTGTGTGTGCATATGCTGTAATGAAATTGTGGGAGGTTCAGAGGGGTCTGGGTGCTGGCAGTTGGGTTACGGTGGGTGTGTCCGTGTGTGTTATGTTGATGTGCACTGTTTTATTCCCATTCGATTTCAAACTTGCCATCTATCCTTCTGGTGTGTGTGTGTGTGTGTGTGTGTGTGTGTGTGTGTGTGTGTGTGTGTGTGTGTGTGTGTGTGTGTGTGTGTGTGTGTGTGTGTGTGTGTGTGTGTGTGTGTGTGTGTGTGTGTGTGTGTGTGTGCGCTTAAGAATTTTGGAGGCACAGGAATTTCCATACCTAACCCTAACCTTGTTGACATCACGACCTCCCTTTCCTCTATGGTTCCCCGTAGATATTCCCTCTCTCTCCCTCCCTTCGCTCTCTCACCCTCTGTCTCTCTCTTTCTCCTCCCCTTCCCTCTCTCTCCCCTTCTGTCTCTCTCTCCCACCCTCGCTCCCTCACCCTTTGTCTCTCTCTCTCTCCCTCCCTCCCCCTCCCTCCCCTCTCTCTTCCCTTCTCTCTCTTTCTCCCTCTCTTCCTGCCTTGCTCTCTCTCTGTCCGCCCCTCCCTCTTTCCCTGTCCCTCGCTCTCTCCCCCTGTCTCTCTCCCTCCCTCGCTCTCTCACCCTCTCTCTGCCCCCCCCCCTCTCTCTCTCCCTCTCTCTCTCCCTCTCTCTCTCCCTCTCTCTCTCCCTCTCTCTCTCTCTCTCTCTCTCTCTCTCTCTCTCTCTCTCCCTCTCCCTGGCTGTCTGTCCGTATGACAGAAAACCATCAGCGATAAGATCGCATCTGTCCTCGCTTGAATAATAAGTGGAGATATTTTGTCTCACAGCCTTTTGATTTCCTCAAAATTGAAAATGGCCTCTAGAGATAAAATGGCGAAGAGTGGGCCCTATCCATGCTTGATAGAATTAACATGGGTTTGATATGATAATGTGGTGGGGTAATGCTTAGGAATGCTCAGGAAATATGGGAGACGTCTTCTTTTTTAATCCGTTAGGTCTTTATTCCCTCACTATGGGTTCAAGTCGGCCCTTGTGAAAAGAGAGAGGTTGTGCTCTTTTCGGGCTGATTGGTATAGTCGCGAAGAGGTGATTACACACAAGCCGAGTAAAGTCAGGATGGAGGAGATGCTGGAGGGGGGGGGGGCACCATCGGGTGAGTTTGTCGGCGTTGCAAATGCATCACATCCATCAGTTATATTTTATTTATCTGGCCTTTAATTAATTTTTATTTATATGTCATAACGCATGGTCGTCCGGTAGCGCAGAGAGCCATTAAAAGCGCTGATCTGCGTCAGCATCCCCCCTGAGCGCTTTGCGCCGATTTCAACCAGTAGGCGGCGCTGAGCCACACTAAGTAATGCGGATTTAATTGGAAAAAAAAAAAAAATTGTGAAGAAACATTAATCTTATGACCAAGATTGCTGTGTTTCATTGGAGAACGGTCATACGTTTCGGTTAAGAGCTCAAAAAAACATTGGAGTGCACACTACCTCTTTAATTGGGCCTCTCCTTAAGGTATATTCGAGTGTAGATGTTTAATCTTACTTCCATTTAAACAGTATATTTGAAAATATATATTCAAGGGAAAACTATTTCTGGCAACAGATCCTTGTGGGAAGGAGGTGTGTGTGTGTGCGCGCGCGTGCGGCCGGGCGGGCGGGCGGTTGTTATCGTAGGTGTGCGGTGCAGCTGCTCCCCGCCGCTCTCCTGCAGCATTCCCGCCAGAGTTCTGTGGGAATGATGGAGCTCACCGAGCCGGAACGCCACTGCATCACTGTGACCTCATTACATCCGTGCACGCGGGCAGCCCCGTGCACACACAGATGTACGCGCACACACACACACACACACACACACACACACACACACACACACACACACACACACACACACACACACACACACACACACACAAACAATCATACAGCGACTCACTCACAGAAAGACGTGCATGCTTTTTCACCATTGCAAATTCAGTCGATTTAAATTAAGCACGATGCATTAGTGGAGCCCATTATTGTGAATATAATTTGTGTTATATAAAATCAACGTGGATAATCAGACATGATTATTGGAAATGTTACCCGAATTATGGGGAAGAATTTAAATATACACTCATCGCCCACTTTATTCGTTGAACCCGCTCAATATACTCAACATATTGTGGCACGCAGACACTGAAGAGGTTTATCTTTTGTTCAGCCGAACATTCTGATGAGTAAGACGTGATGATATAAGTCACTGGGGTCAGGCAGCAACAGGCAACCACAGCCGCGCCGCTTGTCGGTTCCAGACGTGGGGGTTCCAGCCTCCCCAGACGCGACCCGCCTCGCCTGCTGGGAGTTCCTCGCAGTCTCTCGAGTTAACAATTAACAAGTGCGTCGGGTTCGCGGCAGTGCCGTTGGGGCGAACGCGGCGCGGTGATGGAAGCGGGCAGAGCGGAACGGTCGGATTCCGTTCAAGCCGACAGGAAAGCCATGTGATGCGCGGCTTTTTAACTTGAAGCGGTTATCCATAAAATATATATCTTTCAATCCGATATTTGATACTTTCGCCAGCGGCCGTAAAGAAACAGCCGTTCGGTGTTGTTCACGTCATGCATGTGCTCCTCTACTTGCCGTTTCCACCCGGTGGTGGCGGGGTCCGCCTTTCCCGGCGAGAATGCACTGACCGGCGCAAGCCAGGGGGGCTCTTTGCGGTCAGCAAACTGTGGATATGGATGAACGTTCAGCAAAAAAAGAACACCACCCTTGGCTGAGAACACATCCCCACCACCTCAAAGCGAGTGAAAACGGTCGACATCTCTTACACACGTTGTGTCGAGTGGAACCCTCTGCTGTTGCCTCAAGATATCCTGTCGCCCGTTCAAGTTCCAGAAGACAAAGCGGGAGAGCCGCGTTTCAAGGCCTTTTTGGACCTTTGGTGTCCGGGCTTTCCATATACTGTACATGCATAGCGTTCAGCAGAGGATGTAATCCCAGAATATGGCAGATAAACACTTGCCATCTCACAGATGCAGGAACAAAGCCTTTATTTATCCTGCATGCGACACTGACCGGCGATAAGACCCCCTTATAGGCTGCGCAGATGAAGACTATCTCTGCAGCTGAATTATATCCTGCCAGTCTTACCACTGGTTGTTTATCTGACTCTTGACACAATATCACACAGAGCAGTCCTGGACGTGTGACCTTTAATACAGTACATGTATGTTCGACCGTATTACCGGAGGTATTCCTACAGTATGCATTTATGTGCGCGCACACACATGCCTCTGCGCTCTGGTTTCCTCTAAAGGGCGTGGCGATCCAGTGGGGGTTTCGCTTTCAAAAGGCAAGCTTGCGAGAACGGAGGCGAGCGAGAGATGGGAGATTTATGTAAAAGAACGGCGGAGGAGAGTCCTAAGCCGGCTGTCACCGGTAACCTTTGCCGGGGCTTTGGGCTCCTTTTGTTTGAGACGTTCACTCCGACACGGGGTCCCAGAACCCCCCACACCCCCACCCCCCGGAGCCGCGGATGGAACGGACCAACCAGCGTTGCCGGATCACCTTTGTAACGGACATTACGACGGTGGTCTGGAAATAAATTTGTGTGTGTGTGTGTGTGTGCGTGTGCACGTGCGCGTATTACAGGTTCCAATCAAACATTCAGAGCACCTCTATCTACGTGAAGGCAGCATATGGAAGTAAGATGTAGATGGAATACCAGAATTATTACACGTTGAATAAATCTTTTTTTTCGTTCTCCGGATCAGGTTGAGACACCCGCACCATCACGCACGAAAATACAACCTGGCAAACACACGCTTGTTGGGTCGGATTGGCGTGTTTTAAGTGTCGTTCGTACTCCCGCTCTTTACCTGCTCGTTCCAAAGCTCATGCGGAGCCATCATCTTCTCTTTCCCTCGGTCAATCCCACTCTCTCCGTCGACCGCTTATAAGCGTCCATCTCCCCTCGGCAACAACAAGCATATTATCCCCGAGAAAGCTGTGGTTCTTTCATATTTATATCCGCACCGTTTATTACACCGGGTTATTAATGATGTGCACCACGGTAGCAAGAGCGCACGGTGCTCAGCTGCCTCTCCGCTCCGAGAGGCAGGGGAGAGGCGCGTTGACCCTCCTGCGAGGTGAGGGCGGGCTCGCAGCCGTATCCAGGCAACTTGGACCCGGGGACAAGACGGTGGATCGCTCCGCAGCCAGAAGTCAATAGCCGATTTAAAAGCTCTGTCTTGGCTTTAACAGCCCGCTATAAAAAAAGGGCGGACACACACATCGAGGGACATATTATACATGTGCACACGAGCACCGGCATAAACATGCACAAAGCCTTTTAGCGGATGGATGGCTGACTTAAATACATTCCAAAAGACCGCATGAAGGTTTTCAGTATGTTGTGTTTTACGTTTGACGTATTTGTGGCTTATCGACCCATATACACCGGATGATGCATGATGAAAACTGGTTTTTTTTTTTTTACGTAAACCCTATTTTCCTCAACCCTCTTGATCCAGTATTGAGAGAATAGCCGACTGCAATAGGTAGCGCAATGGTGTGTGTGTGGTAGTCCGCTGAACCTATTTTATTATTGCTGGGTGAAATTGAAAAGATTCCGATGCCAATCACTGGGTTTAGGTTCAAAAGTACCAGAGTTTCACTTCACGGTATGGTACAGCACCATACACACCATATTTTCAGCTCGCCACATTAAAAGTGCCCGCGGCCCATTTGCCAGTCAAGAGTTTTGGAAACCTCTTGATACTGTGCAGGCCCTGTGAAATAGGAAAGCACACAGACAGACATAGAGCTTGCAGCTGTGTTTTAAGCAATATATTTTCATTGTCCTCTCCCATGTGAGCGCCTCTGTGAGAGCAGTCTCTTGTGAGTTTGTGTGAAGAGGGGTCAACAAGGACATGCACGCACGCACACACACACACACACACACACACACACACACACACACACACACACACACACACACACACACACACACACACACACACACACACACACACAACACATTCTAGCTATCTTTTCATTTATTCCCCTCTCATCCCTCTTTGTCTTCCCTGCTGTAAACTTTAGACCGGCGTCGTCCATCTTTGTTTTTCTAGCTTTCTAGCTTGCTCACTTAGTCTTTCTCGTCATCTGTCAGTCTCGATCGCTTGCTTTCGTGCGTTCTCTTTTCCTCTTCTTATCTCCCCCCCCCCACTTTTTTTTTCTTAAATGTATTTGTCTCTCCGTACACTCCTCCTCCATCTTTTTATGTATGCTGATGGATTTCACGGCGGGGGGTCACTCAGGTCTTCTTCTTAAGATGCGGAGTGCATGCCATTTCTCTCCCTAACTGGATCATTTGTATTTATTTGCCCCCCGCGGTCCTGACACCCGCCTTAACTAGAGAGAACATGAGGGCTTTTTAAGGAGGAACCGCGTCCAACCCTTAACCCTATTAACCAGTAAGTGGAACCAAATGATGATAAATAGACAACCTGGCGATTGAGAACTCAATTTCGAGCGTGACGGGATAATCCATACTGTCAATGTCGCAGATTCTGTGTGTGTGTCTATGTTTCATCTTTGGATATTTGGTTTTTCGTTCTATAGTAGTCTTTGAACTGGAATTGAGACGGATGAACATACACTCTGCCAGATGTGTCCGCACACTATTGAATCACGGTGTGTTCTTAACAGAGATGTATGGATATCATTTCAGAGCGCAATACTATGGAGCTCATAGTCGATACTATGTTTGTTTGGGCAAACGGGAGCGATATTCAATCTACATCGCATGCATATAGTATGCAGATCCCAGCATCATTCTCAATTCTTCCCTGTCTTACGGCCGGAGTGGCCAATAACCCACCAGCCGGCGTCCCCTCCCGTTTGAGACATGCTGAGTTGTTTGCCGGAACGGGTCTGTAATAGCTGATCTGGGGACACCTTGAGGAGCTGGCAACAGACGGGGAGAAAAAGGACGGGAGGAAAGAGAGGGAGAGGGAGCGCGGGAGGGAGAAGGGGAGGTGTGGCGAGCGGGTGATCTGTCCTGCTTTGTTACATGTTAAATGGGACACACTCCGTCCCCTCTCCTCCGGCAGGAGTGCATATCAAATCCGCCTCTCCTCCTTCGCCTCCTCGCACTGCTTTCCTCTTCATTATCCGCTCATTCTCCCGCTCCCTCCACTCCTCTCCCTTCCTCTGGCTTCCGTTTCGCAGACGTGTCTACACATGCGCCCTCGCACTATCTTAACATGCTCGCACGCATGCGTGTGCGAGGCCGTTTCTATCTCCGTTCCTCTGATAAAGCATCTCATCTCAATGCGGCAGCCCTCTCCCTCTGTCATATCTGTTCCCCTTCCCTCTTTCTGTCTTTCTCCCTCTATCTCTCTTTGCCTGCGTGTGAGTGTGTGTGTGATTTATGAGGCAGAGCCCCGAAACTATGCCGTAGATATATATAAATATATGTGAATCATCCTCACTCCTTCGCCGCATTCCCAGCCATATCTATGGATCAAGTCGCAGGGGACCGGAGGAGACAGGGAGGGAGTCTGAGGGGTGGCGGTGGTGGTCGTGGTGGTGGTGGTAGGAGACGAGGAGGAGGGAGAGAGGAGAATAGGGGAAAAAAAGAAAGAGAAGCGATGGTAGGGCAGAAAAGAGGAGGGGGTTTTTGGTGTAGAGACCTTTACTGCTACTGGTAGAGCGACACGAGACCCCTGTATATGACTGCTGAGATTTATTGTCCCCCAGAGTGCAGGGCACAAATACCCATGCATGTACTGACGCACACACACACACACACACATACACACACACACACACACACACACACACACACACACACACGTGCACACGCACGCACATACCTCCAAATCTGGTGAGATGTCTCACTTTGTTTTGATGTGTGCTTCTGAGGTTTTATTAAATATCCCATGAGCCTCTGGGGGTTGGACACACTGGAAAAGGGAGAAAAAGAGAGTCGGGGGGCATGGCTGTCAACTCTCTCGTTTTTCCCGGGATTCTCCCGTATTTTACGCTTCTCTCCCACTGTCACCCCCCCCCCCCCCAAATGTCCTGTATTTTAAACGTAAAAAAAAAAAAAAAAAAAAAAAATCTAATAAAAATAGCAGTGACGCTGCGCTGCCGATCTCCACGATCTTCCCTGTTTTTCGAAAACAAAACCAAAAATAACTTTGTGTTTTTATATTAGATGTATTTATTGTAGTTGAATAAAACAACAAAGCCCCGTGCTTAATGGGGACACTTTCTCAGTCACCCAAACCTCCCCCTAAGCGCTAACCCCACACACACTAATCCTCAATTTTGCGCCTTATTGTGAACCACCCCTGTTATTTCAAAGGAAGTATTTTTTTATTTAATATAATTAGAATTGGATTGATAATGTTGGAAAGTTTGACAGGCCCAATATGATAATTATTTTCTATTTTTACACGATATAGTGGCAATAAAATACTAGTCTGGAATGTATGCCATTGTGAATATGAAACCCATGGTATAAAGATAATGTTTTATTCACACTATGCTTCCACCCATGTGAATGAGACGGTTTGATATGATCTTTATTTAAAAAAAAAAAGTTTTTTCAAGAATTAGACCGAAATGTTATGGAATTGTGTCGTATTTGTATCCCGGCCAAATGGATTAATAGTATAGAGTCTGTTTCACTACTGCAGGGTATAGGAATGTTTATTAACAAAATGGTGTGTGTGAATGTCTTAGCCCTGATAAGTACAGCATGGTCTTGCAGTAGAAAAATGTATGGTATATTCAGTATGTGGTGTAATGCACTTTGTCCCCTGTGTTCCATTTGTCTATGTAAACAAAGTCCTTCTCTTCATCTTGTTTCCACACTGCATGTCATCGGTTATAGTTCCACGACAGAAGCAATTTTACAGTGTTGTCTTGAAACAGGATAAATTACGTGTGTGTAACCTACACCAATCTGATCACAAATCCGGTGAAAGCTGTCTTAAAAAAAATGTTTTTCTGGCCCACCGAGTGGATAGAACCACTTTTAGGAGGTTTACCCCTCTTGCCGATTTGCGCTTCGGGCTGCAGTATCTATGCTGTGGCACCATACTTTATAGCAGACAGATATACACCTCATGTAAAATTAAGGCTGGCAGGCAGGCAGGCAGGCAATGGGGGCATGAGAAACGAGGGGAGGTGGAGAGCCTATCCCCATCAGCCATCGTACATTTGGTTTGTGATGAGAACTTAATGTTAATCTTAATGATGGATGATGGAAGACACGGCGTGCTGCCTCTGAGTGTGTGTGACAGTGTTATTGTCTCTGTGATTAACTCAGCCACAGTCGGAGCCCCCTTCCCCACAGTGGGATCCATGGGATGAGGGAAAAGACTCCGTATCAGGGAATAGCTCCTCCTCATCGTGAAACGCCCCCTTCGACCGTCCCCCCCGTCTGGCCCTCTCTCTTGTCGTTTCCCTCTCTCACTTTCTGTTCGTCCGTCTATTCTCTGTTTGTCTCTGTTTCTCTCTGAGGCCATTACTGATGACAAACACTGTGGTTTGTATCAGCATGATGCACCTGGCATTAATGCAAGCGCTTAAGAAAGTAATTAGTGGGTGTGTGTGTGTGGCTCTTAGCGTCCCTTTAGATGCCTATAGGCTGCAAAATGGATGAACCTCGGGATCCATAGGAAGGAAGCGGCAGTGATATCTGCACGCAACGCTGTCATCGTTCAATATCCTGACGCAGAGCAATGGCCTTGTCATGCCTTCAGGCAAATGACTGGATTTGTCCCCGGTGGTTTCACACGGGGGAACATCTCCTTTGCTCACACAGCATAATGTTCCAATCGCTGTTCAAAGGTAATGGCAGATATCATGAAATTCGATTCACTTGCCAGATGGGGGCTCACGATTCCGATCCGAGGTGGGGATTCGATTTCAAACTCCGAAATCACAAGCAGGTTTGCGATGTTCCTTGTGTTTTTGTGGGTAATATTGTCCGACATGGTCGCCATATTGGGGCGGTCAGGATGTGCCGGTAAACAAATGCAGCGTGCTCTGGGGGTTGTGGGCCCCTCCGCGGAGTCGACTGCGGCTCTGACTTTCAAGAAATTTGGTTCGGAGTTGGGCGAGGTGCGGTCAGCTCCGCCGAGGGGTCCGCTGCTCCATCCCTCAACGCACAGCGCACCCTCCCGCCGGCGGATCTCGAGGAGGGCACTATCCCCCGAAATCTTTCTTTTAATTACAGTCTTTTTTTATTTTGATTAACAGTCCATTGATGCTATTTAAAAAACATGTACAAAGTAGGGATGTTAAAATGGGCCAACTAAACTACCGACTGTCTCCGTGACAACAGTAAAATCGGAAACCTTTTTCTAACGGCAAATTCAAAAAGTTCTCACAATGTTACTGTTTTCCAAAATAGCCTATTTAAAACGTTCAAATTAAAATAAAAAACGAACGGAGCTGTTTTCCAAGTGGGAGCGGGTAACGAGTGTGCACCTGCAGTTTTGCTTTCTCCCTTTGTGTGCTTAAAAAATGGCAACAATGGCATAAGATTCGGAGGGTCTCACGAAACCCTGCGGTGCAATGAAATTGACGCAAGATCCCATGAATCGCAATGAAAGATCCCCCTCTCCGCCTCGGCTGGAGCTCGGGCGCACAAACGCCTGCGCCCGAGCTATATTTCCTCATTTATATATTTACATTTATTTATATATTCATTGCATCATTTATTTGTTTCAAGATTTATTTCATGGGCATGTTTGTTTTTATTTGCACGCTACGTCCACATACATTCTCTCTGTGTGCGCAAGTGAATGAGCTTTGTCCGTTTGTCGCTCCGTGCGCTGCTGCTCCATCTGACGCTCTCCGGCGTCGGGGATGCAGACCGGCACAGCACCGGGTGACTTCTGCTGGATCTGTCCCTTCCCCCATCTATTCCGGCATTATCATAGCATGTGTGAAAAGGGGCAACGCAGAAATGTTCCTGAATGTAGCTGCATGTGTGAATAGTGTAACTCGCTAGCAACGCCTGAAAGATTATCCCTGTAATTCGCAGGGAACTATGAAAGGGGGCTTAACAATGGCATAGCCCTCAGTGCTGAAATAAAATTAATTATGTTCCAATCGAAAATCCAATCCGATCCTGACCTTAACATCCAATGTTAAATGAAAATCAAATCCTGGATTTGGAGAATCTTGATACCCCTACTCTATAGGCACTACCCAGGCCTATGGGCAAGGTATAACCGACAATGGCTTTTGATTGTTTGAACAGAGTCTAATTTTAGTGAACAATATCTCACACATTTACGAGTCCTGTATTTCACCCTTCGCACCCTGGAATGCTCAAAGGTTACCATTCTATGGTTGTTTACACCAGTAATGGTGTAACTTGGCACTTCAATGCTTAATTTGTATGTTGGCTAATGCGCTTCTCATATGCACACAACTAGTCCCTGACCCATGACTTTTACCTGGGATCTCGATTGACTAACCACTAAGACCACATGGTGATGCACGCATGCATCTTACCCCTGCACCAGCTTCCTGCTGCATTGAACTCTGGGTAATGACCCATGCTGCCAATCCCTCTGCTTTATATCCAACAGGGCGATGATTTTTCACTCCAGGGGCAAATCAAACATCTGATTGGGACTAGAGGAGCTCAGCTGCACCCACAGTATCCCTGGGAGGTTTCCATAGTTGCTGACCGGGGCAGAATCTCTCTGGCGCTCTTGCACTTATATTTACACACACACACACACACACACACACACACACACACACTGATGCTTCCGACTCAATGACCTGACCACTGGTGTGAACTAAAGAATGACAATTCCATTAACATAATGGCCCTAGCATGTGCAAGTGTCATCTCTATAGATTTTTATGGTGTGTGTTAAAAGACTGACAACAGCATTTCGCGCTGGGAAAATCCCATCTGCCGGTTCGAAAGAAAGAAAAATCCCCTTGCTAAGATTTTCTGAATCGAAGAAATCTGAGATCCCCAATTTAATGCACTCGCATTCGGGCAGCATCTGCATGTGACACCCGTGAGCATTGCCGCACTATGCCAAATGCAGATCTTGAGGACATACTCTAGCACGCTTGGCCAGTGAAGGGTGTCAGATAGCCAGATTAGCATTCAGAGTCTACAACTACTTCATGGATGCTGTGAGACTGAAATAGCCACTTAGGCCAACCCAAGGTGACAGCTAATTGGTGTGTGCATTGTTGAGGGAGGCATTCTGGATCAATATTGATTCACTAGCACCCAGTAGAATAATCAATATGCCTTTCGGTGAGGCTTTCAGAGGCTTGTTGAAGATTGCTTCCATGGTTAGGCTCTAGACAAAAAGGTCTTATAAATCAAAAGGTTAGAGTTGTCTTGGCAATAATTTTGAACTTTGGAGTCAGCATTGTCATCTCATTTGGCCCGACACTGGAGGGCTTTTGTTTGTTGAGGCTTAAAGGACAGCTTTTCACATTTAGCCCCCCTTTTTCGGTTTTTCTTTTCTTGTTTGCTCTTGATCAATCATTCATTAGCCCGAGCTTCCTTCTCCTTGCATACTTTTGATCACACAGCCCCAAAACACCCCCCGATTTCTCGGGAAGGAGGCTTTTTTGGAGGAGTGACGTGAGGACAGTGATTGTCCAGATTGTCATATTTCAGAGCAGCTGCCGTCCTCCCAGTTGACGTGTTCAGGAATCCCAACAGACATCGACACGGGCCGACTCGGATTGATCTCCCTTTTGACCTGCGCCCAGCAGATGCAGCAGCTCCGTTACCAGGTTATGGGTCTGGAATGATAATTGCAGCAGTGGAAAATAGGACTTCTAGGCCTAGAAAAGTAAGAGGAGTGCGAAGGTTTGTGTAGTTAGACAATGGCCCAGAAAATGCGGCGGCAAAGCCGCTGGAAGTCGTTCATTTCAAAAGTCGACAGGAGGAAGTTGAATGGATTTCAACTTCATGCTTATTAGCTGCAAGGCAAATGCGAAATAATGCATTTTCTGCTGGTCCGTCCCCTAAAAAACTTTTGTTCCCAAAATGGAGGAGAAGCGGACTGTTGCAGGAGCCGGTTTCCCTGTGCTTTGCGACGTGACTGTTCATTTGCGGCGACGTAATATCTTTTTAAAAACAATGGGTGGAAGAAGATTTGGGAGATAGTTTGGATCCCTAGTGAATTTTATCACATGACGCACTGAAGTAAAAAAAGTGAAAGTCCAAGTTTGATCTCTGTTAAGACTGTCCCTCTATTTCCATATAGTTTGATTGAAAACATTTTCCATCTACAGTATGACCTCATGTCGCACAAATCACACTCAAACATATTTTTTAGGAAGGACAATATATAATATAAATAAATACAAACATATATAAAAAAAATTACATATATAAATAAATATAATGGATAACTATGTTATATTATAATTATATATTATATCTACATTTACACTTACATTTACAGTTAGTCATTTAGCAGACGCTTTGATCCAAAGCGCCTTACAAGGGAGAATAACATTCAAGCTACATTGCGACAGAGACATTAGTGTAACAATAAATACTGCTAAGTAGTGCTAAGTAATTGTAAGTTTGGAGAGGAGGTACTCTCTGAAGAGCTGGGTCTTCAAGTGCTTCTTAAAGACAGAGAGGGAGGTCCCGGCTCTGGTCGTATCTACATTTTGAGAGTACTGTATGTACATTTTCACACTCGCATACATCCTTAAAGTGAGAGAAAGAAGGTTGCAATGTTTTGTGATTGTTATTTTTTATCAAAAGTTGAAGACTGCAAGAGAGAAAGAAAGCGAGGAACAGGAGCTGTGCGTAATGTTGCCGATATTATATTATATAAACAAATATAAATAAATATAAAAGAATACCGTGTCACTAAAAAATAAATATATTTTGCTAAATAAATGAATGCAGCTCTGTGCGTATGAAGCGATGAGTTGGTGTGAGCTGGAAGCGTCAGCTCTTTGGTGATTGAGCGTACATAAGTGATAACATGGCTTCTGGTGTAAGCCCGCGGTCACAATCCTATGTTGGAACACTACAAACATAGTTCTGGGTCAACCGTTGAGTCACTGTTCTGAATCATACACCGATCAGCCACAACATTAAAACCACTGACAAGTGAAGTGAATATAATGGTTCATCTTGTTACAGTGGCACCTGTCAAGGGGTTGGATATATTAGGCAGCAAGTGAACAGTCATTCCTTTAAGTTGATGTGTTGGAAGCAGGAAAATGGGCAAGTGTAAGGATCTGAGCCACTTTGACAACGGACAAATTGTGATGCTAGACGACTGGGTCAGAGCATCTCCAAAACTACAGGTCTTGTGGGGTGTTCCCGGCATGCAGTGGCTAGTACCTACCAAGAGTGGTCCAAGGAAGGACAACCGGTTCATGGGCGCCCATGGGTTCATTGATGCCTGTGGGGAACGAAGTCCAGCCCGTCTGGTTCGATCCCACAGAAGATCTTCTGTAGCACAAATTGGTGAAAAAGTTAATGCTGCTATGATAGAAATGTGTCTGTACACACAGTGCATCACAGCTTGCTGCGTATGGGGCTGTGTAGCCGCAGACCGGTCAGGGTGCCCATGCTGACCCATCTTTAGCCGAGAGCGCCTACAATGGGCACATGAGCGTCGGAACTGGACCATGGATCAATGGAACAAGGTGACTTGGTCTGATGAATCACGTTTTCTTCTACATCAGACCTGGGCATTTTACGGCCCAGGGGCCAAATCCAGCCCTTCGGGCGTCCCTGTCCGGCCCGCGTGAGGGCAATCGTAAATTAGAACATAACTGATAAAGTATTTATGCTGTGCACGCAATACAACTGTGTTGCTTTTATTTTGAAAAGCGTGCCGTTTTTTTTTTAATTTACATAAGGGTGCGCATGCGTGGGTGAACAGTTACAAGTGATGCTGGCCAGCTAGCCCTCAAAATGTCAGCTCACGCTAACAAAAGAAAAATTGATTCCAAATGCCGAGTTTTTCACTAAGACATGGACTGCTAAATATTTATTCACACAAGTCAAAGGTAAAGCCATGTGCTTAGTTTGTGGTACACCGGTCGCTGTGTTCAAGGATTACTATTTAAATCGCCACTACGAGACCAAACACGAGGAGAAATACAAAAACTTGTCTGATCAAGAGCGCGCAAGGGAGTCTGAAGCTTTGCCGGCTGAGCTGCAAAACCAACAAGGACTTTTTACTAAACTTTGCACATCCAGAGATGCAGCTGTCAAGAAAAGTTATGTCATATCCCACAGAATCGCTAGAAAAAGTAAAATGTTTTCTGACGGAGAGTTTATTAAGGAGTGTTTGTTGGACTCTACAGCACTAATAATGCCCGTAGAAAAAGGGAGCATTTGAGAACGTGCCCCTCTCCCGACGAAATGCGATGTACGTGACGCCGCCCAGCTGCTCATCGTCTTACGTGGGATAACTACAAACTTTGAAATCACGGAGGAGCTGGCAGCCATGCAGTCAATGAAAGGGACAACAACTGGGAGGGATTTGTTCACGGTAGTAAATGCATGTTTGGACAAGTTGGGACTGAAATGGGACAAGCCGGCAGGTGTGACAACGGATGGTTGTCCAAATCTGACGGGGATGAAGAGAATGCAGGATAAAATGACAGAAATGAACCCTGAGTCGATATTGACATTTTTGCATTGTTCATCAGGAAGTGTTGTGTAAGTCAGTGTTGATAATAACCATGTTGTTGACGTTGTAACTAAAAAAGTTAACTTCATCAGGGCAAGAGCATTGAATCACAGACAGTTTGATGGCTTTTGGAGGAAAATGAGACTGAACCTGGTGACATATGCTACCACACAGCTGTCAGGTGGCTCAGCCTGGGCACAGTGCTGAAAAGTGTCTGGGACCTGAGAGAAGAGATTCACAAGTTCTGTGTAAAGAAAGGAAATTCCATCCCACAGCTTTCAGACGCAGACTGGATGGCAGACCTTGGTTTTGCTGTCGATGTGACTGCACTAATGAATGAACTAAATGTCAAACTGCAATGCAAGGGCCTTTTTGTGGATGAAATGTACAGCACAGTGAAGGCTTTCATGAGGAAGTTGCAGCTTCTCTCAAGCCAAATGGAGGACAACATTCTCACCCACTTGCCAACACTGAAGGAAGCCACACCATCAGCCGATCACCTCCACAGGACTCATCCATGTTAGAAGCACTGCGTTGTGAGTTTTCAAGGTGATTTCAAGACTTTCAAAACAGTTGAGAGTGAAATGCACATGGTTCCTTCTCCCTTCACCTGCAGTGTGGGTAATGCACCCAGTGATGTTCAGATGGAACTCATTGACCCGCAGACTGACACATTTCTGGCAGAGCACTTTAGATCAGTCTCACTGCTTGATTTGAACTCTTCCTTCAAAGAGGAGAACTTCCCACACAGGAGGAGGCATGCTCAGAAGATTCTAGTCCTCTTTGGATCTACATACGTATGTGAGCAGACAAGTTCAACAAATCCAGGTACAGATCCTCTTTCACTGATGATCACCTCTCAGCTGTCCTTCGCATATCCATATCCTCAGACATTCAGACAGATTTCAATGCACTTGTTCAAGCCCAAGACGGACTGGATTTTACCGAACAAGTAAAATGAACTGAAAAACATTAAAAGCACTTATTGCTTTTTGTGTCAAGTTGACCAATTGCTTATCTTTAACATACTGCAAAACATTTTTTCAGTATTTGTGAAGATTAACATGTTAAAAATTTAATGAAACACTAATGTTATGATTGTTTTTGTTTTTACTGTTTATTACTTCTGTAGGAGTATTTTCCTATTTGACCTACACCACAGTTTCATATATTTATATAAATATTTACAAAAAAATCCTTATTCTTCTGGTTACCAGTAGCAGCTAATCAAAATATATAATTTTCTGCTTTTTACAGTGGGAAATAATGAATATTGAGCAGAATTAAATTAAAGTTATTGTTGGTTTGGCCCTCCAACATAGCTCAGTTTCTCATGTGGCCCCTTGTAAAAATAATTGCCCACCCCTGTTCTACATCATGTGGATGGGCGGGGTTAGGGTCCGATCAGATCGAGCGACTGTGGGATGTGCTGGAACAACAAGCCTGATCCATGGGGGCCCCACCTGGCAACTTACAGGACTTAAAGGATCCGCTGCTGACGTCTTGGTGCCAGATACCACAGGACACCTCCAGGGGTCTTGTGGAGTCCATGCCTCGACGGGTCAGAACTGTTTTGGCGCAACGAGAGGGAGCTACACGGTATTAGTGGTTATTAGTGGTGGTTTTAATGTTGTGGCTGATCGGTGTTTAGCTCATGGCATATGTTAAACTGCATGTAACCCTAATGACAATGCCAAAAAAAAAGAAACAAGCTGTAGCTGCTGTTTCTTACATTTGCTGCATTTTAACAGAAGAAGACGTCACATTAATATTACAGGAGAAATGTAAAAAAAAAACAACACAGGAACATCAATAAATTGGGCCATTACTACACCGGAGATTTTGTTGGGGGAAAAAAAAAAAAAAAAAGAACACACACCTCAAAGTGACAACATGTTATGCTCCAACCTTTAATGAGACACGGAGGAAATTCTGTGCTGCCGTCTGGAAGAGAAGTTTCTTATATTAAGGGCACAAATAAACCGTTCTGGACCCTACAGTATCATCATGAGCACGGAACTTTGCGTCTGCACTGCAGCCTTTTAAATTGGTCCTTAAAACGGACAAAACCGAAGCAAGTAAGTCAGTATATTAACCTTGTGTGAGGGTAGAAAATTAAAATTGACGTTAAAAACGAAACATTCAAATTTTTTTTTTCTTCTTTTACCTTTATTTATTTATTTTTCCTTCCTCCTAACAGTTATTTTAACTGCTGGCTTTTTCATGTTTACAGATGCTGTACTTTGGAACCCTAATGAGAAAGGGGCGCAACAAAGTGGTTACCAAGGCAACGCAGCCTTTGCTTGCTATATTTAAATTGATATTTTACATTCTGAAAGTCCGAAGTACAAACCCAAGTCTTGTTTCTGTTCTGTTCCTCAACCCTCTGTCCGCCTCTTCTCCTTCCTCCTAACTCCTGTCTCCCCCTCCCCTCGCCCCTTCTCCTCTATTCCCGCTCATACCTCCCCGACCGTCTTATTTCTCTCCTATCATGACCTCCGTCTGTCTCTCTCTCTGGCTCTCTGTCTCCCTCTCCGTCCCTGTGCAGGCGGTATGAAGTGTTCCCTGTGTGTGGAGACCTGCAGGGTCAGATCCTGAAGTGCTACAGGGAGAACACTGGCAGAACCCTTCAGTGCTCCAACATCGCCGCCCTGTACCTGCAGTGTGTCAATAACGCCAAGCAGGTGAGCGCGTCGCCTGTTCCACCCGCCCCTCTTCCCCGCGACTACTTTTTTGGTCGTTTGGGTTTCGCTTTATTGTGTTGATCGTGTGTATCGCCTTTCAGACCATTTCAGTCTAAATAGACTTTATAACCCTCTTTGCCTCGACAACAAGGATGGAAATCATGAGCGTGCACCAGCATTGGCCACAGATCTGTAAGTCGTAGCATCCCCCGTCCCCTCTTCTTTAGCTCATGGTTGAGTAGTTAGTGTACATCATGAGTACGTAAGTACCCTAGTCGCCCCCAAGCAGATGTCGACGTCGACTTTTTCCTTAGCAGCTTGTGGTTGTTGGCAGAGGCTACAGTATCCCTTCCTTCTCTTAATATCCAAATGGCTTGACATTGCACCATACTTTTATATCACACACACACACACACACACACATACATACACTCAGCCGCCGGCTTGCCTCCATTAGCATGTGTCGTCCTCTTGCTTTCAGCCGGTGGAATATCATTTCCACCCGGCTACTGGCGCCAGTATAAACTCTAAATGTCCGGTCCAAACCTAAAGGCCATTTCCATAATACCCGCTGGCACCGGCCTTCCCTTGGCTGACTTTAGTGTATGTTTTTAATGTAATCAGACCAAAGAGCTTGCTAGTATTAGGACACGGCTCTCCCCGTCCCTTGCACCCCTCTCCCCTTCCATTGACAGGTGCAAACATTTCTTTCCCTCTCCTCCCCCCACGGTCGCATATGGTAATAGTAATGTCACTAAGGGTTGATATTGACTTGCTCCTGCTCAGGCAATATGCAATATGCAACGGCCCCAAAAAGCCTCAATTTACATTCATATAGCTTTTCTATTAGATATTTTTCACAATTGCATTGTTTTGCCGGAAACGGGTAAAGCCAGTTATGCGACGCTCTCCTACTCTCGGCGGTAATACTATTAGATCTTAAAGTCGGATGCAGGCAGATTTTGAGATATATGTCATGCAAATGGCATCATGTTTTATTCATTCCTTGTGTGTGGTTCTGTGTATTTGTGTTAAAGTAGGAATAGTGCGTGTGTGTGTGTGTGTGCGTGTGAAAGAGCTACCTGTAGCCCCGTCCGGATTTAGCGAGGGCGTGGAATACACGCGCTTTTATGATCTTGTAAATTGTTCGCGAGCAAGCTGAGACGATATGGTAATCGGCTTGTGTTTATCACCCGGCGGCAATCACAACGCACACACTCTCGTTCGTCTGCCGTTATCTCTGCGAGACTCTCTTTTTAAGTCATTAGGTACAGAAGGAAAACGGTTCCACGATAAGGAAACAAAAGGAGGAACCCCTTGCGCCTGAAAGTAAACGGACCGGGTAAAAAAATAAAAATAAAGTCTCCTGGTCGACGGCGTCCGGCGATCGCCGTGTTTGCACGGCTTTATCTGCGGCCGGCAGTTGAGCTTTACGCACGGGGGATGAATGTCAAAAGGACGTGACTTTGACCCCCGCCCCCCCTTGGAGGTCAAAGCGTCCGCCCTTGGTTGGCCTTTCTTTCGGCGGTTACTTGAAAACTGACCCCCACAGACGCTTCTCAAACATTCAAACCCCCCCCCCCCCCCACCCCCGGCTGCCGTCGCCCTCCTCCCTCTCTCAACAATGAGAAACGCAGCCGTGCCGCTCCTGTATTTCGGCAAGGGGCCCAGATAGGATTGTCCGAGATACGGCGTCGCCCTTGAGGAAGACCCCGTCCCCTCCAATCTCACTATTAGAATATTGACTCTTCGAGGGGAGGGAGTCCGGGACGCCGCCATTGTCGGCGGCCGCGGCCTTTTGGGCTGATAATTAGACCACTTATTGCCGCGCGGGCGATTACACTCCAGACCCGCGCCGCGTCCCTTTGTGTCACTCTCCTCCTCCGGCAATCCCACCGTCCCCTCGGTCCACAATCCCTCCATCCTCAGTCACATTTCTAATGCATTTAACACTAAACGGGTCCAGATAACAGACTGTGAAAAAGAGGAACAGATAAAGTTTTACCGTCTGTTTCCCTTCCTCACCGCCTTCCCTCCCTCCCTCCCTCCCTCCCTCTCTCCGATTCTTTCACTTCTCCCTTTATCGCTTCTGCCCCCCTACCCCCACCCCCATGAATAGAGGTTTATCATGGAGGCTGATCTCCCCCCTTGTCCGCTGCAAGGCTCTTCATTCCATATTCTCGTCGCATGACCGCTTCTCTCTCTCTCTCGCTCTCTCTCTCTCTCTCTCTCTCTCCCTCTCTCTCTCTCATTCCATCTCTCTTTCTCCTCTTCATTTTTTTTTTTTTTTTGTTTGTTTATTTGAACCTGACCCTTAAATTCAACTTTTTTTTTTTCTTATACCCAGACCATATTCCCGTTTGAGGTTTCAGGAAAACAGGATTTAAATGGAGACGCAGCCGGGGTATGCGTCTTTGATATCTTCGGTGTTTCACTGACAAAAAGCTTCGTGACATTTATCAAAACATTGTCAATAGGTGAAATATCTTCCTCGGTCCTTTTGGTCCTAATTTGGTGATTTGTTGTCTTCAAAGCTGCATAACAGTAAAGTCATGTGATTTTCTGAGCGTCAAATCCCAGCCGCTCTGATCAACCTCTACCTGCTTGGTCGTAATATCCATTTCTCAAATTCAGGCTTCGCAAATTTCACGTGTCTAAATGTCTAATGAAAGCGTCAATAGTCTACATCCTCTACATCGAGGTATCGGTCAAAAATATTGTTTTTCTTTTTGTTTTTTTTGTTTTTTGGTTTTGTCATTATCGACCCAGCCTCAGAAATGTTTCACGTCTGGGAGAATGTGTGATGACGCTAGTGACGCCGCCGTTTGATAAACCTATGGATCAATTTCTTCTGTCGCACTCTCTCTGACACACTTCCTCGCAGGCATTTAACCACTCCGTTAACGCCCTCTGTCTCCTCTCCTCCTCCTCCTCCTCGGGAGTCTGAACGCCATCGGATGCACTAGGCTGCTTCAAATGGTTATTGACAGGAAGTGGGGCGATGTGCTGAGGATTTGTAGCCACACTTACCACCAATATGTAATCCCTTCCCCACTGGGCCGCTCCCTCCCTCCCTCCGTCCCTCCATCTTCCCTCTGGCCTTTTATGGGGCTATCACTCGCTTGATATGTCCTCTCTCCCATTCTCCTGCACTTAAGCTTTTCTCATTCTCCCTACATTCCCCCGCTCTCTAATATTCACTTTTTTCCCCCGTGTGTGTCCCCAGAACAAGTTGAGGACCGGGGGCTAAAGCCGTGGCGCTCGGCAGAAGGAGACAAACAGAGCGATGGATGGAGTCCCCGCCTCCCACCCGACCCGCTCACGTTCCCGGTGGAGATGAAGTGCGACCGAGGAATGAGCCGGCACCACGATAAACACACACGCACACACACACACACACACACACACACACACGGAAACCCGCCTGCCCCCACCTGAACCCATCTAGGCCAGAGAACCAGGAGAACCTCAGAGAGAAGGAAATAGACCCTTTTGTCCTTGCCTTCCTCCTCTCTCACCCCTCTTTGCCGCACCAGCACTAACGTATCTATCTCTCACGGCGAGGAAAGGGAAAAGGTGGCAGCGGTATGGAGTCCACCATCTTGGAGATAAGGCCCAGTGGACCCAAGCCGCCCGCCTCTCGGATAAACCTCGGAATCGCCAAACTTCACCCAAAGCATTTTCCCATTAAAGATAACGACGTCGATCAATCCAGAAAATAATCTATGCACAGCCGATCCCTTCTCTGAGTCAGTTTTCTTTTTTTTGTTTCTTCGCTTCCATCACATGCATCCATCTGTTTGCTGCGTAGAAGAGTGTGTTTGCGTTCTGTTAATAATGTACCTCGCTGCGCGTTTTGTGCCGACACTTCTGATCAGAGGAAATAAAGGAAATGATGCTGGCACGGCTGTTGAACCTTTCTCCATAATAAATATTTAAAAGGCTGCGCGTGCGTGTATGCGTGCGTGCGTGCGTGCGTGAGTGTGTGTGTGATGTTAAGTACGCGACAAGCGTCGCACATCTCTTCACGGTGCCACAACAGCTTTGCAAACACAAGTGAACCCACGAAAGGAAGACAAAGCTAACCTTCACAATAACAGATCATGTGGCTCCTTGTTGCTCTCTTTTTTTTTTTCCTCTCTCCCTTTCACTCCGTCGCTCTCTCCCTCTCTGTCTCTCTTTCTCTCCAGTGTTGTATGACGGAAAGCCTCTCCTGGCTGTCTGCAGCCCACCACTCCAAATTCTATCTCTACTACAATGTGGGGCGAATTCATAAAAGGATTGTGCGGCTTTTGCGACCGCTAAATATGTGCAAGTAACACAAAAAGCAAGCGTCCAATTCACCAATTCAGTGACAGCGGTGAAATGCACCCCTGACTGCTTTGCCGCGCAAACAGCGTCTCGGTGCGGCGGTGCTATTAGCGCGTATTGAAATTAGGTATTATTCATACATTTGCCGCAAAATTGGCCCCTTTCAATGCAAATGAGCCTTGTTGCAAAAAACATCCAATTCACACTGGAGCCATTGATACCCCCCCCCCCCCGATGCACGGATGCACAGATTATTTCCTTTGCCACTCACTTGGATCATTGCGATCAGATGCAAAGCAAAAGCAAATTGCACTCACCATCAAAACTTTATGGCCATGTTTTACGCTGTCATCATTTGCGTCATACCTTCAGTGAAACGGATGCGAAGACGGGGCAGACAGTGGGTGTAGTTGATGCACAATTCATGGTGCTATTCGCGGCCGCCATCCATTTCTTTGTCTGTGAAGTGTATTCGGAGGTAGTTGGGGAAAGTAATTGTTTTTGTTCTTGTGTGTGTGTGTGTGTGTGTGTGTGTGTGTGTGTGTGTGTGTGTGTGTGTGTGTGTGTGTGTGTGTGTGTGTGTGTGTGTGTGTGTGTGTGTGTGTGTGTGTGTATTTGGGCTTGAGTCATTGGAAGCAGGTGATAAAGCAAAGCAGACAGAGGTTATCTTAATTCAGATCCTAAAATAAACACGTGTTGTGAGAGACATGAGGTAATTGGAGTGTGTGTGTGTGTGTGTGTGTGTGCGTGCAAGGATGTGATTCATTGTGACTAATCCCTCTGTCAGTCAGTCAGCTGTCCGCTTGCCGTTTGACATTTAGGTTCTTAGAGGGTTCGGGGGAGGGAGGGATTGACGATCTGTGGTCTGTGTGGGTTTCGGGGGGGTTAAGGGGTGCCTGGGTTCAAGGCAGGCGGTTGTCCGGTTTGTCCGTCTGACCCGGTGCCACTAAGCCGAGCCAAATCATTTGATCGTGTATTAAGTCTATAATGAGATTACATTCTGCGTTTCAAAGTAAAAGCGCCATTAGGGGTTCCGAGGCTTTACCTTTTCCTCTGAGAGACCCCGCGCTCCACTTCCTGACCTTCGACGCCTTTTGTCCGAGCTTCCTTAAAAATGAGTCACATCAGAAAATTCTAGCGTATTCTAATAACTGCCGTAAGCTCCTGTCATGTACGTGGACCAAATGAATCGATGTGGATTGAAACAAGTGGTGGCTGGACGGGGGCTGTAACCTGTAAAACCTGGTAAGTGGCGATTGCAAAAACATAAAAGTATTTGCCCGCAAGTGTGTTTGGAACGCATATGACTGTCTGCGAGGTACTGGATGGTGCTTTTATCATTTTAATTCTGTTTTAATTTCTCCTTTTATTCTCCTTGTCCTTTACTCTTTTCTTTTTTTTTTTTTTTTTTTTTTTTTTCCCCAATCCATTATACATCCAGCTTTTATTTCTTTATTTCATTTTTCCGGGCAAACCTCTTTGAGGCTTCGCCAGCTCAAGGCTGAATCTTTCATCCTGCAGTCGGAAGTCTTTCAGCCATGTCTTCCGCGTTCTTTTCTGATCTATGTTTTCAGTCTTTCAGCTTTAGATGAGAAAAGAAAAAGTTCCCCGCCGTTGATTCCCCCTCTATTCTCGAAAAACGCCAGCGGTATTTAATCCTCGCTGTCGTTTCCTCTCCTCACACCTATCAAGGCGGAAAACCACTGGATAGGTCTGCCACACATGGAATACACTGTGCTGGAAAATTACAAGCGCAGACCGGCAGAAAAAAACAGCGTCCGGTAATTCAATTGTAACGTTTCAACTCATCATTTACCAACGTTTGTGAGGGGGATTTCCCAAGTTTGAGTGGGTAGAACTTTTGTACTTTTATTTTCCTGCACAAACTGTCAGAGTGGTTTGGAAAAAGTGGTGCTTTGACAAAAGCCAACCTTTGCCTTGGAGGATGCGCCGGTTTGTTGCGTGTGGAAATCACCGGTTTCAATCTTTTTCCCCAACTATATGTACGTTTGGGTTTGCACGCAGTCTCAGGCATATCTTTTCCAGGTTATTTTATTCTATTTTTTATTAACCTTTAATGTGACAATTTTTTTATATTTATATAGATATTAATGATGCTCATTCAGTGTCATGGAAGTTTCTCCGCCTGTTGCAAATCCCACTATTCATAATGTGCATGACTATCCTTGTGCCTTAATGTTCTGATATAAGTTTTGGCTGTGCCGTGGTCTTAAATACAGTATATTCACAAACACTACACTAGACTAATGTACAATTTTTTAATTTAGTGTTTTTACTGGATTCTTCAGCGACAGCCACATTGCTTGCCTTGCTGCTTTTACGTTGAACATGCATACAGTGGTAATCAGTAAGGTTATTTTGTTTGAAAATATGGTATTTAATACCTTCTTTAAATGGCACTTTATAATAAACAGTTATTCAATGTATCTGCACTATGCTTGTGCTCCTTGATATGCTTTTTCCATTGTTGGTGGCGGGGTCCGCCTTTCCCGGGAGGAATGTACAATGGCCCTGAAAGCTCAATGACTGCAACTTAAGAAAACACATGCGAAAAGACAAAACACAAGAAAATTATAAAAAACACAACCACATTAACAAAAAACACAACCACATTTACACAACCCCATTAACAGAAAACACAACCGCATTAACAGAAAACACAATCACATTAACAGAAAACACAGCCGCATTAACAAAAACACAATCACATTAACAGAAAACACAGTCGCAATAACAGAAAACACAAAGGCAAAACCAGCTTACGGAAGTGAACCATATGATTACAGACACCCTTTTATCTGTGCTAAAATATATGAAACGAAATAATCTAATGTCTGTAATTATTTATAAGAATTTATACAAGTAACAACCTGGAGCCGCAACTATCACGGACCAGTCACACCACGTGAGACCACCGTGCCCAAATCCTCCATCAGCTTCCTCCGTGCAATTAATAAATTGAAAAATCAACTTTTATATCAAGCCACAGTTTGTATTGAAGACATTTAAGTGCAATGTTCCAGAGAAAACAGCTTCTCCTGATACACTCACAAGTGAGTGAATGCCCCTTTTCACCAGAAATATTTCAATTGTGTGGCTCACTTCTGTTATGTGGTTTTGCAGTTGTGTTTTCTGTTAACGCCTTTTATTTTGTTTTTTTGTAATTTACTTGTGTTTTGTCTATTTCCATGTGTTTTCTTAAGCTGCAATGCGTTGAGCTCTCAGGGCCACCGTAACAAAGCGCTGATCGCCAGCACGCAAGAAGTGAAAGGCAGCAGGGGTAAATTTGATAAAGCAGCGTGGCGAGTAAACTGTCAATATGGATGAACAAACATCGCATGAAAAAACACCTTAAATGGCCGAGAAAATACCCCAAATCAATCGAGACTTAATTTCCAGAGCGACAATCTTTCGAGCGAAGACAAGGGTAAAGGGTAACTGCTGAAAAAATGTTTCAAATTGAATGTCACCCAATGCAAACGATTTAGTGGATCGCCACCTTAGAGATGCAGAGTTACTGTACATCTGCAGTGTTCTCTTAAACACTGACTCAGTCCCTGGTACCCCTGCAAGGTGTTAACACACGTTGCCTGTATTAGCAATTACTCATCCTATTGACTGCCACTTTCTATTTTTGCCACTAGGATGTCCTAGCGCGTTTTAAAATTGTAACACTTAACATTTTACAAGCTCGTGACGAAATCAAATAAAGCTGAATACCACGATGAAGTTCTACCGTTTCTTTTCCGCCGGTGCCATAATTCCCTAATAATTTAGTCTCATTTGTTACTTTTTATGTCTCTATTTTTTCCCCATTTAGTTCTGCCTGGCCGACCGCTGCTCACTTTCTTTTGGTTTTATTCGATTTCTCTTTCCCTCACAATTTGAATACTGAAGAATGGCTCGGCAGCCTGGGGGGCGGATCTGTTGCTGGTGATTGGTGCTCCTTGCTTGCCAATGAGGTGTGAAGCGTCTGCCACGCCGCTGTAACTTTTCTCTGAGGGCCACCCTTAAACACACACACACACACAGAGATGCACACAAACATGCTCACACACACATCCAAAGATGTGACACTTTAGACTCATGACCTTGACTAATGTGTAGACACCCGAGCCAACGTCGCTCACCAAAGCGGCGACGCCGTGGTAGTACGTGGTCTGCTGTAGCTCTGTTGAGGTGGACATCTCATGCACACCTAGATAATCAGGGGGACGCACACTCTCGCACACAGAGACACGGACGCAAAAATGTGTTCCCGGCTCCAAGCGTTGCCAGTGGGGCCTTTGGATGGGAGTGGGGCGTCCTGCTCTCCATTCTCGTAATGGGAAGGCAGATGGCAGGCTGCTCTGTAGGCTCTGCTTAGGCTGATGACTCTATTCATCACACTGCTACACCCTCCCTACAGCCCGGCACTGGCTGGCGATTTATAGAGCTTCCTCTCTTGTTCCTTCTCCTCCCCTGCTGCTTCTCTCTCTCTCTCTCTCTCTCTCTCGCCTCTCACACACACACTTATTTATTTATTCTTTTTGTTTCTTGTTCTGCTCCCCTTCTTCACTTCTCCCCATGTCGCTGTCTTGGCATCTGTCTGCCTGCCTGTCCGCCTGTGTCTCATCCCAAAAAAAGACACTTAACTGCAGCGGCAACAGCTGCTGCTGTGTTGTGGTATTGAGCTCCATGGTTACCTCTGGTTTCTTTGTTGGTGGCAAAGTATAAAAGTAAATGGAATCGAAGGAAGGGGCGGAACGGTGGAACAGTGGGTAGGACTGTTGCCTTGTAGCCCAAAAGACCATTGTCCAAATCCGGTCTTGGGTGTCCAAGTGGTCTCGCCCTGTTGGCAAGCGTTTCCTCTGGGTTCTCCCAAAGACATGTTGGCGGTCTCCATGACTGGCCCGTACGTGTCGATGGTGCATGAATGTTCGTCCTCCTGCAATGGACTGGTGACCCATTCCGGGTGTCCTACACCCATCGCCAGATGTGACACCCCACCTTACCCCGGCCAGACAATTGGGTAATGATGATTGATGGAGAATTGGTTATAGAGCGTCCGAAGTGTTTGTTTCTTGTTTTTGTTTTTTTCTGGTCTGGACTGTACTATGTATGAAGAGATCAATAAGGTGGGCATTCTATTCTACGTGATGTGTTTTCCTCGCTCTCGCCACAGGTCGGTCGGACTCCGAGATCGGCTTCATTAACGTTACGATGCAAGATAATTGCCTTCATTACCGATACGCTCGGACTGTGTTCCACAAGTAGGCCACGTTAATTAGATGGGCTTTAATTATGTATAAATCACAGACTTGTTGTCCTGGTGTGGCGACGCCATAGCAATAAAGAACTATGTTGAATAAGTGATGCCGAGAATAAGAGGGCAGATGTGGATAGAGAACACAAACAAGGAGAAAGGAAGAAGTGAAAAGAAAATGGTGAAGCCCTTATATTTAGTTTGAATGGGAGAATCTGCAGAGCGAGAATTTTTGTTGGAAAGAGACAAAGAGAAAGTGAGAACTTGACTTTGACTCTGGGTTTCCCTCCGGAGATGGAGTGAGCTGTAATGAGCCCCTGAGCTGCTGTGGAGAGGAGACGCAGCGACCAGGACACCGCGATGACCTTGCACACGCACACGCACACACACACACACGCACGCACACAAAGTCAAAAACACACACTCATATCAGCCAAAGTATTTTCCGAAAGATTCCCAACCGTTGTCAATTTTCCCTGGAGCTTGGTTAAAGAGCAGAAAATGGTGTGTGGGATAACTGGGAGACTTTAGAGGAGTGAAGAATTCCCTTTAAAATTCTGTTCCACACGGCGATCACGCTCTCTCACTCTCTCTCTCTCGCCCCTTCCTGATCGGGAAGTGTCAAACACAACCAGAGTCCAGTTTAGCTCAGTATGTATGTATGTATTGTTGGATGAATGCAGGGGGTCACAGCTCGGGTAAACAGGTGAATAATAAATGATCATAAATTATAAAGGGGGAAGACAGAAGCACAAGTAATGACATAATGTGATTTTCCTTATCTTTACTTACAGACTGATGCAATCCGTCGTGTGGAGCTCTAGAATTAACACAAGGCAGTCCGTGGAAAACTGGACCTCTGGGTTGAGGCTCATTAGAAGATCTACATGGTCGACCCAAAATCCTGTTGTGGGATTCTACTTTCTGAACGGTGGAATCTTCCACAGTCGAGAGTGTGACAGTCGTGGGAAAAAGGAGATTTAGAGGAAATTCTTCACGAGCACATTCCAAATGTTGTATCTACCTCGCTACGTGCCATTCATGATCTCTTTTCCTACTGATTGAGAGTGACAACTCATTCAAGGCGCCTTCCTGACCACTGCCATCGAGCCGTGCGAAGCAACCTTTACACCCGGCGAACCGCGCACGCACGCACACACACACACACACACACACACACACACACACACACACACACACACACACACACACACACACACACACACACACACACACACACAGGAGCAGCGTATGAGTTCAGCAGTCGACCACTAAACCTGTTACACGGCTCTACATAAGCGCATCCAGCTGTGACCTGTGGGAAGCCAGTTTAGTCTAATCCCCCGCACTGGAGAAAATGTTTTCTTACCCCTCAAAAGGGGGATTTAAATTATTTTACACTCCCGTCCTGGAGCCATGGAGATGCAACGCACGATTTTTGCCCAAGGGCTTGGTATTCGCCTCGACTGCTACACACACACACAAACACACACACACACACGCAGCACCACCAACTCCATCCCAACCCCTGGTTAAGAACTTGTCCGATTATGCACATACATCGCACTTGTCAGTCGTCTTTGCTTAAAAACGTATACTTTTCTGCACAAATATTGCAATCCAATTGTAGTATGCTCATCTGTAAATGTGTAGACCGCACGCACACACTGACACCGCCTTCAATGACAACACACGGTAAAGGCAGAATCTGCACCAGCATTTTGGCTCACACACCCTTTTGCTCCACATTGTATCTGGACACTATATGTGGTGGGTCAGAGGGCACGCGGGAGATATTGCACATTAGGACACACACACACACACACACACACACACACATACACACACACAATATGAGATGCTATCATCCCCCTCTTATGTCCATATATGTGAAGCCTTGGGGCATTTAGGATACACACACACACACACACACATGCATGCACGCTGTCTGGGGGGGTTAACGCAATTATCTCCATTTGATATCTATGATTGGATCACACCAGGGAGGTGACATCATCAAGCAGAGTATTATCAGAACCAGACACAGAGGGTCAATACTTGATGCATCTGGATAAACTGGAATATTGGGATTTGACATGATGTTTGGGTGCTGCATTGATTCATTGTGTGTGTGTGTGTGTGTGTGTGTGTGTGTGTGTGTGTGTGTGTGTGTGTGTGTGTGTGTGTGTGTGTGTGTGTGTGTGTGTGTGTGTGTGTGTGTGTGTGTGTGTGTGTGTGTGTGTGTACAGTAATTGCCTGTAAGCCACAATGGCGCTACCTTCCCGGATGACCCTCTGTGTACTCTCCATGTGTGTATTTTTGTTCGTCCCACGGTGGTGGCAGTCAGACCTCATCAGCCTGAAGTACCAGCTGACCTCATTACGGCAGGATTCTCCAAACGCGCCCGCGGGGGCTGCGGCGGTCGCCAGGTAAGGGAAACCAAGATGGTCAACGCAGGTCGAACAGCAAAGATACGTGTGGAGGTTGAATGTGTCACCGCGCCGCCCAACGCATTGACGTTTCCGCCGAGAGTCCTCTGCCGTGTGATGGGAGCAGTTTATTGGCCAGGAGGAAGGAGGTCAGCACTCGTGCCGGGTTGTAATTCCCACACGGGGTGCGCTGCGGACCAGGATGAATGTGAAGAGGGTGAGGCCGGGCGATCCGTGGAACAAAGCGAGGGGTTGTGCATGTTCAGCACAATCTTTTTTTAGTGGCTGAATAAAAGGGGGTGAATATGAACCTCACGGCGAAGGGGGAAGACTGCAGGGGCGGCAGATAGAAGCGCATTCAAACGGCCTCCCCCAGCCCCAACAGGTGCTTTCCACGAGGCTTCTTTACGGCCTTGGATATACGAGGGGCCGTATCCGTGAAACATCTCCAGGCTAAAAGTAGATCCTTAACTGAGTGATTTAAGATGAAGTCTTAAAAAGTAATGTCTGTGTTCTGATTTTAAGACTCTTCAATTTTTGGTGTAATTCATGAAGCATTTTGAGCCATAAAGAAACCGTTCCTACATCTGTGGAGGTAAAGGCTGCTAATATGAGCTCGATATATAGAGCGGTTTAATGATTCAATCAAAAAACCTCAATTTGAAAAAGTGTTTACCTTCATGTTCATCGTACATACACAACGAACAAAGCAAATAAAAGAAGCGATATCCAAATGATTTGCCGTCTACAGACGAAGAGAAGTGTGGAAGCCAAAATGATATGGATGCATACAGTGCACTGTATGTTCCTACGCTCACCAACAAAAATCATTGGACAAAACGAAGGATCAAAGACAATTTGCGTGAACTTCTTTTTTCGATTATAGATCCAATGAGCTGCGATGCGCGATTAGCCGACACCAACTCGGGACTAGTGTCCATTCGAGGCCAGGTTCAGGCAAGGGTCGCCAGTCCTATTGCCCGGCCTGCAACCCAAGGCGGACCCCCAGACTAGTGGAGGGAAGGAGTTGTCTGACTTCTCCGTTCTACTTCAGCTTCTGCCAAACTAGCCACTGCCAGAGTTGTTCTACATGTTTTTGGTGGGGGTCCTTACTTGATGTCACATGGAGGAAACCCCATGTGAGCACGGGGAGAACATGCAAACTCCACACAGAAAGGACCCTCATCGGGAGGTAACCCGCCGGAGCACGGTGCCAACAGAGCCCCAGGCGGGAATCGAACCCAGGACCTTCTTGCTGTGAGGCAGCAGTGCAAGTCAGTTTGGTCAGTTATATTTTAGTACCAAAAATATTGAAGTAACCACCTAGAATCGCGTTGTTCCAGCTAAAGAGCTATTGTCCTCGCCTTTTTAAATTGCGGTGCAGCCTTTTTAAACTAACTTAATGTCAGTGAGTAAATGTTGTCCAATTATCTTTGGTTATTCTCGGACGAAAATTGTAATGCTTTCGAATAAAGATCCAATTGTTTTCCCAGGGGTCCGACACATACTGTAAGAGGACGACAATTAGCCGCACACTCACTTGATGAGTCTGTATTTAATCTTTGGCTTTTATGTACGACGTCAGCGACACGCTTCACCGAGAGGTCTTCCACTGAGTCGGGCAACGTGATTCATGCCTCGCACTCCCTATTTGGCTTTTACGATTTACGATTCCACAAGTGGATCCCTCTCCCCGTTCCTCAAAAACCAAAGCCAAGGTTTCCTCTCAGCAGCCTCACAAACAGGATTCGAGAGGAGAACTCTTAGCTGTAGGATGACGGATTGCGTGGGTGCCTCTCCTCTTTCCTTCCGTCCCTTCCTCGCGGTTTCGCACGGGACAAATTATTTCGTAATTCCGATCTGGAAGGACAAAAACGCCTCACTTTGGAAAAAACCCGGCTGCCCCCCTCCCCAACACCCGGCCCACGGTCTCCCGGTAACCCTCCCATTGTGTGTGTGTGTGTGTGTGTGGGGGGCAGCGGCGTCCTCATCAAGACGCCTTAATTAGCGCTCACTAACGCTAATCACATTTAAATATTTATAGAGAGGAATTATTTTGTTTTTCCAGCCGACCTTTCTGCGGAGCTCATTAACGTGGTTACTGTTGCCGGGGGTGCAGGGCGGGGCAGTTGTTCCTCCGCGTGGCCGGTCAGCGCCCCCGCGGGCCAGGCATCGATTCTCAGAGTGAGGTGCTGAGTGAGTGACATTGGCTTATCAGCGTTTGCGGTGGAGTTTAACCCCAGAGGGAAGCATGCGTGTGCGTGTGTGCGTGTGTGTGTGTGTGTGTGTGTGTGTGTGTGTGTGTGTGTGTGTGTGTGTGTGTGTGTGTGTGTGTGTGTGACAGCATCTTATCAGTCCGCTGTTATCATTGTGGGTAATTGGCAGTAAAGGTAATAGAAACAAAGGAAGGTTTCCTGGCTTTTGTCGGCTCAGCATTTCGTGATTGGAAAATGACTGTGTGTCTGTGTGTCTGTGTGTGGGTGTGTTTTTGTTTTTGTTTTTGTTGTTGTCGCACACACGTATAAAGAGTTGTGATCATGTGCGGAATTGTTTCCCACACACACACACACACACACACACACACACACACACACACACACACACACACACACGTCTCATGGCTCAGACGTAGTGAATGGGACAGCACTTCTGGCCGAGGCCCTGTGATTGCAGTCAATATTCTGGACATCAGGCTCTCACTTTCCATCTTCCTCTCCACTTGTCTCTCCTCTCTCTCTCTCTCTCTATCTCTCCTCCCAGAGCCATTGAAGTTTTATTGGGGAGCTCTCCATGTATCTATCAGTATCCTTTCCGCAGGCTTATTGTCGGATCAACACACACACACACACACACACACACACACACACATACACACACAACTCATCTATTTAATCTGTAATATTATTGATTTGTTATCATTATTCATATTTAACCTATTGAGTAGTATGACGTGTCACCTAGACAGTGGAAAAAAGAAAAAAACCCTCATTACTGGATGTCCACACCTCCATATTGTGTGTACACATATTTTTACTGTGGAGGAAACACATACACTCACACAAAACAGAGAAACCGAATCACTGAATAAACATGGGACCAGATGGACGAAGGGACGGCGCGAGGCTCGGCGCCGCTCAGTCCGCGTCGCAACTTTATAATCATCTCTTAATGTCATTTGGAAACGCTACCTACGTGCTCCACAATCAGGCAGATGAATAAAAGATATTGGAGGGCGGCTTGAGTGTCTCTGCATTTCAAATGGAAAAATAAATGGATATTTGGGGCGGAGGTGTGTGTGTGTGTGTGTGTGTGTGTGTGTGTGTGTGTGTGTGTGTGTGTGTGTGTGTGTGTGTGTGTGTGTGTGTGTGTGTGTGTGTGTGTGTGTGTGTGTGTGTGAGAGACAAAGGCCTCCCTGGAGGACAGGGAGCCGGCGGCCTCCCTCCCACTCCCCCACCGAAACCGTGGCTTGTGGAGGCAGGCCGCTTTGGGAACCAGGTGCGACCATGTTTTCAATCACAAGTTTTCTTCTTCTTTTTTTCTTTTTTTTTGTATTATTTCGGACGTGTGAGTCATTATTTTGTCATTTGTGTATGTGTGTGTGTGTGTGTTTGAGACGGACGGGGGACGACAAAATGGTAGAAACAAAAAGGACAAAGGGCGCGCGGTGTGCTCGGTGGTGGAAGAAGCAGAAATAAGGGAGCAATTGGATTCTATAAAATCAGAGAGAGAAGGGGAGAGACGGGGGTTAAAGGACTCCCAGTGGAAGAGGGAAGGAGCGACAAAACCTCCATTACCTATCCACCCTGTCGTTAGAGAGAGATAACAGTGAAACGTCACGTCATTATTGAACCTTTTAGTGTATTTAGTGTATTTTTTAACAATTGTGAACTTCAACAATTAATCGTTTTGTTGGGGGGCCTCTGGGACCTCTTGAAGGACCCCCCGGGGGGTCCCCGGAACCCGCGTTGGGAACCCCTGATGCCTTTCAGTGGCCCGCGGTTTTCCTGGACGTGGCAACTGACACAAGCTGCGTCGTCTCCCTCTGGTTTGATCCGGCTTGAAACGGTGCGGAGGCACAGTGTTTCTCTCTTCCAGGTGACGGTTGAACACAGCGCGTGGAGGGAGCCCTGAGAAGCGGGTTCCGGTAGTTTATAGCAGGTTTTTTGTTTTTTTGGGCGGGGGGGGTTGGGGGCGGATCGATCGGTGCCGCAGGGGTTCCATGTTTGTCCGCATGACCACAGGCTGAAGCACATCTTCTTTTTTCCCCTCTTTGTGCCCCGGAAAGCTCCTCGAGGCTGAGCGTGGCTCCATCGAAACGGAGAGAAAAAGAGCGTTTTTCCTCCCATTCCAGGAATAGAGCAGAGTATCGTTCCTCTGTTCCTCTGGCAGCTCAGGTCGAACGAGCCTCAAAAAACCTACGAGTCTTCTTTGAACGACACATGAACTTTGAGTTGTGTGGAAAGAAAGCGGTCGAATCCTTTATCTTTGGGCAAGAAACATTGCCCAAAATCAAATCTGTCCTTTCCTTTCGAGATGCGGATCTCGTCTCCTCCCGTCTTGATCATTGCAATGCACTGTTCATCACCCTGAGTTCCCTCTTCTGCGTCTCGGCTGGAGTGGGGCCAAAATGCAGCCGCTAGACTTTTTTAACGACGACGCGACGTGCTGTAGGTCACACATTACACCAGCGTTGGCCGCTCCACATTGGTTGTCCATCGATTGCAGAATTGATTTTAAAATTCTCTTAATGACCCATAAAGCACTACACGGGCTGGCCCCACTTTACATATCTGGACTATTGTGTCCCCTGGCCGCAGTGAGATCAGTGAGCTCTCTCAGGTCTCCTGACCAAGGCCTTCTGGCTGTTCCCCAAAATCCAGGCTAAAAACCAAGGGCGACCAAGCTGTTGCCCTTAGAACGCCCTATAAACGCATTGTCAGTGGATAATTCTAAAAACTCACCCTCTATGTATGTAGGCACTTTGTTTTGTAATATGGGGGGGTTTTTTTGTCTGTACTTCTGTTTCTACCTTGCTATTTTGATTTATTTTTTTCTTTCACGGTCCTTCGTGTACAGCCCCTTGCAACCTTGATTTTTTTCATGAATGAAACCTACTCACTGAGTGACTTGGGGTTCGAGCCCCTTGGTTCGAGCCCCACCCGTCCCAGGTCCTTTGCATGTTCTCCCTGGGTTTCTTCCCACCATCAGAGACATGCGTGTTTGGGGATTAACGCCCCTGTCGGCTACGCTGTCGAAAGAGCCGGAGCTGCACTGCGGCTGCCCACTGCTCCTACGTATAGGACGGGTCATACGCGGAGGACAAATGTAATTCTCGTGTGTGTGTTGAGAAAGGACAATAAAAAGGATGGTGTGTGTGTGTGTGTGAGGGACGGGGCAGTGAGGGGGCTGTTTCTGCCTGACTGGATCTCTGTAGCGGGATCTCTCTTTATTCCCCTGGCAGACGTCTCATGCGCATTACGCCTCAGAGGGAACCTGTGTGTGTGTGTGTGTGTGTGTGTGTGTGTGTGTGTGTGTGTGTGTGTGTGTGTGTGTGTGTGTGTGTGTGTGTGTGTGTGTGTGTGTGTGTGTGTGTGTGTGTGTGTGTCAATTCAGGGGTTTCTGAAGAACATTTCAAGGTGCGTTCCATGATGTAGGTGGACGCAGTTATTGTGTGGAAGTGTGTGTTATAGATCTAAATATCTCTGCCTGTTGTCTTTTTTGTTTCATTATTGTATCTCTCCCTTTCTCTCCATTTATCTTATTTTATTTTTTAATTTTTAATTTTACCTTGCCCTTTTTCTCCAAATTTTGTATTTTTATTTTGCATTTTATTTTACTACATCTCTCCTTTTCTCTGTATTTTTTATGATTTATTTAGTATTTTATTTTATTTTATCTCCCCATTTCTGTCTGTCTGTCTGTCTGTCTGTCTGCGTGCGTGCGTGCGAGCGTGCGTGCGTGCATGCTGTGGTGGGGATGGACGTGCTCCCGCTAGGAAGATTCGATATCTCAGCAGGTGAGACGGGCGCTTATGAAAGAGAGGAGCGAGGGAGGAGGAGAGAGGGAGAGATGTGAAGGTGAGAGGAGAGGAGAGGAGAGAGATTAGGGATTGATTATTGATCGGCGTGCAGTTAACAGCAGGATGAAGGAACACAGCCTGTTCTCCTTCTCGCCTCTTCTCAACTCTCCCTCGTCCATCGACTCGGAGCAAAGTAGAACGTCTCTCTCTCTCCCTCTCTCTCTCTCTCTCTCTGTCTCTCTCACCCACAATCAAAAATGCTTGTCCTGTGTTTAAAGAATATTAAAAATGTATATTTCTGTCCATATTTTCACTATAGAAAGGACAATAAATGGAATAGAAAACTATGGAGAATATTGATTCATTACAACAAAGAAAGTTAATCAGGGAGGAAGAGGGCGAGAAAGAAAGATAAGGGGAGGGAATAAGAAGGACTCAAGAATAAAGACACAGGAAAGAACGAGTCTCTTAGATCTATTCAAAAAGACGTGGACACGCACACATGCAACACGCACGCACGCACACACACACGCACACACACACACACACACACACACACACACACCCCTCCACGGTATTTATTTTACTGCAACTAATCAGAGCAAATCAGTATGGGCGTGAAGGGAAAAAAAAAAAAAAAAAAAGCTCCTCGCCGTTTCCAATTCTGAAATCAAACAAGCGCTCGTCAAAACCTCATTTCCACCTGTCTCGCGAATCACTTCAACAAATTCCACTTTGGGTAAAACGCACACATCTCTCACACACACACACACACACACACACACACACACACACACACACACACACACTCACACATGCACCCCCCACCCCCCGGACAGTAGGCAAACTTAATCTTATGCTTCACTTCCATTCAAATAACACAAATCCATCGGATCCTCCAATAATAATAAAATAAAAAAACGTGGTCCAAAGCTTTCCCCCCGACCAAAGTGCCTGCGTGTGTACGTGTGTGTGTGTGTGTATGTGTGTGTGTCTGTGTCAATATATGAGTTAAACTCAATTATTCCATTAAGGAGACACGGTGCACGGTACGGTGCAGTGACTAAATCAACAGCCTCTCACATGGACCTGATGGCACAGACCTACAGTCAATAAGTCATTTCCTTTCCACCGTGGGGAAAGGGTTAGGGTGCGCGTGTGTGTGTGTGTGTGTGTGTGTGTGTGTGTGTGTGTGTGCGCTTGTGTGCGTGCGATTGTGTGCTTGTGTGTGGTGCCTATGCATGCTAAACATTAGGTGGGTTTTATCGTCAAGTAAATTTTGTCCCTCACTGAGAAGCTCGTCTGAAGGACACAACTCCATGTGCACGTTTTGTTTTGTGAATGTCTTTGTGTGTGTGTGTTCATGTTTGCATTTAAGACCCCCCAACCCCCCCCCCCCACACACACACACACATACAATGGACCCAGTATGTGACCAGCATAGCAGAGTGCAGACTGCAGCACCTCCATGCCTGATTGTCCTCTACAGAAGGAGAGCTCACTTAATGAGTTGTCCTGGGACGGCTGCGGGCAGGTAAAAACTCACTCTCTCACGTGCCCTCAGACAAAGGCAACGCTACCGGAGCGCAGCGTGGCACCGATCTGGATGTCCTGCGATATGACGCGGTGCGCTTTTTTCGCTGCTGCAGCTTAAAGAAAGTCGAAATAACTTCCGAGGCCGGTGAGCAGAACCGAGTGCGATTCCCTGACAAACCGGCTCAGGATGGTGGCGTGTGCTGGGTGGAAGACTCATTCAGCTGTTTGTTGGAGCCAAATGCGTAACCCTTTACTATCTCCATGTTTGAAAACTCTGTGTAATACATACAATTACAACATATAGTCTTGGATATTGTTACAGTTTATATTTGACCCTCATCTGGAATTATGATATTTGAATACTGGAAACACTGCCTCGAATCATCAACGCCCTTGCGACCGCCCTTCGATCTCTGGAGACCCCCTGTCGGGCTCTGGTGCCCCCGGTTGAACCACCCCCAAACCCCCACCAAATATTCACTGACACGGTCTCAGGGTCTCACCATCTCATGTCGAGTTGTTTTTATTTGACCTCGGTGCACAATCCCATGTGATGTGTCACCCGCTGGAAGTCGCCCCGTGATGTGTCACCCCAAAAAATGTCATCCCATGATGTGTCACCCCCTGATGTGTCATCCCATGAAATTCACCCCACCCCCGTGCTGCGGACACGGGTGCAGGACAGATAGTGCACTTATTGTTATTATTGTTGCCTATAAGTCTGGCCGTCCTAAAATGGGGAATCGCTCCCTTTGTGGCTCCTTCTCTAGGTTTCTTCCATTTTTCCACCCATGTATTTTTTTTTTCTGGGCGTTTTTTCCTTGTCCCGGTGGCGGTTAAGATTAGGGGATGGCGTTGATATCCAAGTGAAATGTGAAGCCCGGTGAAGCCCTTTGACACCGTATATGAACGAAGGGAAAATATATATATATATAAACTGGACCCCGTGAGGCTTTAACACTGACCGCTTCACTTATTTTCTCCGGAAGATCGGCAGCGGTTAGTGTGGCGCGTCAGGAAGGCAAACCTTCCACCGAAGACTCTGGGATGAAGGTCTTAAGTTCCTGACTCACTGCCCTGACGGTAAGACACTTATTCACTGGCTTCCAGTAGAACTGTTGGATACACTGGAAGAAGTGGCCCACACACACACACACACACACACATTCAGCACATGAAGCATTGAAATCCACGACTGATTTATTTAGTTGTTTTCGCCGTTAGTGTTTCTGAAATTGAGGCTCAACCACTTTGCCGAAGTCGACCAGCCGGTCTTCACGTCATTCTGGACGCATTTGAAACACAGCACAGAGCAGGTGCTTGTGGTTCACAGCTTAAATATACTGGCGATCGAACCAGAATTTTGAAATACACCACTTACAAATACTCTCAAGCAAAAGTAAAACGATAATTTCCAAAGTCGACTCCAGGGAAGTATTCTTCACTTTTACCGAAGTACATCGAACTATTTACCATCCAGCTCTGCTTGCACGTGAACGTTCAAGGTCCCACATCACAGCAAGCACAGACAAACACACCGAAACACACGAAAAAAATATTTACAGGCACGAGCTCGATATGGAGGATAATGGAGTCACACACAAAGCCGGGCCTCACTAGACCATAATACTCCCCCTTCCCTTCCCTCCTCTCCGTGCACGCTGATAATGTCTGTCTTCCTCCCTCGCACGCCAGGCAGCCAAACCACCGAATGGACAGCCTCGTAAATTCTCCGTGGGCTTTTCTCCTCGTGGCGCTCGGCTCTCTCGCTTCCGCGGCATGGAGGTCGAGGCGGGGAGATGAAAGGGGAGGAAGCACAAAAGCAAAGTGGTCTCAAATCATAAGCGTCCCTATGTGCAACGGCGCTACTCGGATCCGGAGCCATTCGTGAATGTGGTACATTTGCGAACGGCGGCGCCCGATAATAACAAGGTCAAGTTGCTCCTAAAGAGCGAACGACGGTTCTTTCGTACGGCCACGTTTCCCATCATCTCTGTGTACATTTCCTGAGGAGGTCCACACAAGGAAGAGGCTTTTATTTTTTTATTTTTTTATTTTTTTTTAACCCTGATAACCTTTCAACCGAAACCGCCCCAGAGCCAAGATAATAAGACCAACTGCCCCCGTCCAAATGACTCCCAAAAGCCGAGGCATTTCAAAGTCATATAACTGACGTGGCTAATATTGTCAACCCTCCTCCCCTAAATGTGTCTCACGCCGGGCGGGCGGGCCGGACTCCTCTGATCTCATGGTTTGGCTCACCGTCCATCACGGCCGATGCATTAAACCGTCCTCACGGCGGGAATAAAAACACCAACAACTTTTATTATAGTGATCAGAGTCTCTCATTAAAACAAGCTTCTGCATTTTTCTCTTTATATTATATACGTGTGTGTGTGTGTGTGTGTGTGTGTGTGTGTGTGTGTGTGTGTGTGTGTGTGTGTGTGTGTGTGTGCGTGCGTGCGTGCGTGCGTGCGTGCGTGCGTGCGTGCGTGCGTGCGTGCGTGCGTGCGTGCGTGCGTGCGTGCGTGCGTGCGTGCGTGCGTGCGTGCGTGCGTGCGTGCGTACGATCATATCATCTTTCAATCAATACGCCCGTGATTCTAAAAGACATTGATTGCCTGAGATTCCCCCAACTCACAAATGTGATTATATGGTCCAGTCTTGACACTTTATTGAAAGCAATGAGGCTGCAGCGGGAGGAGGAGGAGGGGGGGGTGGAGGAAGGTGGAGGAGCGGATTGGCTGGCAGAGATGGATTCATCTTCCACTTGTCAGTTTGCCACAGTCTGTCCCCCTCCATCTAACAGTCTGTGTGTGTGTGTGTGTGTGTGTCTGTGTGTGTTTCTGTGTGTGTGTGTGTGTGTGTGTTTCTGTGTGTGTGTTTCTTTGTGTGTGTGTGTGTTTCTTTGTGTGTGTGTGTGTGTGTGTGTGTGTGTGTGTTTCTGTGTGTGTGCGTGCGTGCGTGCGTATATGGTTTAAAAGGACAAAGCATCCACCGGCATTAAAAAGACACTCGTACCGTCAGGACACTTTCAATGTCCTCATAATCCGAATAGCTCTTATACGACCGTTTACACGTCATTTTTGAATATTTTATCTGCGTATTCTGATTTACTCTCTCGCCTCAGACTGTTTATGATACGAGCAAAATACTGTACTAGGACAAGATGTGATTTAACAATTTTGTGAATTACCCCCCGCTGGGCTTAATACCGCGGGATTTTTTTTTTCCCCGTCTCATCTCGCCGTACGTCCCGGAATGGTGTTGAACTCCTTTTTTTTTTTTTTTTTTTTTTTTGGAATTTATTTTTGTCGCGACCCGTGGAAAGACGGGGCGGGAGGACTCGGCGGCGGCGGCGGCTCGGCGGCAGGGGCTTCGACGGAAGAAAACGGGGCTTCAGCCGAACAGGATGGGAACACAGCGGAGCAAACAGGCCGACGGCGAGGGGGCGAGGCGGTTGCGGCACACAGGTGGTCGGTAGAGAGGGCGAACCATCCGGCGGGGGAGAGGGCAAAGGGGGAAACTCAGAAATACCGGGAGACGAGGGAGGGAAAAGCAAAAAAAAAAAAGCTGGAACGCCAGGGACGTGGTACAAAGACAAACCGGCACAGAGAGAGAGGGGAACACAAAGAGTAAATAGGAGGGGAGAGAAACGACAAAAACCGGGACGTGAAGCCAGTCGGGGAGCAGGGCGGGGACGTCGCAATTTTTGACTTTCCGGGCGCCTGCCATCTGCCGATACGTAGACTGTATTTCAACCGGCGCGTGTGTTTGCGTATCTTCCCGCGGTAGCGATGATTACCATTTCGCCGGAGGGACAATACCACGGCACTGAATCTCCTCTAATGTATGCATGTGTAATTATGCCCGTGTGCGTGCGTCGTTCATCCTCTCCCCCCTCCCCGCTCACACGTGTAGGTTTTTTCTTTCAGAGACGGCCTCATGAGCGCCACACCGAGCGCCGACCTACCGCATCAAAAAAAATCACAATTAGAATACTGTGTCCGGGTGAGCGCCAGCCATACATACATATCCCCTTTTGTGTGGGTGTGTGGGTGGGTGTGTGTGTGTGTGTGGTGTGTGGAGTGGGTGCGGGCGCTTTGTCATATGATCAGTCACTTTGCATTTTGATGACTTTCTTGTTGATTCCGCGTATGTGTTGAAGTTGTGTATTGATGCATGAGAGTGCTTTTTGTTTTTCCTTGTAAAGGATGTGTATCACCATATCAAAAATATATCATATATGCTTGCAGCGGGGTTTTTTTTTTCCACCCTGTCTTGAATGTGGCGAGCGATGGCGTAATGTCTCACCGAATTGGAAAAGCGCTGTTGTGCGGCTATGTCTCACTGTGAGGTATTCGTTACCCCATGCCGCCTCGCGCTGACAAATTATAGCAATAATAGCCCCCCCCACCCCACCGCGCCCACCCCCGCGCCGTTGTTCGGCGAGGCGAGCGTTTGCAGCTGCAGCTCGCGTAAATGTTGAAAAATAACCCCAATATTGTTTCGCGCTCGGCTGAGGTGCATGCGTTTTCGTGAGCGACGGTGGGCGCCGCTACCTGTTTCGGACTCCGTCCGGCACGGCGCCAGGCGGTCGGTCCGAGGCGTGAAACCCAAACGAGCGCCCCCGGTGTCATGATGCCCGCGACAGGTATCGATGCGTGCATAATTGCGTGCACGCGTGGCTCCCTTCCCGTCGGACTTGACGGAGGAGGAGGATCAATTTCAAGTGAAAATGCTCCGCTCCTCGCGGGTCGAGCCAATTAAAAGGGGGAAAGAAAATTACATTTGTGCCGAATAATTTGCTGTCGTCTGGTCCTGTCCGACTCCTCCGCGTCGTTTGATTCATTGATTCGTCCCGTCTCCGCTGTTCCGACATTAAGGTTGCTGCTTTGGCGAACAACCACGGTCCTCAGAATTGAGATCATTTCGTTTTTCGTTTTTTCTGAGAATAATCACACAGCAATGGTTTCCAAATGAGTAGACTTGGCAATACATACGGTCGTCCTGTTCGGGAGACCGCACACAGTAACAGCACAAATACAACCACACGCACACGCGCGCACACACACACATACACACACGGAACAGGGGATGCGGAAATGTGTGTGTAGCTATACTGATGAAAGCTCATGGTCCAGCTGCTGAACGATGTCACTGCAGTGGCTTCTCAGCTCCGTCTTTGTCCACGGTGCATGACTGTGTGTGTGTGTGTGTGTGTGTGTGTGTGTGTGTGTGTGTGTGTGTGTGTGTGTGTGTGTGTGTGTGCGTGCGCTCCTCCTCCTATTGACGATAGATGAAGTACCCTCAGAGTGGACAGCCCGAGCCTCCCACCCCTGCCTTATCACTCCTCCTCGCCGTTGGAAAGTCTTCCCGCATTGCTTCCCGATGGCACCAGGAGGATCTGGAAGAGACAGAGACGGAAACACGGTAACAGAGAGAAGTGATGCACAACAACGTCCCGACATGAAGGAGATAACAGCAACTGGCAGAAGTTTCCACAGTGGAGCATCTTTTTTCCAGGTGAATCTATCTGTTTAAAAACACTGACTTTTAATTTTGTTGTTTTTTTTAAACGTGCGTCCTCGGTCCCCAATGGCCCGACCATCTGCAGAGGCCGTCCCATCGGAAGAGGTGCGGGAAGGGTGGAGGGTTGGGGGTGGGGGGGACAGAGGGAGGCTGGCTGGGGGGCCCGTGGCTCTCTGGATCTCCCTGGCCATGAGCCTGGATCTCTGGAGAGATGGCTGAATGAACAGTGGCTCACCTGGCTCCGGCGCACACGGACACGCACACGCACACACACACACACACACACACACACACACACACACACCCTCTCTCACTCATGCACGCACAACCAGACAGACATACAGGCAGCTGCTAGCCTGATAGGGAAGCAAGATGGGGATGATACATGGATGAACACACACACACACACACACACACACACACACACACACACGGCACACATGATGGAACAAATGTCTAAATTATACAAGTGCAAAAATATTCACAAAATAATGCAAAAAGTCATCAATATGCAAAGTAACTAATTATATGACAGAGTGACACAGTCAGCAGCCTCCGCCCACTCAGCGTCGTCCCAAAACACACACGCACTCACACACACACAGAAACACACAGGCACACACACACACACACACACACACACACACACACTACTATTCAGATCTGTCAACTTTAATATTTTCCACTATTCAGCGGCTCATGAGACAGATAGAAAATTGAAAACCTATTTACCATCCAAATCAATGTGATATCCAAAGTGTCATTCATGGCGTCCATAAGATGCGTGAGACGTGATTATGTTAGCGACATGCTAATAGATTTCCAACAAAATACAATATCACGAATGGGAATGATACACGCATTGCCTGTAGGATGAGAAATTACCATAAAGAATGAACGAAATAAACATAAATAAAATAAACAGAAATGGCAGTGACAAAATGATTGACACCCGGTGGGCCATGCAGCCCTCCGCGAGAATAACTGCATCCAGTGCTTCCTCGCACCATCGATGAGATTGCTACACCTCTTTTGGCGCTCCAGTTCTCAGATTTGAAGGGCTCCGTGGAGGTGTTCAACGAGATTTCGTCCTGGACGAATGGCTTGAACGGTCCCGCATTTTGTTTTGAACCGTGCCTGGATGCTCTTTTGAAGTGCGTCGCACTTCGAGCTCGGTCATGGAACGAATTAAACTCGCAATGCGAGGTTCCACCGTGCTACGGTCGTCTCCCGATCTCACCCCTACATTGTTTTCTGTGGACCGACTTGATGCGAGTCACCAAAAGGGTGACCATCTGTCCGGAGGGCGTGCTCCCGGGAGGATTTTGGCGTCGTGAAGGTGTGTTTTGGCTTCCTCTCTGGGGTCCAGCTGGGTCTTCTACCTTTCCGTTGCGTTTGGCGTTGGGCGGGGAGAGCGAGCGTGCGAGCGTTGCACTCTGCGTATTTCAACTCGAGTCCGTTCGGCTGCCATCCAAGGGTCTTTCTCGGCCGCTCAAAGGTCGTGATAACGGGAACATCGAGGTCCCGTGGACGTGGACTTGGCGCCTCGACGTGGTCCACGCTTGGCCGCCGTTCTACCCTTTTCTGGCTACGGTCCTTCTCCATCCAAACTGTGAGTCTGAGTTCAACTGCTCGTTGAAGGAGAAAAACCCCATGGTCCCAAAATCCAACGTTTTATTGCATTGCAACTTCTAGGAGGCGCCGGCCGTCCGGGCCGTGGTGGGATTCCCGTGTGGAATAAGGTCAGATCCAGTATTTGATCAGACCTTTTATTTGTTCCATGGAAGACCAAAGCAATTCATACATATGTGTCTATATCTACATGTGTATTTGAGATTTGGGAGCCAGCCACATTAAGGGAATACAGTAACAGATGTGCAATGAATGTCTATTATGTTGGCAGCAGAGTGTGTGTGTGTATGTATGTGTGTGTGTGTGTGTGTGTGTGTGTGTGTGTGTGTGTGTGTGTGTGTGTGTGTGTGTGTGTGTGTGTGTGTGTGTGTGTGTGTGTGTGTGTGTGTGTGTGTGTGTGTGTCACGGGGGTGTTGTTCGTTCATGTATAGGGGGTCCTTAGATCCCAGGGGAGACCCCCGGGAACAGTGTTCTACTGTGGCTTGGTTTTCTGCATCCCATTGGGCTTAAGATAAACCGTGTACAGCTGTGTTTGAAGGAGTTCACTGAGTTAATTCAAAAGGACACAGAGTTGCAATGCAGACTTGTATCTGGACACACACACACACACACACACACACACACACACATGCACACACGCCCTAATGATGGAAGGAGGGCGGGAGCCGCTGAAGTAATACTCGGCCAGCTGGCAGGAGGACACACACACACACACACACACACGTACACGCACGCTCGCACACACACCTCCCTCCAACCCACTTGACTGCGTATAAAAGGGGGCTTCATCAAAGCCATTCATGTTGTTTCAATAAGTCATCATCTCATTTGCAAGACAAATGGAGAAGTCAGCCTGGTCAATGCATTCTAATAAAAAGAGCCAAACACTGCGCCAGCGTGCTCTTTTTCGCCACGCCGGGCAGACACTTTGCATTATTTGATTTAGCTTAATTCCCAATATTACTCCCAGACAAATAGGCCAAATCAATGGGTGGTGACTCGAATCGTAGCCGGAATTCGAAAAATTTAACTCGAAGAATAAAGGGAGGGAGGGAGAATTCTGTTTTTGACGTGTGTGTGTGTGTGTGTGTGTGTGTGTGTGTGTGTGTGTGTGTGTGTGTGTGTGTGTGTGTGTGTGTGTGTGTGTGTGTGTGTGTGTGTGTGTGTGTGTGTGTGTGTGTGTGTGTGTGTGTGTGGGTGTGTATGTCGGGGTGGACGTGCCAGCCGACCAAACCCACTAAAAATGAATTATAATCGTTAAACTAAACCCAAAGCGCTAGTCTGCGCTCATCACCTTCAATGTTGATATTTAAATTGACCTTTAAAGACACGCACGTTTGTCAGGCGATTACACGAGCAAACAATATTTTTTCTCTTTTCGCATCCCATAAGTAGCGAGTCTTCGTCCGGAATCGTGTGAATAAACGTGTCCCCGAGATGCACTTCATCATGTGCGTCTCCCGTGGTTCAGGTCGTCGAGCGTCGAAAGGCGCGGCCCCGCCGGGGTCCTGGAAGGCGTGTCCATGCGTGTGCATGCACGCCCGCGCTGGTATCCTTGGGTTGAATAAATGCGATGAAGGAGCGGCGCGATATTCCGGCTCATTGCCATTCCGCCCCGGCGCGATCGACCCGGGCGCCTTCAGCGACCTTCGCGTCGTCCTACAAGGTCACCGGAGCTAAACCCTCTCGTAGACTGGCGATCGGCGTCGTAGACCCCCCCCCCAAAAAAAAAAACCCATTGCTGCGTCTATTTCGAAAGCGATCGTCCCCCGGTTTTCGTTATAAACTGATTTAAAATTCTTTGTGTCTTGTAACGTAACCTCTCAAATGACCTCAGTCCGTCTGTGATAATTCAACTTGTGGACCAGAAACGCACAAATCGATGAGTTGCCACGGCGATAGCGGCATTGATGATCGACAGTGGCTGGAATGTTTGGCTATTCGTCTTTTTTTTTTTTTTTTTTTGTTAAATATTCCTATATTCATATTGTAGATCTCACTTAGTTTACATATTTTTCGTTGCTTAAGCTTTTGCCTTACTTTTTTGAACTGTCTTCTTTTGCCGTTTCCTGTATGTGTGAGAGGAAAAAAATTGAGAGTCACTTACAACCGGAGTCAAATTCCTTGGATGAGTAAATGTACTTGGCCAAAAAACACTGATTCTGACTGTAGGGTGTTGGGTAAAAAAAAAAAAAGACATTCGGAAATAAAATGAGCAAAGAATCCACATGCAAAGTGACTTTGCATGTCTTTTAATTTAATGCCACAATTCCCTGCGATATGGGAATTTTGTCTTGATTCAGTGTATATGAGGATATACCATTAGCATCCACCTCTTATGAATAATTGTTGTAATCTAGATGTTGCTACTTGGGGCCTGAACCCTCATCGATCAAACTAACTTCCTATCATCGATCAACCATCCAAAATGAAATTAAACTTTTATACACAAAGACACTTTTCTTTCTTCCCGGTTGCCTCTGACCGAGAAAACTTCCACTCGCACTGCGGTTCTCAAGGTGGGGGTCCAGGGGCCGCCGGGGGATCCTTCGAGAGGTCCCTGCGGGTCCCCAGAAAATGGATTAATAGTTAAACTTCGCTATTTATTTTTTATGACGTTATCGCCATTATATAATGAGCAATAATGACTGTTTTAATCCTGGTTTCACCCTTATCCAAGTAACTATAGTATAAACAGGTGTGGATGTCTGGACCGAATCACATCTCACCATGGGAGGTCTTCTCGGATCGGGGCCCGAGAGACCAGCGTCTTATCAATGCGTGTTAAACGAAGGGCCCTGGCGTTGGAAGAGGGTGGAGAATCCCCGCACCGGCTCGTACACACGGCATCGGCGTGGGGCGGCTTTCCCTGTAGGTGGTGCTATGATGCAGTGTTTCGGAGCCGGGTCCCCTCACAGCCCCCCGCCCTCCGCTCCGCCGAGCATCCGACGCGGAGCCGGGAGGCGCCTGGGCCGGGCGACGGTGATCACGTCGGGCGGAGTCCATTTACAATGCTTGTTATTTGCACTCTCCGGAATAGCGACGTTGCAGATACGCCGCTGCCACTGCTCTGCGGAGTTTGACAACGCGGGTTCACCGCGAAATCGCGAAGACGTGAGATCACGCTTTAAGAACAAGCGCGTCTCCGACCTGCGTGCTTGTGGGGAGGGGGAGGGGGGGGGGGGTGGTTAAGTAAAAATGAAGTCGCCTTTTGGAAGTTCAACATTAACATTATTTTATGCTGATTACCACGGCCCTTTTAGGACCCAAAAAATAAAAAATAAAAAATGCACCAAAAGTAGAGCCTTTGTTTTGAGCGCTGCGGGATTCTGGAGGACAGATTAAATTACAGCTACTCCACGACAATTAATTATGTTTTTTTTATTTTTATTTTTTTATTCACATTTATTATTTTGCACAATTTGCCTAAGAATGGTGGGATGCCTCTACTCGAACATACATTTCAATACTTGAATAACCGTAAATAACAACAGCGATGATAATGATCGTCCTGATCCTCGTGAAGGACGTGGTTACACAATTCAAGGCGTCGGAATATTACCGGCCTGGCGGGGCTCTGCTCCTAAACACACGCAAGAGATCGTCAAAGGGGCAAAAATGCAGATCGCGATAAATCGCGTAATTACGTCGCGACGCGTTGCCGGTGTCGCCCCGTCTCTCCGAGCGACCCGGCGATGAGACATTCAAATCCCCATCATCTGATCATTCGCCCGATTTGCTGCGAGTCCCCCCCCCCCCCCCCCCCCCCCCCCGGCACAGCCGAAGTGAACGCATTACATAAACAGAGGGAACGCACACCGGCTCAGCTGCTGCGCGCTCCCAGTGCCCCGTGTCTGGATGCTGCGCTGGGGAGGTCTCTCTCCCTCCCTCCCTCCCTCCCTCCCCCAGACGCTCCCCTTTTCATTTTCCTTCCTTTGTGATCCCAACATATTTGTTTCTGTCAACAAGACGAGTTTAATCTCTCTCTCTCTCTCTCTCTCCCCCTCCTTTCCCCACCCTCCCGCCACCGCTCTCCTATTAATTGAACGCATTCGCGAAGTCCCCCCGGGTTATTGCTACGTAACACGCATGTTCTTCCCCGCAAAACAAGTTTTCATGAAAAGGTGAGGTTTTCAAATTCATCCAAAAAAAAACCAAACAAACAAACAAACAAACAAACAAACAATTAACTCTCCGCCCTCCACCTCTCCCCATACCTCACTGCATATATGTATGAAAGTATGTATATGTATGTGACAAATAAAAACATCTTGAATCTTGAATCTAGAGCTCCCTCTCTCTCTCTGTCTTATTCTCCTTTATTATTATGAGTGTGTGCGTGTGTGTGCGTCCGTGCGTGCGTGTGTATGTGCGTGCGTGTGTGTTTTACATGTTTTTCATAGATCTTTTTTATTTTTCACCCCCCCCCCCTTATATGCTCCTGATAACAGTTCCTTCTTCTCTGACGTAAACATACTTTTCTCCCTGTAAACATGCAATAGGGAATTTCCCTCCACCTCTCTCGCTCACTCTCCGTCTCCCTCCCTCCCTTTCTCTCTCTCTCTCCCTCCCTCCACCACTCCACTTCTCTCTCCCCCTCCCTCCCTCCCTCCCTCTCTCTCTTCACCGCAGCACCCAGGACAGACTCCTCAGTTGAGGAGCAGCGTTGCACGGTGTCACGTCGGCGCTCCGCACACACCCGCACAGCACACACACACACACACACACACACACACGCACACACACGCACACCCACGCACGCACACGCGCACGCACACACACGAGCAGACCTCCTGCGGAATTCCGCGGTGCTGTGCGGCAGCAGAAGCGGCTTTTTCCTCTCCCCCCCCCAACCCCAACCCCAACCCCGACCCCGACCCCAACCCCACCAGCCGAGCGGCATCACACAAAGTAGCCCGCCGTCCCCCGGTCTGGGATGGGAGCCGCTGCCGGACGCACGCCGGGTCTCAGAGCGCTCCGAGCGGCGTAGTGGCAGAGGAGCGTCCCGCCGATCCGGACACGTTCGTGGAAGTGTGGATCCAGCTCGTTTCGGTGAACTGATCCGGGATTTTAAGAAAGTGGACCCGCTTGGGATTGGGATCAATATTTCTCCACGTTTCTACCGTTTTTTGGGTTTTTTTATTTTTTTTTTTTGCAGGGGGGGCAGTAGAGGGATTGTTGGAGGGTCGGACGTGCCCGTTATTCCGCAGTGCCAATGCGACTGCGGCTGTGGAGTGGAGATCTGCGCAAGATTGCACACAGGTAAGACCGGACCGTGTCACGCCCGTGCGTGTCCCCACACACGACAGCGTCACATTTTACTATTATTATTATTCAATCTTTCGGGGGGCGGGGGGGGGGGCGTCAGGTCGTTGCGGTTCTGCGGGGCGCACGCGCGGCACTGCGCCACGCACGCGGCACAGGTGCGGGAGGCTGCACCTGTTCCGCGGCGCGCAGGACTTTCGCGGCGGACAGTCCGCGGATCCGCACCCGCAACCCCTCATTCGGTGGTGTTTGGCGGCGTCGGCGCTGCCTGAACGGCGACCTCCCCGTCCCCGATCCCCCACCCCATCCACGCGTGCGTACGTGCCTGCGCTCCGCGGACCGCGCTCCCTCCAGCGTGGAACTCGGCGGACGGAGCCGCGGGCGGAACGGGATGCGGGATTCTAGGTGCGAACCCCGTGGTTTGGCCAAATTCATCGTCACGAACCTGCGCTGACGTTTTATTTAAATGACTCGTCTACGACACGTCACGGCCCCGGCATAATAAACATTTTTGTTATCATTTTTATTTATTTTTTTCAATTTCACAACTTCCAGTGTGAGCTCCGTCAATGTAAATTATTATTATTATTATTATTATTATTATTATTTATTATTATTATTATTATTATTATCGTTATTATTATTATTATTATTATTATTATTATTAACCTTAAAGAATGCCTTCAGATCGGAGGAATTGGATGAACTAATTTTTTAGACTTTCGGAACCTAAAATGTACACGTTTAGTACCTCGATTTAATTTGGGAAAACCTTTTTAAAATACAAAGGTTTGACTATTTCAAACTTTTTTTTTTTTTTTTTTTAAGTCGACCCAATGACTCGTTCTCCAGTCCGTGGTTGGATAAGGCTTTTTATACCTCAACATTATTAAGTTCACCCCCCCACCAATAAATGCATTTCCCAAAATGATGGGGTTTAAATGCCACTGAAAAAAGGTGACATTTTAATTTCATTAATTATATCTTCATTTTGCACTTCTAATGAACATCACATGGCAAAATAATACTAAATTGGTCGCAAACTTGAAACACTCAGAAGCAGAACCAGTTTATTTGGCCAACGACACTTTCAAGTACTAGTAATAAGACTTGGAATGAGTTGCAGCATGAAAAAAAAGCTTAACAACGACAACGACAACAACCCTTGTCGGGTGGTTCTTTTTGGCAGACGTCAGGTATTTACAGTGGAAACCCCTCTCTCATGTATATGTGCTTAAATGCACGAGGTTAATGTTTTAAATCCATGGATTCCCCATTTGGGAGTTGGGCTGCGGTTCTAGGAGGTCGCTCACGCTAAGAAGGTGATGATGAACGGACCGTGCGTGTCCAGCACATGAAATCCATACCCTCAACACTTCCATCATGATGCATTAGTTCTGTATAATCTCCTTTATTACCCTTATTGATCGCCCACCCTTCCTGCTGTATAAACAATATAATCACCTCGCAACCCACCCACCCAGCCACCCACCCAGCCACCCACCCAGCCACCCATCCGCCCTCAAAAACTCGGCTGTGGATCCCCGGAGCTGGTCTCCCGGCAAGTCGAGCGCGGAGCTTCTTCAAGCAACGCCTCGGCGCTCTGTGCGGTGTGATGTAGGTCCTCGACTGTGAATGCAGCCTCTAACGCTCTATCCCACCCCTCTATCCCTCTCTCGCTCGCCCCCTATCTCCCTCCCTGCCTCCCTCGCTCACCCTCCCTCCCTCTCTCTCTCTCTATCCCTCCCTCATCGCCTCTTTTTCCGTCCCCTGGTCCACGGAAAGCAGCTGCTGCTTCAGCCTATACCACAATGCAGAGCTGTGGTATATGGAGACCCCCCCACCCCCCTCCTCCTCCTCCTCCTCCGTCCACCTGCATTCCAGCCTCAATGCATCAATTCAGGACTGTACCCCCGACCAAAACCCCATTCGACACCATGATAGTTAATATACACCATTGTTTTATGTCAAGAGGGAACGTCTTAGAAACGCAGCGATGGGTATACGCACACTGAGTAATGTGTGTGTGCGTGTGCGCTTTTGCGCGTGTGTGTGTGTGTGTGTGTGTGCGCGCCGCAATTATCCAACCGCAAGGGATGTGTTGTAGTGTCTTTGGCGTTGGGGAGCGGCGGGGGGGGGGGGCGCTATAAGGGAGAATCCATAAGGGGCAGTGTGGCTACACCGCCTAGTGCACTCTGTCAACCCTCAGCCGACACAC
>NC_137208.1:13360500-13373000 GCF_960531495.2 Zeus faber | reverse complement strand
GAAAACAGGAGAGAGAGGGTGGCGAGAGAGAGAGAGGGAGAGAGAGAGAGCAAAGGAATGGCGTATTCCGCCGGAGAAGTTGAGGAGCACATGTCAGACTGTTCCTCCTGATAAAACTACATGAGCCGCTCATCTGAGGTTGCGGTGATTCACACAGAGCCGGCAGTGTGATGTATAAACAGCTCTCTTTGATGCAGCGGCGGATGACACGCTACGCCATATTGGCTCTCGTGTTTGTGTGTGCCAAGCCGAGCATGACAGGCAATAAATTAGTTTTGTTTCAGATGCTTGAAATGATGAGAAAATTGCAGACGGTCTTTGGGCAATTTTTGCCTCCTCTCTCTCTCTCTCTCTCTCCCTCTCCCTCTCCCTCTCCCTCACTCACTCTGCATTTGCTCCCAGGCTGACATCCACACTTGGATTTCTTCATCTTGCCTGTCGCGAGGAAGCACGAGCGTGCATGCTTAAGTACACACACGCATGCACACGCACTCACTCATTTGCTTCATGGGTTATTCCCTCCGCCGTTCCTCGGCGCTCTCCGCCTCGGCTCTCTTCCTTTATATGGCCTGCAGCTCGTCCCCGTCCAAACACCCACTCAGGCAAACACAGGCTCAGTGGCGACCGAGAGCGCCTTTTACCCCTCGCTTTTAATATGACGGACCGTACCTTTTCAGGTTGGTGCTGACGCATCCAGCTCGTTGAAATCGGCCTTTTTTTGGCAAAATGAAGGAAAGTTCCCACCCCACTTAATTACAGCTCCAACGCCTCCCGATATCGTTGCCTTCCGGAAGCTCGGGTATTTCCAGTCCCCCAACAACACCTTTTTTGCGGTTTTCTGAGTGTCGTGTGAGTCATCACGCATGTAGGCTGATCTTTTCAGCTTGGTGTCATAGGAAAATAGTGCACAGCGACCGATTGCTCGCCACAGATTGGTGGATCGCCAAACTCAAGCACTCTTTTGCCCACGGAGAAATTGTGCCCGAATCCTCAAGTGCAAGTAACATGTAATGAGATCAAACGGTCATCTTATTTGAGGTATTTTTTTCCGTGTTGCCTTTTTTTCTATTATTTATTTTTTTTTGCTTCAGTGAATATGTGATGAATCAAACTCGCTGTATCAAATGACCAGATTTGTTTTTCACCAAGTGCAACGTATTCTGCCGCCAATTAAGTGCAGACCTTATTGAGCTAATTTGCCCATTCCAGCGTCTGAAACACTGCCACCGTGTCATTGCTGCATCTACAATTTTGCATACTATATAACTTACTTACTATAATGATACTACAGTCTATTAGGAAAGATTTTTTTGTTTGTTTTTCCTAAATGAGGAGTTTGTGGATAATGACGCCCTCACAACCTCTTTCCCTCTGTTTCTCTTCGCCTTATACCTTCATCCTCCCTGCCTTGGTAGCATCCGTGATGTTTGGGGCCACCGCTGTGCAGCGTTACCACGGTAATTGTAACACAGCCGGCTCAGGGTAGACCCCTGCTGGGGAAGAGCCAGGAAATCAGGTGTGTGTGTGTGTGTGTGTGTGTGTGTGTGTGTGTGTGTGTGTGTGTGTGTGTGTGTGTGTGTGTGTGTGTGTGTGTGTGTGTGTGTGTGTGTGTGTGTGTGTGTGTGTGTGTGTGTGTGTGTGTGTGTGATGAGTGAGTGTGTGATGAGTGAGTGAGCGAGTGATGTAGGTTGGGGGCTTTTTCAGAAATAAGCATCATATATCCCTCCACCTTCTCCTGTTTCCCTCTAGGGTGTATCCAAGTCGAGCAGCCCAATGTTTTGGGTGTTGCAGGGAGATTTAACAAGGCTTACAAAGGATATTACCGCTTTACTCTTTTATGTGTTATACCCCTCTTTTAAGTTTTGATTTCTCCTTTCTCGAGTAAAAAAAAATTCTCCCCTCCATCGAGGGGATTTACCATGGCTTGTGTGCCTGCAAATGTAGTCCTTCTTGACTGACTCCGAGACGGAGCCGCCAGCTCCCGCCAAGTGCTTGGGAGTTACTTCCGCTTTCCTGGAATAGTAAGGGCGTTTCAGTCGCAATGCCGGTTAAGCCTGAGATTTTTTTTTTTTTTTTGTGTGTTATTACCGTGTATTGATTTTCAGTCCGCGTGATTAAGCTTTCTGGGAGAAACGGAAGCCGACGCCGGAATGCAAAAGTTTCGGGGGTTCACACCAGGACTCGTCTTTCCCAAGCCTCTCTCTCACCGTCTGCCCATCTCTGCTCATCCACGGGCGCTCTTTACCCTATAAAACATAGAATAGAGGAACGGCGCGATGGCGCTTCCACTTTGATCCGATTGCTTTAGTTTTGTTTCTCCGCCTCCGCGTCTCCTTTCCCCGAAGACGGCTTTTGATTGTGACAGGAGGTGCATTCTTCTTGCTTAAGCATGCGCCGGGGTGCTTACTGCAGCGAGGGTCTATTAAATATTTCTACTACAGTGGCACACGGTTTCCCGACCTGCCGCCCACACAACTGCTGTTCCTATGGCAACGTGATTTGTCAACTAAAAGGACCCCTGTCTCCGGCACGGTCCTCACTGCCATCCTCGCCTCAGAGCCGACCAGGGGGCACTGCACGGACGCAGTAGGCGGAGGTCTCCACCGACACAGTGCGGTCCACTCACCTTTACTTTGATTCTCTCGCTATTTATCATTGGTGATGTGATGGTAATCCTTCCATGTCTTGAGAGCCCAAGGGCCTTTCGACTTTCGACTTTGTAGATTTTGAAGTCGAACTGAATTACTATCTTTGCAATGCGGTGAGTGACAGAGTACCAGACATCTTTTATCATATCATTTGCAGAGTTTGCCATGAGTATCAGGGGCCTCTCGAGTTCCAGGGGCAACGACCCACAGTAATGTGTTCTGTCAGTAGTGAGCACCGCACTCAGATTCAGTCCTAAACCAGTGACCGGCGGCAATTCACCTCTGCCACCGTTGTGCACGGGGCTTTGCACCAGAGACCGGCAGCAGTTCAGTACCAGGATGACGGTGAAGGTATAAGCTCACTATTTTGGAGGGTAAACAAGCATCCTCCCACTCATTCTCTCTCTCTCTCTCTCTCTCTCTCTCGTGTGTTGGCTCACGAAAAGAGACATCTGCCCTCCGTGGCAGCAGATGTAACAGTGGTTAAAGAACGGCTTCTGAGCGGCGTTTCCATTCCCCCGGTTTCTCTTTGTGTCCGTCCGTTCTGCATTGTCATGTCAATTCCACCGGCAGAGCTGTTACGGGGTTGTTCCGGGCCCACCAGCGAATCTGGCATCCAGATACGGTGCATGTCTGTGCGTTTGTGTGTGTCTATGCGTGTCTGTGTGTGTGTGTATGTGTGTGTGTGTGTGTGTGCGTGTGTGTGTGTGTCACTTTGTGTGTTAGAGGTTTTTACGCTGTCTCTCCAGGAAAAGCAATGCGATCAGGTACAGCTTTGCAGAAAATCAAAGTGTCAAAAAAAACCAAAAAAAAACCCAGCCGGGACCCACTGTGGAGAGTAGGACAGGGGGGAAGGGAAAGGGGGGAAATGCAGGTAAAAAAAAAAACAAGCTGGCAAACAGTTGCCATCCTCTAGCCGTGCACCCAGGAGCAAGGCTGTGATGGCTGGAAAGCTTGTCTGCTGTGTTTACGCCCCTGGCTTTGAAGGGGGAGACAGTGCGAGTGGGAGTCAAGAGTTAAGGGGAGGGGGTAAGTGTGAGGGAGAAGAGGAGGAAAAGCTTGAGGAACAGGTTAGGTTCCTTTTGGAGACCGACCCACGGTCTACATTCACTTTACCTGCCATTTAGTTTGTGGAAGTCGTTCACCCACCGTTTGAAAAAAATAAAAATAAAATCCCCCAATGGCCAGCGTATTCCTATTGATGAGGAGGGGATTCAGCGGGAAGTCAGGATAATAAGAGTGAGACAACAAATGATAGCTTTGAGGCAGAACCAATGGCTTCCACAGGCTTTAATAATGAGCAGATGATTCTACTTGGAGGCGTATCATAGCAACTATTTCTGGTACGCTCGAGTATTCTTGGACACACTGTGTGCAAAAGCCACTCGCAGTCAAACCGTTCACGGCATAGTTTACTACAAAAATCTAAACTAAGGACCCATGCTGCTGGACCACAGTGACCCACACTCTGGTCACCACATGAAATTATAAATCAAATTGTGCCACTTGGCCCCAGTGGAGCATTATGTCGTTGTGCGAGGGCAACTGGAGCTCCGTAGCAGCAGCTTTGCATGGCTTTATGATTCTTTGAATCAATAGTGTGTGTGTGTGTGTGTGTGTGTGTGTGTGTGTGTGTGTGTGTGTGTGTGTGTGTGTGTGTGTGTGTGTGTGTGTGTGTGTGTGTGTGTGTGTGTGTGTGTGTGTGTGTGTGTGTGTGTGTGTGTTTCTATGAACTGTGTGTGAAAGTGTCTCGGAATATTGTCTTCTTGTCCGTGTGTAATAGTGCAGTCTGTGAAGAATGACACAGTGGATTTATGAGTGTGTGTGAGTCATTTAATCATAGCCTTCATCCTATACCTATGTTCTCACCTGCTCTCAGATCACGCACTGTGTATGCCTCGGGCCATCTCAGGCCAGGACGACGACGTGGAACCCGTGGGAGGGAGATTTACAGCCAACTGGATGGCCGCCATGCATTTGAGATACTTTTACTGCGGATACTTCTAAATACACTCACTCCAAAGCGCATGCGCGCACACACACACACACACAGACACACACACAAAGTGATGTGTGTGTGTGTGTGCCTGTTCCTGAGAGAACGAGAGAAACAATGCGGCTTTTGGTCACCACATCTGACAAAATGGTTGCTGAATTTTAATTATTCTATAATAGAATGATAATGATCTAATGTCATTATAACCCATATAAGTGATAATAACAGAAGGCAACCATACCAATATCATTTTTTGGGGTATTTGGTTATATATAGCGCTGTTTTTGGTACAGTTTGTCAACAATGCAATCATCGATATCATGACTGAAGTCAAAGTTTTTGTTTGTATAGTTTGAACTATGTTCAACTTGTTGGAGGAAAAGTCAGATGCAGACGAGCCCTGAGCCCCAATTTTTGAACAAAACACACATTATGTATATTGCTGCGGTTCACATGGGGCTGTGAATGTATGGATTTTGTAAGTAGCGCAAGTGTGGGATGGAGGGAGGGATGGAGGATGGGATGAGGGTGGGAGTTAGGCTGGCGAAGACCCCCCTCTGGGGAATGAGCTCATTTATTGCTGGATTGATAGCACAGGGAGGGGGCTCCCCACTGTGCTTGGCTATGTCATTAGCAGTAGCCGGCTCACTGCGATGCTGATGATGCCGTGTGTGTGTGTGTGTGTGTGTGTGTGTGTGTGTGTGTGTGTGTGTGTGTGTGTGTGTGTGTGTGTGTGTGTGTGTGTGTGTGTGTGTGTGTGTGTGTGTGTGTGTGTGTGTGTGTGTGTGTGTGTGTGGTGAATTTATTAGTCAGAGCGACTAGGCCTATAGGCGCTGCGGGGGATTGGGTTGGACTGTATTGTGCATGTTCAACACTTTAATAGAGTCGTCATATATTACTTTTTGAGAATAGTTTCCATGGCATTACCACAGTGCGACATCTCTGCAGTGGAAATACTCATGGCGATCAGCGTTTCGTGTGAAAACGGAGGAAATTAAGATTTATTTCATTTCTGCCCCCATCGAGTTGTTTTGGACGGGGGGTGCCACCCTTATCATGTGTTTGGAGAAGTTAACACCACTCAAGATTCAAGAGGTTTATTCATCACATACAAATGCAGTACATACTTCCATACATAAATACAGTGAAATGTCAATGCAACGCACCCGGGGATTATGCAAATATGTTCTAGATTGAACACAATAGCTACCTAATTTGTACTGACTAACTGACTGAAACCAACTGATTCCTAAAAGGTAATGCAGTAAGTAATTTGAATAATATAAAATAAAATAAAATAAAATAACTCAAGAAAGTAATACAGAGTGGGGGTACAAAATAGAAATAAAGGGAATAGACTTAAGTTTATGGGATAGGCTGTTATGTATAAACAGATAAGTGCAGTTAAGTGGCATGTGACCACTCGAGTGGTTTCCTCTGCATCGTTTCTAACGACTATCTGATGACGCCGTTATTATACTGTCCCTCGCATCACATCGCCTGATGGTTGTGACCTTTTCGGAAAGAAAAAGTTTCTAATGTTCCCTCTCTCTCTCTCTTTGTGCCTCTCCCTCTTGTTTGAATATTTTATTATATACAATTATTGTAATATAACTCTTCGGAGAAGTTTATGTATCATATCGATTATTAAACTAGTAGAATATATTACAGTCGTGCTACAATTGGACGTAACTTTGTCTATTTGGGACCTACAGTATATACTGTATATAAATAGACGACTGTTAAACTCTGACACTGTGATCCACAGGGGTGCTGACGGTTTAAAACTCCAGTCAGCCTCTTCACCTGAAACAAGAGTCAACAGAGAATGTCAGAACGAGTCCCAAAAAGCAATTTATGTGCCCCCCACCCCCAGGGGGCTTACATGCCTGGATATGCCTGAAATAAAGGTAGCTTTGCTTTTTCCAGCAATACTTCTACTGCTGGATAGTTCACCTTGCCAGTGTTTACAGTGCACGGTTGTTATTAATATACACATATAAATACCAATATGAATACGTTAACCTTTTAACATTCACAAATTTCGTCCCATCCCTCGTGTCTATGTCCTGTTCCCCAAAGGTGTGTCCAATGTCCAACGTATTCGAGACACAGCAGAAGTGTGATGAATAAAGAATCTTCAAATTCTTCTAATATTATGAATTTGCGAATAACACGGACTCAAAGGAAGGAGAATGAATGCCTTCTGGGTGTATTCCTATCTTAGTGTGCCTTTAGGTACAGCCACCTTGATCTGTTAGTGTTGGAAATGAAAGCGGTGCCATGTTCCCCCCCCTGGGCTCTGGGTAATAACTGAATTGTGAGCCTCTTTTCTCAGGTAGGACAGCTTGCAGCATGTAGACCCATTTTTTTCTCGTGGCGATAGGCAGCGAAATCGTCCGTGTTCGTTATGCTTCTGTCTGGAGGAGGGCAGGAAGAATGAACTTTTTGGGGAGTTGTCCGATTTTACAGCCTCACGTTGATATCTGCATATCCGCTGAATTTTGAACCCGCTATTAACATTTTTCTATTGGTTTCCTGCATTAGAAATAAAAGGCAGCCTCTCAATGGCAATGAAAAATGAAGGTAAAAACAAAATGAAAAAATGACGGCAGGTGTCCCGGCTCCGTCCGACACAGATGTCGGTCGATTGACCCAATTCCAGTTTGTTTGTATCAGTAGGAGGGATCTTAAAGACTCTGCCTTGTTTCCACTGTGGATTATAAAGGAAGCCCCTAATCCATTGAGTTCCACCGAGCTAAGTCAACAACTGGACTGATGAGACTCACAGATGTGCACAACATGTGTGTGTGTGTGTTTGTGTGTGTGCGTGTGTGTGTGTAGACTAGTGATGGGATAAGAATGAATAGAAATGGGTAGATTAATTTGACTGTCGGCGTCTACATCCTTGTCCATTGTATGGAGCCCATCATCACCAACGCTCCTAATGCTCATACCACACACACACACACACACACACACACACCCCTCAATAGCGTGTCTTTGCACGTACACACACATGAATAGACCTGAAAACAGCGAGAGGCGGAGGTAGAAATTAAAACAGCAGTTTAGCGGTTTATTGACCAAGCCTTGTGATTATCAAGCGTTCCTATCTAAGAAGTTAATCTCACAGGTCAAGTCTGCCACTGGGAGAGAGAGAGAGGGAGAGAGCGGGAGAGAGAGAGAGAGAGAGAGAGAGAGAGAGAGAGAGAGAGAGAGAGAGAGGGAGAGAGAGAGAGAGAGAGAGAGACCATGCTGAAGGGGAAACATGATGACTGATGATTCCTGGCTCGGCTGGTAATGATTTGACATCCCGACGGTGGAGCGGTGCAGGCCTGATCTCGTCCGGAGATTCCACGACACAAAAAAAACTGTTTTTCCCACGACATGGCGGGCAACAATTTTGGCAACGCAGAAAGTGTCTTGTTTTCTCCGTTGTTTGTCTGCTTGGCCCCACACAAGCTGCAACCCGTGGCAGCCACGGAACTCAGTCGAGCTGTAATTTCCGAGAGCGCGAGGATGATTAATAATTGGGTTTTAAAGCCGTTTGACAACGCTAAGGGTCATTTGGCAAACAGTTGTTCACACTCAGGGCTCTTAACCCAACGATCTGTTCCAATATCTCGCCACATAGAGGCGGAACAGTCAGGCCAGCGTCTGTCGATGGCATTCGGGAAAACAGCCATGGTAGCAGACCGGCAACTGGATTTGCAAGGTTTTTGGAATTAAATTGACAGCGATTTTGGCGATATTCCCAATCGCTCTTATGGTGCGCTCCACAGTCGTGCTGGCTCCTTTGTTCGTCGTCGGGTGCATTCGTCCGCATGCTGTGTTCAGTATTTTTCTTTTTCTCCATCGGGACAATCTCGGAAATCTCAAATGATCAAATGTTTTTGTCTTCCACATTGTTTCTCTAACAGTCTCTGGGCTTGTCTCACCCCAGACCCCAAATATGGGGTTTGTCAGTACCCTTCCCCAAGGCTGTGAGCGGGAAATACTCTCTTTTTGGGTGTGTGTGTGTGAATGTGTGTGTGTGCGTGTGTGCGTGTGAGCCAGTCAGTCGGTCACTGTTTGTCCTTCTTTTTTTTGTCACTTTTCAGGATTTTCTGACTCCCTCCTGACTGTCTTTCTTTCTCTCTGCGTCTCACACTCTATTAAACTCCTTTATTTCCACCCGGACTCTCTCCTCCCCCCTCATCCCATCCCTCGGCCATTGTTTCCACCGGCCCACCCCCCCCCCCCCCCATCCCCCGCACCCCTCCATCCCCAACAGGCATGGTCTTACATAAGGCGGTTTATTATTAGGTTGAGGTCCAAGGTGTGCTGTGTGCAGAATGAGACGTTATGATCCCTGATTTATTACTTGCCGCAGTGGCACCGACAGGCCTGGGTATTGGCTGAGCGAGGGAGAGGAAAGACGTCGGAAGACAGGAATAGAGAGAGAGAGAGAGCGAGCGAGTGTCGAGGAGCGTTAAGGAGGAGCGGTAGGAAGTCCCTGGAGGAGAGTGGGACAGGGTGAGGGAAAGAAGGAAGGGAAGGCAGAAAGGAGGGACGGAGCAATGATCAGGAAGGAATGATTGGGGACAACCCCCCCCCACCACCACCACCACCACCACCACTGGAAATCATATCTAACTTCAGCCAGCCGAGGAAAGCCTGAGCTCATTAAAGCCTCAGAGGTGTGTGTTAATGTTTGGGTGAGGGTTACCTCACCACACCCTGTGTGTGTGTGTGTGTGTGTGTGTGTGTGCGCGTGTGTGTGTGTGTGTGTGTGTGTGTGTGTGTGTGTGTGTGTGTGTGTGTGTGTGTGTGTGTGCGTGTGCGCGTGCGTGCGTGCGTGTGTTTCAAGGCACAATGTTTCAGAGCGTGTTGGAATTTAGCGGAAACCGTGTTTGGCGGGCTGGTTAAAAAAAAAAAGGAAAAACAAAATCTGCTTTTGAGTTTATAGCTGTTTATAGAGTTTGTGTCTGTTTGTCTATGCGTGAGTGCGTTTGTGAGCCGTGGTTGATAAACACCATCCAGCGCCCTCCTGCCTGTGAATAACGGGAACAAAGCCATTTCAGCCTATTTCACATACACACACACACACACACACGCGCGCGTACGCGCACACACACACACACACACGCGCGTACGCGCACACACACACACACACACACACACACACACACACACACACACACACACACACACACACACACACACACACACACACCCAGCAGCCACACCGCCACCGCCCTCTCTCCCCCCATTGCAACACACTGCAGCACAACATGCAGTCATTTTAGCTGGAAGCGAACGGGAACTCATAATTAATTTCCGCGGTGTGAAAAAAGAGAAAACTGGCGACATGGGTGTCGGGGGGGGGGGGGGTTGGGGGGCTTGAGGAGGATGGATGGCGCCGGGGCGGGTGCGGACCCCTCATTGACTTCACACAGATGTGGAGTGGACAAGAGAGGTTCTGGGAGAGAGGAAGAGGAGGGCTGGATGCAGAGAGCAGCAGAGGACGTGTCGGGACTTAAGATGGTGCTGGTCGGCAGCCGACAGCGGCGAGAGCTGATTTGTCAACACGGCCCTGCATTCTTGCTTGCCTGTTAGCATGGGGAGTGAGGGAATTGGGCGAGTAAGGAGAGGGAGACAGAGAGAGAGAGAGAGAGAGAGGGAGAGAGAGAGCGAGCAAAAGCTAAAGGCTTTGGTTCTGTGCTATGAAAGCGGCTGTCAGCGCCTAGCAACACTCTTTAATAAGGTTTCTTGGCTGCGTTTACAGTAATTGCTGCAAAATATCGTCAGGCGTTTCCGATTCCAAATGAGATTACAACCACAAAATGACTATTACCAAGTAGGTTACTGGGTTAATCATATCCCCTCTCTTCACATCAAAACACTCTGCCACGTAAGTAAAATTTTGGGGGGAGCACCAAATCCAAATTCGCCACCCACACCGCTCCATTCATATTTTTCCTTGTCTGCTGTGCTGGGTTCGTCATTCAGATCCTTGTCCAGGCTTAACATCCTTTATTCGCTGGTATGGCGGCACAGTGGTTAGCACTGTTGCCTCACAGCAAGAAGGTCCTGCGGCAGGACAGCCCCCTGAAAGTCGACGGGTGGAATCATCAGTCGCAAAACCGCTCAAGTGCTCATAGACGTGTTAATATTATTTTCTGCGCTTCAGGCATGGAGCGGGGGTGACCGGGGAGAGAGAGTCATGGAGAAAGTGTCCCCATTACGCAGGACTGGTCCTGTAACCCAGCCTCCCGTCACTGCCTCTCCGCGCCCCGCCTCGGGATGGTGCCCGAGGCGGCCGCCTATCTCACCTGTGGGAAGAGCCGAGCAAGGGCCCAACCCGGCCCGCCTCCGCCCCGCCCCCAACCCCCCAGTTTGAGTTGGTTCCCGGGCACCGGGCTGTGGCTGCCCACTACTCCCAGTTAACATGGCTCAAATGCAGGGAACTTATTTCCTGTCGGGGTTCAATGGAATAATTGTTCTTCTTCTATATCATCCGACTCGGGACGCTCTGTGGACAGTGCATTTGCAAAGCTGTCGATATTGTAATCGCAATCACAGCATCATTATTTGATCCCCCTATGTCATTGATTTCCCTAATCCTCTCTGATGAGTTGTTAGTGTGCCTCGGTGGGGACGCAGTCCTCCTTACCGAATCCAGAGATTCACCAAGTTCAACCCCCAGTAATGGTCCACTCAGGCATCTGTATTTACGCAGCTAGTCCCGGCCTGTACGCGGGAAGCCTAGCAAAGCCCGAAAACCAATAAGAGCTGGACGGCGCCGTGCGGGCCGGTGGGCTCTTCAACAGCCCCGCTAATGCCATTAGAGCCTCTTCATCTGAGATGATGATAACACACTCCACAATGTCACCCCCTGCATCAGCACTCACTGCGCACGGTCCCGGCCAAGAGTGTCAAGTGGAGATTGGAGTTGGTGCGTGCGCGTGTGTGTGTGTGTGTGTGTGTGTGTGTCTGTGTGTGTGTGTGTGTGTGTGTGTGTGTGTGTGTGTGTGTGTGTGTGTGTGTGTGTGTGCGTGTGCATGTGCATGAGCGTGCGTTGGTGAGCGACACGCGACTTCACCCTGAAGCCAAGGACTGTGTGAGTGCGGACGTGCCTCAAGGACATTCCTCACTGTCGGCGGATTCCACGACCGATAAACAAAATCTAAGACAAAAATGCAGATATACAGTAGGGTGATTTCTCAGACATGGCGCAAAGGCCTTGGCTGCGTTTCTGTGTGTGTGTGTGTGTGTGTGTGTGTGTGTGTGTGTGTGTGTGTGTGTGTGTGCGTGTGCGTGTGCGTGTGCGTGCGTGTGCGTGTTTGTCTGCCGTTGTGTATTCAGGGATGAAAGTGAGTGTGTTTGAACCTGGGCCCGCTTTAGGAGGATTAGCTGGTCCTGGATCAGTGGCAAAAAAATAGACGGCGAGAGGGCGCCGAAGAGAGGAGAACAACGAAGGACGGAGCGAGTCCAGGGCCCGGGCAGATGTCAGCGATTCCTTTGAATGCTGAGGGCTTGTTGGAGGGATCTTTTGCCGAGGCTCTCGCTTAGAAATACTTTGACTCTTAAGAGAGGGAGGGAGCAGCCGGAGGAGGAGGAGGGAGGGGAGGGGGGATCGGGGGGGCAAAGCTAGACAAGAGGAAAAAAAGTGCCTCGGAAAGAGAACGAGGGATGTTTACTCGCGCTGTCGCCTGGAGTTCAGTTGTATCTGGTCCTCACAGATTCACATGACCTCAAACAGCCACTTTCTCCCGCGGTGCATGCTGTACAAGGCGACTGGAAAGGTTTATATGCGATCGCAAGTTGCCGATTAATCACCCCCGTTGAAGAAATGGTTCGACTGGACAGTG
>NC_137208.1:13345500-13355500 GCF_960531495.2 Zeus faber | reverse complement strand
GATATTCTTGACGTAAATGCTTTCCAATCTCCCGACTTTTCCCTGAAAACGATCAACGGGGCGAGAAATCATTATTATTTTTTCGGAGGGGCTCGGTCGCTGCCGTCTTCCGCTGCAATTGCTGTTGTGTCTGCCCTCTGCCCTTGATTATACCTTGTTTTGCTCGAACCGAACGGCCCCCGACGCATCCATGACAGCCGCTCCTCCCGTTATATTGTTGCCTGGGAAATTAGCCCCGCAGCATCTGGATTCCAAACTGGGTGGAAATTGGCCAATCTATGGCCGTTAATCTGCGATATTCGTTGACGCAGATGAGTCTTCAGTTTCCATTTTGAGAGCAACACCGACGGCCGACTTCTCTGCCCGCGTTTGGGGGCGAGGGCAGAGTGTTTTGGGAGATTCTTAGCTCCGCGTTTTGAAGTGGAAGACTGTCAAGGGAGAAACAGAGAGAGAGAGAGAGAGAGAGAGAGAGAGAGAGAGAGAGAGACCGAGCGAGAGAGAGAGTAAATTTTCATCTTTCCACTCACTTGTCTCCGGTGTGTAACCTTGACGATGCCTCTTTACCTGTGACATGGGGAAAAACGCTGCCACTGCACCGGAGGAACCAATCAATATTTTGTCAAGCTTGTTTTTGCCTCTCTCTCTCTCCCTCTCTCTCTCTCTCTCTCTCTCTCTCTCTCCTACTCTCTCTCTCTCTCTCTCTCTCTCTCCCTCCCTCCACTCCTCGTTCTCATCTACACTTTCCCGCGACGCCATGCCTCTTGCGTTTTGCAGGTTGTTTGCGTTTGCATTTGTTGGTCCCCTGCAAGCAAGGCCGGCCCTAACCTGTGGGGGGTACAAGATGCAATTTGGTAGAAAATCACACATGGAAACTAGATGTGTGTCAGTGGCTGTGATCGTTACCATATGTGTGTTCCTCGCTTGTTTGTAAGTATCCCTGGATATTTGGAAGGGGACTTCTATTGTTCTATTTTCTATTGTTTTTTTTATAGTTATACTTATAGTATACTTATTATACTACTACTAGAACTGCTTCTTATACAATTAAAACACGGTAATAATAATACACATAATAATAATGCATATTATAATTCATATAATAATGCATAATATAATTAATATAATAATGCATATAATAATAATACATATAATGACAGATATAATAAGAATACATATAATAATAATACATATAATGACAGATATATTAATAATGCATAAAATAGTAATTGCATATTAGATTAAACTAACTGTCATTGCACAGAGTACAAGAACTGAGGCAACAAAATGCATTTCTCTGCATTTTACCACCCTAGTAACTGACGTAGCTAGGAGCAGTGGGCTACCATGTAGCGGTGCCTGGGGAGCAGTTAGGGGGTTAAGTGTCTTGCTCAAGGACACATCAGCATGCTACCAGGAAGAGCCGGGGATCAAACCGTCAATCTTCCGATTGCGAGACGACCGGCTGTACCTTCTGAGCCACTGCCCACATGCTACACATCGAAAAATAAGGAAAATAGATAAAATACAACAAAATATCAGATACAGTGAGAGAACACTACAAATAAAATATGAAATTTGAAAATGTGAAATTAAATCAATAAGAGGAGATGTGACTGCCTTGGCCCAGGGTGCATCCAATCTGGCGCCTGGCTTTGGAACACAACAAGTTTTCATGCCGAAAGTATTTTGTTGGCATAATCCATTCGCTTTTACTCCATTGCAGTCATTTGCAGCATTTCATGCACTCGCTTTTCATTTAATATTCCTTTTTACAACCGCTATCATGGCTCATTATAGTATGCATATAAAAGCAGGCAAGGGAAAAGACGCACACTAATGGCACACAACAGGATATAGATAAACGGTAAGTTGGAATAATGTGTGAGTGTGTGTGTGTGTGTGTGTGTGTGTGTGTGTGTGTGTGTGTGTGTGTGTGTGTGTGTGTGTGTGTGTGTGTGTGTGTGTGTGTGTGTGTGTGTGTGTGTGTGTGTGTGCGTGTGTTTGAGTGGATGCATGATATATGAATCTTTAGAACCAAGAGAGACTTTAATTAATGGCGCTTGATGATTACTAAGCAAAGGAAACAGCAGCGAAAGCATCTCACCCCACCCCTCAGCGGGTATAATTGCATTTCACCAACAGACGCAGGTCGCAAACACAGCTCCAATCACCAACTAATGCTACCGTAATACCTTCCACTTTTTTTTCCAGGGTAACGGCTTCTTCAATTCACATTTCTTTACTGAAGAGATTGCCGCCTTTCTGCCTATTTCATTCAATCGAGCTTTTGTATGTGTGTGTGAAATTTCAAATGTGTGCATGACTGCGTGGGTCTCTACTCTACGCACAATATCCATCCATCCATCTCTCTCGCTCTCTTTCTCTCTCTCGCTCTCTCTCTCTCTCTCTGTCTCTCTCTCTCTGTCTCTCTCTCGCTCTCTCTTTCACTCCCTCTCCCCCCGTCTCTCTGTCTGACGGTCTTTTCCGCCTCCCTCTATTCGCTTTGATTCTCCCTCCTTTCCCCCGTTCCCCCCTGTCTGGTTCTCTGTGAACACACTTTGCTGAATCAACCTGTTGAGTTATTTTAGGGAAGCACTTTGTGACTGCGGCCCCCATCAGACGAGGGAAGAGAGGTGGAGATGGGGGTACCGAAGCTTCGCACTGTGTGCCCCGTGCGTCAGATTAATATTACAGCAGCTCCCTTTCTATTTTTAGAAGGAGACTGCCGATCTCTGTATGCATGCGTAAGGCCTGTCTATTATAAGTGCCTGGATACGTAACATCTATCATTGGGGTTGTTACTGTATGCTCTAAAAATCATGACATCACATTGGAGGACTGTGTACAATATACTGTATATAGTGATATGAGAGGAGATTTTGTCCGGGCTTTTGGTAATCATATAGTGATATAGTTAAATGTTGTCTTTTCCTGGTCTTGGCTTGGTCACGGCTGCATGACAGTAAATTAATGACATTTCTGAAAATAACTCATACTGTAATATCCACATACTAATAGTCCAATCTTATGAGTGCATCAATAGTCAACCTAAAAATACCATCAAATTATCCGCGTCAAGGTATTTGCAAAGAAATATTGCGATCTTTGATTATGTCAGTATCTCCCAGCCCGAGAGCTCTCATGTCTCTCTGGTTCTCAGACAGATCGTCTCAGTGAAACACCGTTCCCCTCGCCCCAACCTTCCCCCTAGATTATAGTCTGCATTGTCAGAATTGTACAAAACGACCACTCTGCTCTTTTTGGTTTTCTGTCCCTCTGCATGGCTCTCCAACCCAAGCCCCCTGGCACACACACACACACACACACACACACACTCAGGCACACGCACGCACACACACATACACACACACCCCCACCCACACACGCACACGCAAGCACACATACACACACACACACACACACACACACACACACACACACACACACACGCACACAGCACATGCACACCGACACTACTATCTCTGTATCTATCTTTATCCCTCCCATCATCCTCTCTGGCCCTCTCATCATGTGTTGAGAGACTGCCAGGAGGCAGCTGGGATCGCATTGAGGTTGCGTTTGACTCCCCGTACCACGTGTGATTGCACAGACATCAGCCTGAGACGAAATCTGTGACTGGATGATGCTCGATGCCAGTTACTGCTGACATGAAAAGTGTGCGGGTGTCCAGAGAGACAGGCCACAGGTGTATTTCCATTTATCCCCGGCCGCTGAAAAAAAAAAAGAAGAACAAAAATACTTCAAATTGTGATGGTGGAGCTGGATCATTGCATTCGTCGGCGTTTGCTTTGACTAATGGCTTAAATGGTTCCCCCAACGCTGCTCATCGAAAGAGTCTTTTATCCATCAATGGTGCTCTGAGAAGTGTTATGACTTCATGGTGCTTTTGTATGGCTACAGTTAGACTTCCTGATGGTATGACATTCAGAACCACATCATCGTCGTCATCATAAGCGGAGGCAATTTGCGCTCGTTAATTATTGTCCTCGATCAAATCAGTGCCCAGATCACAGCCTCCACGGCTCCGTTTTTGACGCTACCCTGTACAGTCGGTGTTTCAGTAATGTCAGAATATTATATCATGTTGGTTTCACTCGTATCACACATTGTGCCTCAAATAGAAGAAATTTTGTTTCATCAGTGTGATGTTATGAACATATTAGATCATAGTGATAGAGTCGTGTGTGTGTGTGTGTGTGTGTGTGTGTGTGTGTGTGTGTGTGTGTGTGTGTGTGTGTGTGTGTGTGTGTGTGTGTGTGTGTGTGTGTGTGTGTGTGTGTGTGTGTGTGTGTGTGTGTGTGTGTGTGTGTGTGTGTGTGTGCGCGCACGCGCGCGCACGCGTGTTTGTGTTCGGGTTCGAAACTGCTTCCTGGATACACTCTGCTAGATTAGAACACCCAAACTGCCACTAGAGAGGCCTAATGAGGAGGTGACGCACACTGGGGACCACCTTGTTTTGAGGAAATGCTCTGATTTCCTCGTGATGGAGAGCGCGCCTTTGTCTTTGCTGCGCTGCATCGACGTACAGTATTTGTTTGGGCATGAAGGTCGTTTCTCTTTGCTCGAAAACGTAGCGTGGGTGTCATGTGTTGGTTCACATATTAAGCACAGCTGTGATAGCTGTGAATGAACATGGTGGACATGGTGAATGAACTAACGACCGGTGGGAAGGGTGGTTTTGCAAACACTTGCATTTCTGCTTTAATTGCGTGCTGTTCGGGTATCTTAGAAAGAAAAAAAAAATAAAAAAATAGGCCTTTTTTCCCCCCTTTAAGCAGTGTCAGCAGGTGAGCTGCCCTATTGGGAGAAAAATAGAGGAATCGCCAAAGCATGCAAATGACTACTCCGAGGGGAGAATCAATTAGGTGCAAGGCGGCCGAAGCAGAGCGGCCGGGACGAGTGGAGAGGGGGGTCACGGACCCTGCAGAGAGATGCTGCAGAGCTGTGCTGATAACCCCCTTCGAGACAATGCATTACGCCTCCCTCTCCTCCTCCTTGCGCCGCGGCGTAGGCTGGAGACACGCTCGCAAAAAGCCCTCTAAAAGCTGTCCTTTCACGCCCGCTTTATCTCGCTCCCGCGCTTTCTCTAACCTAGTTTTTCCTCCTCTAATCATAGACACGCGGCAAACCTGTGTGGTCGCCCCACCTGCTTCCCCTGTTCTCAGTAATTGGGGTTTGCTCATGTCTGTGACAGATAAGCCAAGCATATTGGGGAATAGGAGTGCGTTGACGTGTGTTATAGATGGGAACCTTGGAATTGAGTTTTGTTTGTCGACTTCGCTGTTGTTCACCGGTCTCTTTCTCTCTCCTCCTAGGCAAATAATGTCCTCCGTCGCAAGAGAGGCTTGATCCTGAGTGGCTCAGAGTACCGGACTGCGTCTCCTTCCCCTTCCTCGCCGCGCCCCGCCTCCAAACAACTATGACAAACATGGCGCTCCCTTCAAGGGCGTGGACCTTGCTCTACCTCTGCTGCTTCCTGTCCCCTCTGGCACTCCCTGTCACATTGCAAACAGTGGTGCGAGCGGCCCAGTCTCATAATGCCGGCACCCAGGTGATCACAGCCTCTCTCCTAGAGGAGGAGCACCTCTCGTTCCGCGCCCAGAACCCCATTTCCACTTTTAATCACCTGGCCGTGGACTACCGCAATGGCAACGTCTACCTGGGAGCGGTGAACGAGATCTACAAGCTGTCCCCGGACCTAAAGTACCAGATGTCTCATCAGACGGGCCCGGATGAGGACAACCGAAAGTGCTACCCGCCGCGCATCGTCCAGCCCTGCAGTGAGACGCTGACTCTCACCAACAACGTCAACAAGCTGTTGCTGATGGACTACAGGGAGAACCGCCTGCTGGCCTGCGGAAGCCTCTACCAGGGCATCTGTAAGATCCTGCGCCTGGACGACCTCTTCAAACTGGGCGAACCCTTTCACAAGAAGGAACACTACCTGTCCGGCGTCAACGAGAGCGGCTCCGTGTTTGGCGTCATCGTGTCGTACGGAAACGCCTCCCCAGACATGCTGTTTGTAGCCACAGCGGTGGACGGCAAGCCGGAGTACTTCCCCACCATCTCTAGCCGCAAGTTGGCTCGAAACTCGGAGGAGGACAGCATGTTTGCTTATGTCTTCCACGATGAATTTGTGGCCTCCATGATCAAGATCCCGTCGGATACCTTCACGTTCATCCCAGACTTTGACATATACTATATCTATGGATTTGCCAGCGGGAACTTTGTCTACTTCCTGACGTTACAACCGGAGATGGGGGGGCCGACCACCGGGTCCTCCTCGGGAGGTCGGGAGCAGGTCTACACCTCCAAGATCGTGCGCCTCTGCAAGGCCGACACCGCCTTCAATTCTTACGTGGAGGTCCCCATCGGCTGCGTCAGCGGCAACGTGGAGTACCGGCTGCTCCAGGCGGCCTACCTGGCCAAGGCGGGAGCCATCCTGGCGCGCTCGCTGGACGTGGCGCCGGACGACGACGTCCTGTTCGCCGTCTTCTCCAAGGGGCAGAAGAGACGGCCGCGCCAGGCCTCCCAGGACTCGGCGCTTTGTGTCTTCTCCCTGCGGAAGATCAACGAGAAGATCAAGGAAAGGCTGCAGTCCTGCTACAAGGGAGAGGGCACGCTGGACCTGGCCTGGCTGAAAGTGAAAGACATTCCCTGCAGCAGTGCTGTGAGTACTGCACGCACGTAAACACGCCTGTGCAACCCGTTACGTTTTGAGCAGGCCGGGGTGACGTCTGATTTAGAATTTTTTTTACGACGCCATTTTACAATGGGTTTGGATGTTAAATGTCAATCAATGAGATTAACATTTTATAGCAGTTTCTATTTCATATTTAAATTTATGTTATACTTACATCTACGACATACTTTTTGGCAGTCTGTCCATGGCATTTTGTTTGAATGATACTTCAGAGCACACACACTCATTTTCCACCACAGTCGTTTACTCGCGTTAATTAACCACGAACGAGTCTTTTGTCCCCGGAACATCCAGTTCTGTCTTTCTCACTTCTCTGATATTTGGTGTGGAATAAATCCAACTCGAAATTGGACCGTGGCGTCCAAAAAAAAAAAATGGAGCCACCGCCATGGGAGTTTTAACAGTCCACGTAACATAACTAATTACCTGACTACATTACTAATTCAGAGTGAATAATTTCTTGTTAGGGGACACTGCGGGGGCCACCGAGTGGCTCAGGAAGCAGATGAGTGGTGAACACTCGGGCGCCTCCCTCCCATAATGAGATTGTGTTCGCTGCAGGAGGTGCTGGGGAAGCCCGTGCTCCCGAGGAGGGACCCCAGCTCCCTTCCATTAGCACAAGATGTTAACCAGTCGCCTCCCCTTCCCAATCCCCGCGGCGCTGCATTCAAACATTTTCACATGACTCCCTTCCTTCACAACAGCATTATAATTGTGAGTAACCATGATCCAGTCCATGAGATGTTTTTACGCACAAGCACATGGATAAAGTAGGTGTCAGGTCTGTCACAAGCCTGCCAAAGCTGTCTATATTATTATTATTATTATTATTATTATTATTATTTTTAATTTGGCTGTTGCATATTATTCTCTGATAAAAAGCCAGCAGCCTCAAGGAACGAGGAATTGCCTTGATCAAAGAGTCCATTTGTTCGGTTAATCATGCTTCTGTAAACTGCAGGCATGGCCAAATAAAACATGTTGGGCTCACTTATGCTCAGTTTCCTCTGGTGACAATTTACCACGTGAAATATGTCGTCCCTATTATGAGCAGTTTAGCATAATTGGAGGGATAAAATAAAAAAAAAGTTATTGAATCAATCGGAGAAAAAGAAAACAATTTCATTTAAAAATGTTATAGCAATCCAGACCGTGGATTAAAAAATAAAAAATAAAAAAAAAACAAGCAAAAAAAAAAACCCCTCCTGCTGACTTACAATCTAGACCAGAGCCAGAGATGACAAATTGCAGAACTTCAAATTGATAAACTCTCTATTAAAAAACCCAATCAGTCAGTGACGGTTGGCGGCTCGGTGGGAAAAAAAATGAACTTGACCCTCCCCGCCGCCCCGTCCATATTGCTCCAGCCGAGTCGTATCTCCAGCCGAATTGATGACAGGGAAGGTCCAGTCCTGTGTTTGCTCTTGAAATCACAGTGTTTATCTGTTAATCTATCTGCGGCGAGGCGCACGTGCCTCATAGTTCCCCGCGTCGGCCGCCGGAGGAGCAGATAAATCACGCCGGCGGCGTGGCCGTCGGCCAGGGAGGAATCGCTGGAGAGGACGGCGGGAGGGGGGGGGGGGGGGAAGCTGAGGGATGGCGCTGTTTTTTTGGCACGTGCCGCGGCATAAATTAGATCCCGCGAAGCCGAGACGACACACTCCGCCGGAGACGAACGACTTGTGACATACACGGCACCGCGTCTGTAGCTGCCGCCGCACGGGGGCCGGTGCCCCCGGTTTCAGACAAGGTGGGGGAAGAAAAAAAAAAACACGGAGAGAGACGGAGGCGGTGTTTTGAAAGCTTTTCTTTAAGCGGGGGGCACCAGCCGGAGGTCTCACGGCCTTTTCAATTCGTCGTGCAAACACGCGGGGGACACTTTTGCAATTCGGTAAACGGCGTGCTCAAGAACTCGCCGATAGTATTGTTATTGTTACTCTGTGACACTGATTTTGGTCATTGTCATATCACAAATGTTGTCTTTAATGCTATCTTACAGTAAAGTAATGCCATTTTTTTAATCAACACCTCTTTGGTGTTATATCCATATTATTAAAATACTTCAAATATTTCTCAGGTGTAAAGACCTTATGAAAGCGCCATTAGTCGTCGCCAAAATATCGTCAAATTGTCGATATCGAGGTATTCGTTGCAAAAATATTGCGAACAAAACGATTTCGTCGGTATCGCCCGAATCTGTGCACCACCCGCATTCAAGTGTCCGTGTGCTCTCCACGCGCGGGCGCTGTTGTGTGTTTTCGTACATGGTGGATGCAGCCCCAATATCCTGCGGTCGTTGGCCTCCGACGAATTCCTTTGCCGCTTTAAACGATGCCTGGAGGGGGAGCGCCGCGCCTCCCCGGCATCGTCGGGAAACGTAGTTGCAACCCGTCGTTCACGTCTGCCTTACACACACACACCACACACACACACACAGAAACACATTCACACGCCCACATATTGACGCAACAAACAAGGTTGTTCAGAGCGGTGTGGAGAGGCAAGCTGCTTTTTTTTAATTTATTTTTTGGGGGGGGGGGGGGCTTCCTGCTCTCATCCGAAAGTCTAATTGAGGAATCACACAACCCCAGCGAGACACGTTAAACGAGGGCCTTTCTCTCCGCCCCTGTGCCTCTCCATCCCTCTCTCTCTCTCTCTCTCTCTCTCTCTCTGTCTCTCCGCGATTTGCTCTCAGCCTCCTTCCCCCTCTGTGAACCGCCGGTGCTGTATCAACGCGACACAACCGACAGGTTCCCCGGCTGCTTTACATTATTGAGTGGCTTTCCCGTCTGCTGCGAGGCAATAAGTGCGCTGCGCAGCACGGTCGCAAAACGAATCGCTCTGCTCCAAATTCTTGGAGTCTTCGCGAGAGAGGCTCGATTAGCGGCGTTAACTCCTTGTCGCCGCGCCCGCACCCCCCGCGCTCGTGGGCAGGAGCGTTTCCAGACAGCGGCATGAAACGCAGCAGACCCCGCCGTGCGGATCGCAACGGGGGAAAAAAAGAGCGCCGGCGAGATAATGGCCGTCCCCGCTGCCGTTCGGTTAGGGGGACAGAGACGCGAGGAGGCCGGTATCCAGGGTTTACCCATTTCTTCTTTCTCGGGGAGGGCGACGCGCCATCGATTCCATTTCTTGCCCTCTCCCTCTTCGCTCTCTCCCTTCTCTCTCTGCCTTTCAAGTCCCCTGTTGTATTCTAAACTTGATGCGTTTTTCTTCCAATTAGAGAGAGGATGAGTGGCCGCCAGGCTCATTAGAGTAGACTCCAACGCACGCGCA
>NC_137208.1:13328000-13343000 GCF_960531495.2 Zeus faber | reverse complement strand
TTTCCTTGTTTTTCCCTCCTTTCTTCTTAATGCCATTCTTTCTTTCTTCCCCCCTTAGTCATCATTATTTATTTTTTCTTTTTACTTTCTTACTTTCTTTTTTCCACCTTTCTTTCTTTCCCTCTTTTCCCCCCACTTATTTTCTTTATTTCCTTCTTAATTTCCTTCCTTCTTTCTTTCTTCTTCATTTATTCATCATCTTATCTCTAGTTTTCCTCATTTGTTTCTTTATTTTCCTCCTCCTCTTTGATTCTTTTCCCCTCTTTTTTCATGATTATTTCTTTCTTCCTCCCTTTTTCATCATTATTCTCTTTTCTTTCTTTCTTTCTTTCTTTCTTTCTTCCTTTTTGCTTCACTAATTCCTTGTTCTTCTCTTTGTTCCCTTCCCTCTTTCTTTCTTACTTTCTGACTTCCACCCCTCCCTCACCCCCCTCGGTCGTGCTCTTTCCATCTTCCCCTCTCTCGCCTTCTCTCTGCCCCCCCACCCTGTTATTTTTAACAGTGCCTCTCAAAGGCACCGCCGCCGGATTTCAATTCTTTCCTCGTCCGAGAAGAAAAAGACAAGGTCGCCCGCGCGTCCATGACCGGCCACCGCTGCTCTCCCCCCTCTCCCCCATTCCTCGCACTAATGATCATTAATTACATGTCGCTAACTAACACGCCACGGGCCATTCTTCCACATTTGTCTTCCGCAAAACGATTTCAAACCCTGAATTTACTCCAATTAATTAGATTAGCCGCCACCGCTTCTATCACTCTTTTTCCTTCATCTGCTTATCTCGCCCTGACTCCTGTCTTTCACCCTTCCCCGCCTGTCACCCCCCGCCCTCCATCGCTCCCTGTCTCTCACCCTTCCCTGTCTCCCCGCTCCACGTCTCTCACCCTTCCCTCCCTCCCTTCCCTCCCTCCCCTCCCTCTCCCCCCCTTCCCTCTCTCCCCTCCCTCCCACCCTTCCCTGGCTCCCTTCCCTCTCTCCCCTCCCTCCCACACCTCTCTCCCCTCCCTCCCATCCCTCTCTCCCCTCCCTCCCTCCCATCCCTCTCTCCCCTCCCTCCCACCCTTCCCTGGCTCCCTTCCCTCTCTCCCCTCCCTCCCATCCTCCCCTCCCTCCCACACCTCTCTCTCCTCCCTCCCACCCTTCCCTCCCTCCCATCCCTCTCTCCCCTCCCTCCCATCCTTCCCTCGCTCCCTTCCCTCTCCACGTCTCTCACCCCGCCACCACTCCCCGCCCCTTTCCCTCTCTCCATTCCGCGCACACCTCGTCAGTCGTGTGAAATGAGCTCTCCTTAATTTGCGACACTTGGCTTCTCCCACCGTTGTGGTTTTTTTTTTCCTCCTTCGCTGTGTTTCTCCAACGTCTCTCCCTCTCTCTCTTTACATCACTCGCCCCGCTGATTGCGGGGCTTAATCAGTGTGGTGCTGATAATGATGACTCAGTCTGGGCTGCATCCTGAGGAAGGGAAGGCGAGCGGATTCATTAAGGACCTCCAGACTACACCCACCCACCCCCACCCACCCCGACCCCGCCGCACATCCGCTATCTGGCCGGCTCACTAATTAAATCTCCATACATGATACCACTTGCTAAAGGTCAGGATCCATCACAATATCATTATTCTGTGATTAAACAAGTGTCTTTGGCTTCCTGCGCCGCGCTCGGCGGGCCGACCTCCGCCTCGGAAAACACCAGAGGAACGGGCACCTTTGTTTCCCCCCCCATTCATCACCGCTTGGCCTCGGCGCTCTCCACAATCAATCCTGGCGTTTTTGTCTTCCTCCTCTTTCCTCTTTTCCTAAAACTGGAACTCTCTTGCTCATAAAAAAAAGAAAATAAATAAATAAATAAATGTTTTCCATTATTCGGTGAAGACATTTTTTTATTGCCAGAAAAATTCCATTGTAGATAGTTCGGAAAATGGAATGAACACATCCAAAATATGGCAAAATGTAGTTGCTGTTGTCAGCGCTGCTGCTCGACAGTGGTGGAAAAAGGACTCAGATAATTATAAATCCTGATTAAATGAACTTGCATGGATATAAATACACATTTTCATAACTAAATGTGTACAAATATAAATGTATATATAAATATATTAATCCAGATAATAAAAAAGTAACACAAGTGTTTTGGAAATGTAGTAGAATAAAAATGGAGTAAGAAAATATATAAAAGACCTAAGTCTTTGAAACTGAATATGCTTAAATAGATAGATACTTGAAAAGTACTTAAGTACTTGTACTTTATTACTTTCCACCACTGGCGCTAGATCATTTAAGGGTAGGTTTCCTGTTTGAATTTTCCTAAACCTGAAAATAGATACAACATAAAAAAAAACAAAAAAAGAAAACCGAGAAATGTCACCAGGAAAATGTTCCAGGATGATGTCGATGATGTGGAATGTTTGTGCTGACCAGAAAACTGTCTCCAACTTGATCCGCGCGCTCTGCGTCGTTCAGTGTCTCCAGCCTCCCGCCCCCTTTACCCATCCCTGTTTTAGTGACGTCTCAGTTTCCCCCAAGAATCACCCCACGCTATCCCATTAAGCTGCTAATTTGATTATGTTCCCTTTTCCACATCTGTTATCTTCTGCTGCTGCTGCCGGGCCCGCCGCCGGCAGCCGGGAGCCTCCAAAAAAAAAAACCTGCTTTCAGATGCCTGCCTCCGAAGATTGATCGATTTCCTCTGTGGGGTACTCAGAGAAAAACCTGCTCGATCCTTATTTTATTAGAGTATACGTGGACTTCGGCGTGCACACTCAAAATGCAAATTTAGCCGCACGAGGCTTCTGTTAATATGAACGTTAACTGACTCATGCCGCCATCCCCCCGTTCCCCCACCCCAAAATATTGATCCACCAGGATTGATCGCACATCTCCAGATGAGATGACATCACTGCCAGGTGCATGTGTGTGTGCGTGTGTTTGTGCATGCCATTGTTAATGTGTGTGTGTGTGTGTGTGTGTGTATGTGTGTGTGTGTGTGTGTGCGTGCGTGTGTGTGTGTGCATGCGCGTGCACACATTCTCCCCGCTCTCCTCAACCCCAATCATTTTGACTGGTTTTTGGAACGGTCCCCAGGGCAGTGCACAAAGGGAAGTTAAATCTACAGTGACAGCTCCTTTACTCCGCCCCGACACTTGTGCGCTCACAATGAATTTGGAGCGCTCTCCGACTTGAGCGGTGGAAATTTTTTTTTAAATAAAATAAAATAGAATACTCTGTGCGTTGAAATGCCCTGCGGATGAGTTCGCGACGCGGCAAAGTGCGCCTCACCCCCTCGCCATCCCAAACACATTCGCAGGCGCCAAAACGATGCTCGCGACGGATGCTCCTTTCTTGTTGGGCTGTTGAGTTGTGAGTGTATTTTTCGACAGATTTCCAGCGGCAGCCCTTAACACATGTTATCATGTCGGACAGTGTGTTTCTCGCGTGCGTCGCAGCACGTGCGCGTGTGCTTCGCCCTGTGGCGAATCGAGCGTTCCTCACACATCTGCTTCCTTTGTGCAGCATTTATCATACATATCGTACATTGCACAGGACTGACCGGGGCTTTCCTGCCCTTGGGGCCAAGCGCTTGCGCTCCCCCACGACCATTCACAGCCTGACGGTTTCCACCAGACCCAGTGCCGCAGGGTAACGCGGCGATATGCCGTTCATGTCCACTCAGCAGTAATTATGTGAATTTGTGCGTATTATGTATAATGCACGACTGTCTAGAGCGCGCAGCTGCTCTTTGAAGGCGAGCGGCTTCCTTCTCGCTTGTTCTTCATCTCTTTTGGACTCGCTCCATCTTTCTCTCCCCAACAGTTTGGGGGTAAGATGGAGGCCGGCATCGAAAAGGCAGAGGCGACTTTTAGGTGGGGGCGATAGATGCGATGCCTCCCAGAGAGCCCGGCAAGACAGGTACGCGGCAAAGTGAGGACGGAGCTGATGGGGAAAAAAGAGGAGATAGCGGGTGAATCGCGGGGAATTGGTGCTGTGGGGTTGGCGCGCAGAACAATAAGTGGGACGAGACGAGCTGTGGACTGTGGAGAGATAGTATCACAGCACGATACGCTGCTTGGGCAGCTCTGCCATTTACTGTGGAAGAGGGGAAATCTCCAAGTGGACAGCTGTACTGCTCAGTGTGTGTGTGTGTGTGTGTGTGTGTGTGTGTGTGTGTGCACGTGTACACAGGCCATGATGTGCTCATGTATGTGCTTGGTGGAGCGTTGGGAGCGTGATAGAGGGCAGCATGGATCAGCAGTCCGTCAGACTACACTGCGGCACGACCATCACCAAGCATCCAGCTGATACGAAACACACACATACATACACACACACACACACACACACACACACACACACACACACACACACACACACACACACACACACACACACACACACACACACACACTCTTAAGGCACCAGCAATTGATGGAAGGAACATCATGACACAATAAAATATTAATGTGTCCCTGGTTCCAGCAAAATGCTTAAAGACGTATCTTCGCCCGCCTATCTTCTTATCCTCTTCTCTATGTACTCGATACAAAAAAAGCCCAGTGTGAGATGAAATGAGGCGCCGTAATGTCGGTCTGTTTAAACAATTTTCTCAAAGAAAGTGTATTCCTCGACCATTTCTCGCTGGGTCGGTGATGACATTTCAAGAAATGTGTGTGCATTTCAAGAAAGTACCTCAACCTAACCAAGGCACAGGAGTCATGGAGCCTTTGTTTTATGACGGCGGAATTGAATGTTGACATTAATTCCTACAATGAACAGTGCAAATCCACTTAGACGAAATGCAGTTCTTTGGTACCGCCGATCATCATGGCAAGCCAGTCATTTAACACAGTGGGCATAGAGGAAAGTAGCGGAGGTCTAAGTGGCTAATTGTATAAAAGCATGTCGGTGGGATATCCTTTCTTTCTATTGTACCACTCCGCTCTTTACCGGATCTTCTGTTTTGGTTGAGATTTTCCTCTAAATTGACATCACGGCGAGATAATCACGTCGTTGCGTTTGGACTTCGGACCACAACATATAAAAAAAAGGTAGACGATTGGTTTGCGAGTTGAACGTGCAGCCGTGGGTAAAACGAGGAAAGCTAGAGAAACCTCTGTGGTCCGTTCCATTAACTTCCCCGAAGCATCAGCCAATAGGACGCATCCCGTCGACGTCGGAAGCCCAGATTAGGCCGTACATCAGAGAGCGTTAGGGAGTCGATCTCTTTCATTCCCCGCTAATCGCATCGAGCGGCGCTCCCTTCTCTCCATCGCTTCCTCCCTCCCTCTCTCTCTCTCTCTCTCTTTCTCTCTTTGTCTCTCTCTCCGTTTATCTCTCTCTCTCTCTCTCTCTCCCTCTCTCTGCTGTGTATCTGTTGATCCCTCTGCACCGTCCAGAAGAGAGCTCTCTTTGTACCGACGCTGGCAGGCGGACAGAGCCAGAGAGATGGATATGGCTGAGACTGACCTGATTCTGCCTCCCTGGTCTGGCCCGGGTCCACGACACCCAGGAGACTCAGAACCCCCCTCGTCGCCGGAGTCTCCGTGGGAAGGGAGGACCCCCACCGCCCCACCCGCACGACCCCCGTCCCCCCGCCCCGTCCCTCCGCCCCGCCCCCACTCTGGCGTTTCGAAAGGGAGCGCTCACGCGAGGGTGCGGATCTCGTCGTACCTGCCAGGCTACGGGCCCGGAATCCAGCGGATGTGGGGATTTCGGTGGGGTCAGAGAATTTGTCCCGGCGTGGGGCAGGTCCCAAAAGTGAGCAGACTGCTCGGAGGACGAGGCCGTCGGTCGGAAAAAAAACAAAAAACCCCGAGAGCGGGAAACGGAGAAGGACGGCTGAACCGCCTCCAGGGCTGAATTGAAAACGGAAATTGATTCCTAAAATTGTGCAATTCGGAGTGAAGAGAAAAATGGGAATAACAGGGATGAGACGCGGGGAGAACGCTGACGTCTTTTCAACGTCCCCCCATCAATTCAAGACATGGAATTACATGAGGGTGAATTACTAATGACAGCGTGTCATATGTTCTGATGGAGTGGTGCCTTCTGGCGTGTGGCGTCACGGGCCATATTCAAATTATTTCTCACCCCGACTGGAGGTACCTTCCGTATGACTCCGCTACTGCAAATGTCATGTTTCATTGGCGGCATTAAAATGAAAATGCGTCTCCTCCCCCGAAAGGGCTGACAGACAGAAAGTCTATTTCATTAAATTGCCAAACATAGGGGCTGTGATTGGCAAGCGGCAGAAATAACACGGCTGGTGTCAGCGATGGGAAAACCAGAACGCACACACACACCGACGCAAAAGACACACACACACGCTCAGACGCACGTTTCCGCGCTGTGTGCATCCCGCTGATGCCATCTTTTCGCAGGGCATAAGAAATTGGGCGGTCGTGTAGCGGCGGACGTGAACACATGCAGCCACTCGCAGAGCACCTGCACTCGAGATTGCATGGTGTGCGCGTGAGGCGCTCTCATCCAGCCATTTTGCCTCTGCCAATTTGATCAATTTTGCCTTTGTGCTGAAAAGGCATCAAGTGGAAGAGAAATGACCACCGGCTCTGACGTGACGGTTTAAGGATGCGTCAGCCAGACAAGACGCCCACGCAGGCACGCACGCAGGCACGCACGCACGCACGCACGCACGCACACACACACAGACAAACGCTTTCTCATTTCCTCTCGGATAACCCCAGTTAACCTTTGAACCCCAGGGGTGAAGAGGCGCCTTTGTAACTGATGGTAAAAATGCTGGAAAATCAACTCAATAGTCTTTAACCCGAGCTGCAATGAAAGAATCCCCCACCCCCCTTCATTGGTCCTGAAAGGAATCACCAGGTTGGAGGCGAAGGCGGAGAGCGGCTTCGGAGTCCCCGCCTTAAAGACCGCCGTCGGCAATCATCCGCGCGTCGTCCCGGGGAGTGGGAGGGGCCTGACGACGTACGGTCGGCTTAGCGACGGGAGACGGGGCCGGCAGAAAGAGTGCCACTACACGCCAGAATGATAGTTCACCGCGATTTCACATCGTGACCCTGGTCCTCGACAGAATGCCATTAGTCTGCCAGCGAGCCAGCACCGCGCTTACAGGACGAGTACATCCCTGACAGCGGCTCATTCTTCAAAGGTCAACGGAGAAAGGCAAGGAGAGAGAAGAGACAAATTGGGAGGGATCTTTCCGCTCAAGTATCCCGGCTGTTTTTTTTCTCAAAAGCTCTCTAAATATTCACCTTCCCTCAGTTGTGCCATGCAGCATGAAACCTCTTCTGAGCCTCATTCAGACCCATTCAGTCCCCTTGGCTCCAAGGGTGGAGGCTGCCATGTAATATATTACACATAAAAATCCCAACCATTATGCAGTAGGAATATTTCACCGATACATATAAATACAGCAACAACGATTGGTTAGACTTTTGCATATACATCTATTTCTGTAATAAAATTAAAGGGAGTGTATACATCTTTTTACGAGTCCATACCGAACCAAGCCCACAAATTAATTTTTCACGACTTAACTTCCTCTTTGCAAATGCATGGTCTGACGATGGACATGTTACCTCGAAATGAAGTATTGAATTTGACTGCTGTTGTCCACCTCAATGCTGCCGTAACGCTCCTCATCAGAAACAGAATTGCGTCTTTGTGTCCGTCTCATACCGACTGATTCTGACTGGAAAAAATGTGCGTGATACCATGGAAAGCAATCATTTCCCCGAGCAGTGGAGCGAAAACACAATCTTGGTATTAGTTTATGTTTTTTATGAACGGTGTGGCAACGTATTTTTCCACGTTGCTGGAACATTGCTGGGTGAAGTTTCTTTCTTCCCCCCAACCCCCCGGCCTCCCCTCCCTGCGCCCACTCTCAATGCGACATGATCTTGACCCAAATGCAGGTCATCTGCATCGATCGCTCACCCCTCTCCGTAGAACCCGGTGTTACCACCCCCCCCGACGAGCCTTGTTCCATTTGTCTAATGAAGGCAGACCCCCCCCCCCCCCCTGTCCCCCGTCCCCCCGTCCCCCCATCCACGTCCCCGCCGTGGCACGGTCCGAGGCTTCCTATGATGACAGCCTTTAGTGAAAGGTTGTCAAGAGACACTCCTCGCCGGCAAGATTGATCGAGACCCCAGGGAGCCCACTTCCAGGAAGGGGAACGGGAGAAGAGGGGAAAATCTGAAAGACCATCTGAAAAGATCATCTGAAGGAGCCCCAGTCCTGAGCTGTCCTGGATGTTCTTCAATATAGCCTCGGAGATCTTACGCAAACTGTTTATTTTCCTTTAGCCAAAGGCCTGTCTGGTTCCTCTTACTGTGAGTGTGTTGTGCACGATTCAGATAAACTCCGACTTCATCTCATCATTGGGCTTTTATCGACGGGGTGTAACCAATCGCCCGGAAGAGATTATTTGACGCTATGTGTGGTGCACTGCAGCGCATTAGCTGCAGGACGTACGTCTCGCCGAAGCCAAATGCGCCGAAATCGGTCGGCCGGAGGAATTCCTTATTATGATTACAAGCTATAACAATGAGAGGTATGAAATTAGATAGCTCAACTGCTGTCTTATGTAACTCGTGTTTTTGTGGCTACTATGACACAATAACCCGCTGCGTTGCCAAGCACTTAATCATCCAATGTCCGTTTAAAATCTTAAATACCTCCGTGTCCTTGGAATCATGAGTCATCTCACACATCTGACACATATTATGTTTATCAACAGCCATAAGCCATTGCGATTCTCATTGGCACGAATACGCTAAAACCTAGAATACAGAGGGATAAGACACATACGTGCGTACAGGCACGTGCGCGGACGGCACAAAGCATGGCGTTCTCGGCGTCCCCGCCGTCAGCCTCGAGGTCCCTCTTGGCCAAAACCTGATTTTCTGTGAACTTTTACATTCCCTGATGGTGCGCCGGCATTTCTGCGGTTGCACTTTGATGCCGGGTGCGAGGATGGACGAAGAAGGGGCGGGGGCGGCGGCGGCGGCAGCGGCGGGGCGGGAGGGGTGTTCCGGCCGTCGGCGCAGCCTGTGGCGCTGTTACGGGGCCGGAGCTCGACCGCCGTCTTCTTCCGCCTCCGTTTCCCTCGTTGCCTCGTCCTCCCCTGCCGGGTGACCTGCTGCCGCGGTTGCGCGTGCGCGCGTGCAGACGCGTGGCCAACAAAACGAACGGCGAGCGGCTCAAACAAACACAGCGAGGACCCCTCCAGCTTCCTTTCTGTCCCTCTCCATCTCTCCCCCTCTCTGTGTTGGTCATGAGGTCATGTGTAGGCCTGTATGCAGAGGAGCAGTGTAAATACCAGTCTGTCACCCAGCATCAACTCAAACCCCCCTGCCGCCCCCCTCTTTTTCCTCTCTGAAGGGCCACTCTGACAACTCCGAACCTCTCCGCTCCCATTCCCTCCGGCACTCAGTTACATCGCTTCCGACACTCCAACACGGGAACTCAATCTGAGTTTGTCCCGAGCGGGGCTGAGAAATAGCGTGCGTCACCGGACGCAATCGCGTCCTCGGACATTTTGTGTCACTAATGCCATCTCGCGTCGTCTCTCGGGCGCACACGCGAGGGCGTGTCGCCGTGGGTTCGCGTGCGTGCACTTTCTTTCTTCCTTCCTTTCCTTCCTTCCCACAAACTCCGCGCTTCATTATCGCCCCATGCTTAATGACCCCCCTCCTCTCTCCCCCTCCCGCCCAGCTGCTGACCATTGACGACGACTTCTGCGGCCTGGACATGAACGCGCCGCTGGGTGTGTCCGAGATGGTCCGCGGCAAGCCCCTGTTCACGGACGCCACCGACAAGATGACCTCGGTCATCGCCTACGTCTACAAGAACCACTCGCTGGTCTTCGTGGGCACCAAGAGCGGACGCGTCAAGAAGGTAAGGAAGGGCGATCAGGGGGGCGGGGGCGGCGGATGAATGGATGCCGGGATCTTGTTTCTCCCCCTGTTAGAATGTGAAGCAAGCACTGGGAATTGGGGACCGTTGGATCAGGAGGATGGATAGTAGTAGTAAGGCAGATCGACTTTCAGGCAAACTAGCTGAGTCGGCGGTTTGGTGAGGCGTTTGTGTGTGTGTGTGTGTGTGTGTGTCAGAGTTGTGCGTCAGTGGGATGGTGGAGCTGGAGTGCCCCTGGGGGTGTTGTTATTAGAGCCAAGCCTATCTTGTATCTTATCAACATCCTCCTCATCCTCTGCACCGTATATCACACACATACTGAACCGTGCCGAGAGTATTAGATGCCATTTTCCCGCCGTATGAAACACACCGCCCTGGGGGAAGGATATATAGCAAATCAGCAGGTTGCCAAACTTGGTAGACAGCACAAATCAGCATGTTCGAAAGTTTCCTCTCAGCTTTGAGCAGGTGATAGGGCATTCAGTACTCAAATGCCTGAAGTGTCTAGTTATTGATGTATACAGCGGCTACTTTATTGTTAACGTCATCCGTTTGTTTTACAGAGTAAAACACATGAATGGAATTTTGTCATTGATGAAGTGCAATGCTTAGCATTTGAATTTTCTTCCATTGTGGGGCAATTTCGTTTCAGGCGACAATTCCCAATTGGTCACACTTTCGGAACATCTTTGGAACACAGACAAGGCAACTAGTGCTGTGTTTGAAGCGCCTTAAAACCAATGGATGGGTTCTATCACCCTGGTTCTACCACCGCAACCGCGCGTGCGTGCGTGTGCGTGTGCGTGCGTGCGTGCGTGCGTGCGTACGTGCGTGCGTGCGTGTGCGTGCGTGCGTGCGTGCGTGTGTGTGCGTGCGTATGTGTGCGTGCGTGTGCGTGTGTGCGTGCGTGTGTGTGGCTGTGTGTGTGTGTGTGTGTGTGTGTGTGTGTGTTTCACGTCACACAGAAAAGCCCATGGCTAAACAAGATTTGTTCCCCTCAATATCCCCTTGTAGAGGTTCAAGAGTTTGACACGCCATGTTTTGGCTTGCTGTTCGTTTCACCTTGGGCCCCCCCAGCACACACACACACACACACACCCACACACACCCGCAAACACACCCACACACATCCTAACCTGCAGTAATGCGATGATGCACTATTGCCGGGGTGATGGATTGGTGGCAGAGGCTGGATCCAGTGTCCTTTACTGTTTCTTTGTCTTTCTACCCTTCTTCTTCTCGCTCACTTTCTCTTTCTCACACACACACACACACACACACACACACACACACACACACAAATGCGCACACATGCACACACACACACACACACATGCACGTAGCTAGGCTGTCTTTACTGTTGTGCACATACAGCAGGCCATGACTGAGACTAATGCCAGGGCGAAGGAGCCCAGAAAGCCTGGCAGGCCTGGGGAGAAACAGCATTACACAGAGGAGGAGAGGAAGGAGGGATGGAGGGAGGGATGGAGGAGGGGAGAGGTACACCGGAGGTTTGATGTGTTTGTGTGAGAGATGGGGGGAGAGAGAGAGAGAGAGAGAGCGCAGAGCAGGCGGAGATTTAAAAGAGTGAGATATATGAGACGGCATGGGCGTGTAGTCTAGTCGACTTTTTATGTACAGCTCTTTATCACATTTACAGTCTGAAAAGGACTATTAACGCAATAGTTTGATGGCACCATCTCGCCGTAAGCTCTCAGACGGACAAGAAAAGGCTCCCTCCGAACCTTGAGGAAGGACACGTAAGACGCCTCCCGGGCAGACTAGATTGGCAATTGCCAAGTGGACAGATACTGTAGATATGCGTCGTAATAAGAACAGCAACACACCCGTTAAAGGAAAACGACCAATTATGCACGGGAATGAAATTGTAATAAAGTTAATCACCATTTAAAAAATAAAGGACGCGGTGAGAGACATTTAAGGTCGCTGGGGTCGGCGAGGCAATTTGGTGCTGTTCCAAATGTCGACACGGTTCTTGTCACAGAAGTAGTAGCAGTAAGGTGTCGTAAGGTGTCTATGGTCTATGGTGTAATAAAACTATGAAAGAAGTGAGTACACGAGGTACTGTATGTCGAGAAGGATTAAGAAAAAAATGACGGTTGGATGAAAATGGAAGGATGGACGGAGGGATAAATACATGTATGTAAAGAATGGGGGGTAAGGATATGGTGGGGCAATAAGCCACTTCTACCCTCCACTTCCACACCCGTACTGGCGCTCTGGAGCGGTTGGATGATGAGATGCGGACAGACAGCTCTGGATCTTCCAATCCGTGGGCGGCCATTGGAACCACTTATTCTCACATTGCTGTTGTCGCTGCTTTGCGTGATGGTCGGGTGCAGGACAATTTTGTTTGTGTACGCTGTCAGCTACGTACGACACCTCTGTCCGCCTTTGTTCTGGCGGAACGACCGATGCAACCGGCAACCGGCTGCCGTTGTGTCATCTATAGCCGCCTGCTCGTGTACTATATGGATACGGGAAAACAGGAGTCGTTTGCTGGACGTCTACATTTTAAAGAACGCCGGCGAAAACATTTATTTTGTCAGTCACAGACTGGTGGAGCTTCAGAACTGACTCTTCTGCTCCTACGCTATTCAGACCCTGTTCTGAGAGCTGCAATGGCATCAGAAGGACACTTCTGTGCCTGCAGACTGTTGACTGTTTTCTTGGCATTCAAAGCATAATCAAATAATGCGTGTGCATGTGTGTGTGTGCATGTGCATGTGCGGGCAGACACACACACACACACATACACACATACTGTATTCACATCCAGACAAAATAAAACGATGAATCTCCCACACTAACGCACAAACAGTGATCAATACAGTGTCAACACAGACGTATGTGCATGCACACACTAAACCTTACGCTATTAGCCCTCCCAAAACACCCCCACATCAAACATCCTCCTCCGCCCCTGTCATTATTGTATACCATTAGATGACATCACGGGTAGTAAAAGACAACAACAGGACAATAAAGGGCGGGTGCCTCCGCCCAGCCTCCTTCATCAGTGGCTTTATAACCCCTCCGCTAATGGACCCTGATTTATGTACCCTGCTTCACCTTAGCCACTCCATCCTCCTCCATCCCTTTCTTCTCCCGCTTTGATATCTTCCTCTTTCCCCGCACTTTCATTTCTCCTCTCATAATTCCCTCACTCTCAGCCGCCCTGCCTCTCTCTCTCTCTCTCTCTCCCTCTTTACGTGAGTGTTATTTATGGTGTTTTGCTACATGTCACCTAGAATAAATAATAGTGGTACCGTATGAGTGGATGGGTTTTCCCGCGATGACCAAAGTGGAAGCTACATGTTATCATTGACGTGGTCATGACATCACGAGGTTTGGGAAGCCGAGCGAACACATTTAAATACCGCACTCGAGAGAGATGGCGCGAGAGGGAGAGCGAGGGAGATGGAGGGAGAGCGAGAGCCAACCCCAACACTTCCTTCAGATGTCATTCCTTTTTTCTCTGTAAGGTCCACTTAGACACAGTCCGAGCTGCATTTCATAACACCACCTTGTCAGCAGAAAAACAGCCGGCGCTGTAGGATCAGCAGAATGCCGCGTGTGTCTCCCACCACAGCTATAGTCACGCTCGCTCCCATAAAAAAAATAGACAAAAAAAAACAGCATCTCGTCGTGCTAAACCCTTTGAGCCGCCTGTTTTTTTTGTTTTTTGTTTTTTATTTACACATACTTTCCCTCGTTTTACATTGACCCGCAGGGCGTATCTGTAGATACAGCACCGCCCTCTTGCTTTCCTATTATGATCCTTTTCACGTCTGGTTTTCTCATCCTATATTCAAACATCCTACTGGCTCTCTCTTTCCTTTCCTTTCCCCTTCATCTCTCTTGCTCGCCCTCCTCCCTCCCTCTATCGGTCCACGGCTGAATGGAGTTGATGTGAGATCTCTTTGATGGCTACCTCCTGCCATTGGAGGTGAATGGACCATATGCCTTCTATCAGTCTGTCCGTCAGTCAGTCAGTCAGTCAGTCAGTTGCTCAGCCGGTGTGTCTATCGCTCCGTGTGCTCTTGGGGAATAGTGGCTCCGGGCGGTGATGGAGATGTGAGGCTGATAGAGAGATTTAAGGTCTGGGGGCTGGGGAAGGGTTTAAACCCATTACTGCTGGTCAGTGAGCAGCAGCAGGTCAAGGGGAAAGTCTTACCCCCCTCCGCCCAAGTGACTTCCCTTTGGTTTATGGTCATCTAGTCCAAGTGTGTGCGCCACACACACACACACACACACACACACACACACACACACACACACACACACACACACACACACACACACACACACACACACACACACACATTCACATGCAGATATAGGCACACGTGCATGTATGCTTGGGTGAACACGCACACACACACACACCAAAACAAAGGCTCCTGGGCCACCTCCTTGGGGCCCCTGGATGAAGAGGTGGGTGAGCGGGAGGTGAAGAGAAGGAAGGAGGAAATAAAGAGTGGCCAGAGATGAGATTGAAGGCCACCTGCTGAGGTGCTAATGCATCTCCCCTCTGTCTGGCCCGGCGGGGGAGTTCAGCACAATAAACATCTAACCTTGAACTGGACACACACACACACACACACACACACACACACACACACACACACACACACACACACACACACACACACACACACACGTGTGCACCCATACAAGTAAAATAACAAGATAAACTTACAAAGGAAGGCTGAAGATACCGAGCAGATCTTTTGATCGTTGTAGTTGTGTGTTCGTGTCTGTGTGTTTGTGTGTGTGTGTGTATCTGTATCAGTTTAATGCAAGAAAAGCTGGATGTTAGGTCCGAAACCGGAGCTGTGTGTGTGTGTGTGTGCGTTTGTCCGTGTGTGCGTGCGTGCGCGCAGATTGAGGTGGGGAGTCCAAAGAGAGACAACATTTTTCCACTAAGCACACTTTTCTGAGAGGATTTTTTTTAGAATTTTTGCCAATGGGTGAGTGGCCACTCACCTCCTCTTCAGTCTGCCACTGAGAGCGAGAGAGAGGGAGCAGGAGAGAGTGAGAGAGAGAAAGAGAGAGAGAGAGATGGTGAGACCTTAAAAATTACTT
>NC_137208.1:13318000-13323000 GCF_960531495.2 Zeus faber | reverse complement strand
GCTCCCTCTGTGTGCCTACACCTGTCTTTTTCTCTCCATCCTCCTAACTTCATCTCATACTACATCGTATCCCTCCCCTCGTATTTCCTTCCCCTTCTCTCCGTCCGCCTCGCTTCCTCCTGATTTGATGTCCATGGGCGTGGCTGTCACCCCTCCCGCTTTTCCTCGTAAATATCCCGTATTTTTAACCTTGGCCACCGATCGCTGGGGACACTTTCTCAGTCACTTGCTTAACCCCCCCCCCCAAGGTGGTAGGATGGGAAATTTCCCTTATTTTCAAATCTGGTCTGGTGATAGATAGATAGATAGATAGATGGATAGATTGATAGATAGATAGATGGATGGATGGATGGATGCTGGATGGATGATAGATAAATAGATGGATAGATAACTGGACTGGATAATACCAAGGTGACAGTGCTGGGATGATGGATGGATGATAGATAGATAGATGGATAGATGGATAGATAGATAGATGATGGATAGATGGATAGATGATGGATAGATGGATGGATAGATGGATGGATGGATAGACAGCTCATTCAACCCCATTGAAAACACAGGTCACTCATGGACCCTGTTCTCTCTTACCTGTCAAGCCTCCTTCTAAACTCTCCATCTACTCGGGCCAATTAAAAAAGTGCGGCCATCGCCGTCGTCGTCCAGCCACGCCGGGCCCTCGTCTTGCTAGACAAATGGGAATGTAATTACAGTGTGGTCCGTGCTCACTCGCCCTCTCTTTCTCGCTCCCTCTCCCTCTCCCTCTCTCTCTCTCTCTCTCTCTCTCCCCCTCTCTCGCCCTCGCTGACGGATCGCTGAGCAGCTAACCACAGAGAGACACTTCAACCGTAGGGGCCCCCCTCCCACACACACACACACACACACACACACACACACACACACACACACACACACACACACACACACACACACACACACACACACACACATTTCCCATTTCCACACACTTCCCGTCATGTCAAAAGGTGGCAAGCACACCCGATAAGGATTGCTCACTGCCGCTGCCAAAGAAAGACACAGACATTTTTTTTTTTTGTGTGGTTTTTGTTTTGTGTTTTTTTTTTTTTTTTTTTTTTTCCACGCACTGGCAGAAGCGCCGGACTGGCGTTAATTATCTGTGCAGCGGACTCTGAAGGCAGCTCTCCACTACTTAACTCCTAAAGTTCATCTGATGTTAATTAAATAAGGACGGCAATAGGTTACTGAAATCCCTTCATTGTGGTCACACCTCCGAGATTTCTCCACGGCAGGTGCGCCTTTTAACCCGAATTTGCGTGCCGGCATTTTGGGAATGTGTGCGTACGCAAATCACGTATATAATGTGTATAATGAAATGGAAAAATGGGATAAAAAGTAGAAGAGACTCTTTCCCGAACCAAAGCAAACTATAAGTGCAGGGTGTCGTCAACTCCTGAAAATGTCTTAAATTCAGTTTTACAATTACCGGTATAAGGCCTTAAATATTCAGCCTTAAATTTCATTACAATTTGTCTTTAAAAATGTAAAAAAAAAAAAAAAAAAAAGTTTGTTTCGACCCTGCGCAGACACCTTATCCCTATTGGATACAAATGCTGTGAGGCGAGAAACGTTTTGAAGCCAGCGGGTTCATTTATCATTTTAATTGATCAATCCATTGTCATCCGTATTTCTCCCTGTGGTCATCAGTTCAAACGAAAAATAAATAATAATAAAATAAAAAAAAGTCCAACTTTGTTTCCCCCCGTCCCACCCTCTCCGTCTTCCCTGATGGCCTCCTTCCCCCTACCGCCGGTGATTTATGGGTGGACGGCTGTGTGCGTCACTGCAGCCACAGAGGTTGCGCGCTGCCGCAGTTGAGCCGCCTCGCTGCGTTTCACACCGGCTCCTTCCCCGCACGCCGTCCCTGGAGGGGTGGCCGATGCCTCCCCCACCGCTCTCTCGCTCTCTCCCCCACCTTCTTTCTCACCCCTCCCTCCTCCCTCCCCTTCCTCTCTGCAGGGAGAGGGGAAAAAAAAGTCAAGGACTACCTTTCCCTCACAACTGGGTCAGCCTCGCTCTCCTTTCTCCCTGCAGACACATTCTAGCTACTGTGGCAGCCAATCAGCTATTATTACACGCCGCGTCTAGTGTGGACTGTCCGGGAATACCTCGAAAGGTCGCCAGCCGGGGGTGTTCCCGACCCTTTTTTTTCCCCCTCAGAGACCCCCCTCATTCAAACGCGATTCAATCCCGGAACCCGCCTTTTCTGTGGTCGTTTTTGTCCGAATTGGTTCTGTTTTCATGGCAGAGAGAGCAGGGTTTTTCGGGTGTGCAATACATAGTCAATTGCAATTGCAATACGCGTAGTCGAGGATTTTGTTACTATTTATATTTGACGGCACTAATGTGGATTTTTCAACCGATATTTGAATATTAGGAAACATTTGCCTCAAAAAGGCCTCGTGACCCCACCGTGATATCTGCTCTGGCACCCCAGGTTGGGAATCGGTGCATTAGGGAATAAACTCTTAGTCGGTAGGTACAGAGTAACTTGAGAGGTAAACAGAATATCTCTTTATTGTCATTGTACAAGTAGGATACAACAAAATGCGTGTCCGAATCTGACCCATCGTACACCTATGAGCAGTGGGCAGCCCCGGTGTGGTGCCCGGGGACCAACTCCAGCTCTTTTGCCAGTGCCTTCTTTTGTCAGGGGCACCGACAAGAGTATTTACCCCGAAAAGACGTCTTTTTTTTTTTTTTTTTTTTTTGGATAAAGACCCACACCAACTCCACACAGAAAGAACCCGGAACCTGCATGCTGTGAGGCAGCAGCACTAACCACTGAGCTGTTTTTGTCACTTATGTTTGCATTACTCGGCTTTACCCCTCACCGTAACCATGCACTCTACACGCTACACCGTCACACGCTGAAATACTCTCACCCACACACACATGAATGCATGCAGGCTGTGGTAGCCGCAGCAGTTTCAGCAAGTCGCGATTTAGACAAGTGTGACACGCCCATTAGGCGAAAAGCAGGGTAAACATCTTTGAAAGGATCTCCCCGTCCACTTTGAAGTACGCCGCATCGCAGAATGATGGAGAGGGAGAAGACGGACGAGGCAACGGCGGGAACGAGGAAAACAAAGGATGGTGGGGATAGGAGGACTGTAGGAAGAGCTATGAAGATAGGAAAAGGCAAAAGTGAGAAGAAGAAGCCCGGTCTCTTTCTCCTCCTCTCCTTAAATCTTGCCTGCTTCCCTCCTCTCCTTCACACAGACCTTAATAAGTGGATTTTTATCTCAGCTATACCGGTGCTCCCAAAGGACTATAGGATTTTTTTTTCTTCCTGTGCTGTGCACACAGAATAGTAATTGGGATTGTTCAGTGAGAAATATTAAAAGTACTTAAAAATATGTTTAATTGTTGAAGTATTTATACAGACCAGCTCATCATAAAAAAAAAAAAAAAAGGCTGTCAAATGTGGTGGAGTGTGGGTGTGTGTTAGTGTGTGCGTTTTCGGTCCAAGCAGTTCCGGGGACTCCCTGAGGGGAACTAGGAACTGGGGAGTCTCCCCCGAGAACTAGGTGCCTTCAAGGGCTTTTTTTTTTCTGGTTGCATTGGCGCCGCCGGTAGGAACGCTGAAGTGACGTCAGCCGACGGGGTTTCAGCACGAGTTCCGTGTTCCGTGCTGTATGGAATTCTCATCTATAAACTTTCACTGATTTCCACCTTATCTGTCCACCGAAATCTGTTTATCAACAAATCTGAGGCGAGAAATAAGCAATCCGGTTGCTGAATCTTCACTCATATTAGATCTCAAAGTATCATAGAGGGATGATTTAAAAGTTTGCTCCGACTTTCAGCATCGGGACACAGGACACAGGGATTTTTTTTTATCATTCAGTTAACCTCGAAAAATAACATAAATTTAATGAAATAAATACATCTACAATTTTTAAAAATTGGTTATTTTTTAATTGGCGTCTTATTTTTGGCCGAGGTTGTTGGTTGTTGTTTATGTTTTAGACAGGTTTTTAAATGTAGCGGTGGCCGGCGCCGCATTGGCTCATGTGTCCAACCGATCGCCGTGCGCTTACGTCACTGAAGGTTCCTCTTGTGCCGGTTAGTCCCTGCCCTGGAGTAGGAGTTTAAAAAAGTTCCAAGAACTACAACCGTTCCTGGTTCCTGGACACACACAAAAAAGCTATTTCTTTTCCGCCCCACGTCCCCGAAATGAACACACTCTGAGGGAGTGTGTGTGTGTGTGCATATGTGGACAGTCCTGGGTTCAGATGAGTCCTCTTTCACATCAGTCAAAAAGCCATCAGACTGTCCCTTTATCTGTCTGTCAACATCCATAGTCCACAGTAACAGCATGTCCGACCTTGCCTCAGTTGGCAAACTCTTGAGCAACTCGGTGAGGGTTGAGCAACATGGGCATTCTGTCAACAAGGAGCCCCGCTCTTTTGCCCGATGTTCCCGTGAAGCACGTAATGCTATAAAGAAACAGGGCAAAAAAGAAAAAAAGAAAGACCATGATCATTCCTCAGACTGTCCAGGTATTGCCGGCTTTTGGGGATTTTTTTCCTCTTTCCATACGCAGCATATCTCCATTTCGTAGAATCTAGAAGAAAAACATCCATCCAGACTCCAGTTCATCGCGGGGTCATGCATTCATACCGAAGGGGCGAGTCTCCAATCAGCCTAACTATGAATGTCTTTGATGCTGGGGTGGAAACCGGAGAGCCCAGAGGAAACCCTCGCAAGCATAATGGAGAACATACAAAACCGATTCATACCAGTCTCATACCAGTACCCGAGAGGAGGTTTGATCCCCGAGTCTCTGAAGCTGAAGATGCAGGGCGACTCCCCAAACCCACTGCCCCGCCGTTCAGTCCCCACCAATGACGTCGCGAGGACTGTAATATAGAAGCGAGTGACAAAACTGTCGTTCATTCTAGCGTTTTATATCCTTTTTTTTTTTTTTTTTTTTTCATCATATCAGGCTCTTAATG
>NC_137208.1:13303000-13313000 GCF_960531495.2 Zeus faber | reverse complement strand
GTGTTGTGTAAGTCAGTGTTAAAAATGAACCGTGTTGATGTTGTAACTAAAAAAGTTAACTTCATCAGGGCAAGAGCATTGAATCACAGACAGTTTGTTGCACTTTTGGAGGAAAATGAGACTGAACCTGGTGACATACGCTACCACACAGCTGTCAGGTGGCTCAGCCTGGGCACAGTGCTGAAAAGTGTCTGGGACCTGAGAGAAGAAATTCACGACTTCTGTGTAAAGAAAGGAAATGCCATCCCACAGCTTTCAGACGCAGACTGGATGGCAGACCTTGGTTTTGCTGTCGATGTGACTGCACTAATGAATGAACTAAATGTCAAACTGCAATGCAAGGGCCTTTTTGTGGATGAAATGTACAGCACAGTGAAGGCTTTCATGAGGAAGTTGCAGCTTCTCTCAAGCCAAATGGAGGACAACATTCTCACCCACTTGCCAACACTGAAGGAAGCCACACCATCAGCCGATCACCTCCACAGGACTCATCCATGTTAGAAGCACTGCATGGTGAGTTTTCAAGGTGATTTCAAGACTTTCAAAACAGTTGAGAGTGAAATGCACATGGTTTCTTCTCCCTTCACCTGCAGTGTGGGTAATGCACCCAGTGATGTTCAGATGGAACTCATTGACCCGCAGACTGACACATTTCTGGCAGAGCACTTTAGATCAGTCTCACTGCTTGGTTTTTACTCTTCCCTTAAAGAGGAGAAATTCCCACACGGGAGGAGGCATGCTCAGAAGATTCTAGTCCTCTTTGGATCTACATACATATGTGAGCAGACATTCTCAGTGATGAAGTTCAACAAATCCAGGTACAGATCCTCTATCACTGATGATCACCTCTCAGCTGTCCTTCGCATATCCATATCCTCAGACATTCAGACAGATTTCAATGCACTTGTTCAAGCCCAAGACGGACTGGATTTTACCGAACAAGTAAAATGAACTGAAAAACATTAAAAGCACTTATTGCTTTTAGTGTCAAGTTGACCAATTGCTTATCTTTAACATACTGCAAAACATTTTTTCAGTATTTGTGAAGATTAACATGTTAAAAATAAAATGAAACACTAATGTTATGATTGTTTTTGTTTTTACTGTTTATTACTTCTGTTGGAGTATTTTCCTATTTGACCTACACCACAATTTCATATATTTATATAAATATTTACAGAATATCCTTATTCTTCTGATTACCAGTAGCAGCCAATCAAAATATATAATTTGCTGCTTTTTACAATGGGAGAAAATTAATATTGAGCAGAATCAAGTTATTGTTGGTTCGGCCCTCCAACACAGCTCAGGTTTCTCATGTGGCCCCTTGTAAGAATTAATTGCCCACCCCCGCTCTAAACCCATCTTGCTTCAGGACGCTCTGGTTCAGTGGGTGGTGCAACGCTCCTGAGACCCCTGGTTCTGTGAGCAAATGGGGTTTGAGCACAAGTTCCGGCGTCTGTGAGTCAATGGGGCTTGAGCACGAGCTCCGAGTTGCGTTGAATGAAGTCCGTAAAATGTCACTTATTTCGCCTTATCAGTCCAACCAAAATCCGTTTCTGAACAAATGAGTGGCGAGAAATAAGCAACCCAGTTGCTGAATCTTCATTCTTATTAGATCGACCTCATTTAAAAGTTTGTTTCAACTTTCAATCACTGAAAAGTTGAGTTTTTAATTGTTCAAATGATCAAAATCAAATAACAAATATAATTCTAGATAAAATTATATTGAGGATATACAGTATATGCCAATTTCATACTGGGGTGTCTTTTATCCCTTTTGCAAGGCAAAAAAAAATCCATATTTCAACCCCCAGAAAGGATTCCATCGCTGTGCTTGTGCACAGGTGAGCGGACGCCTTCCCTCATCTGTGAAGGATGTTCCGCCTTATAAATTTTCTGTAAACAGAAACCAGAGCCCGACGTTGAACAGCGGCTCATGGGAGGAGATGCGCTCGTGCTCCGGAAGCAGGAGAACCTCCGCTGCCTGCTCCACAATCAATATGGCAGATCCATTTCAATGTAGTGCGGTGATTCCCTGGACCCGTGTTAATAAATAGCTGCTTTTGCTCAAAGTAGAGTTGGCCGTGCCGTCGAGTTTCCCATGCAGCGATGGACTATCCACTCCGGCTACTGCCGCGACTGTTGCCGGATCGTGTTGCCAGGCAACAGGCGATGTACTATTATGGGATTTGGTGGGAACCACTGGGGAAGTTTGCAGGCCTGTGCAATTTCGGCCTTGTTGTTTGAACACTGCGCAGCATCATATTGTGCTTATTCACGACACGAGAGTGAAAATACTGCTTGAATGGGAGTAAACGGATCCGGACGCAAGTGAGCTCCCACAACAAATAAACTGCTGTGCACAGACTCATTACGCCTATAGGGTATTCGGATGTACTGTAAACACACACACACACACGAAGACACTCAAGAGCACACATATTGTCTTTATATCACCTTTATACGAGCACCGTGATTGAGATTCTGTGGGATATTGTCATCGTTGGGCGATGGAGGCTGGTTTGGATGAAGGGCACTGGCTTCTACTAATTTAGAGTTTTGTGCTCTCTCTCTCTCTCTCTCTCTCTCTCTCTCTCTCTCTCTCTCTCTCTCTCTCTATCTCTCTCTCTATCTGTCTCTCTGTCTCCTTACGCCTGTCCCTCCCAAATTGATCTGTTCGCCCCTTCTCAGTTGCCATAGAGGTGAGCCACCGACCTCGCCCGGCCTATCCATTTAACCCATTACCGTTCGATCGAATCAACACATCGCGGTGAATGGCAACTCAAAATTCAAGCACTCTCAATTACCGCGTCTCACTCATGCACTCACACGGTCGTACTTCACGCAAACGGTCATCAGAGTGGGCACTCTCAACGTCGGCCCGGACCTCCAGCCAGGCGGACTCATTGGGGAGTAGCCGGGGAGGGCAGGGCGATGATTGACGCCAATCGCAGCCTAATCTGCATGCCCGCATCGGGCCGTGAATAGCCAGTGATTGAGAAGGAGGCTTTTCCGACAGCCAGGGGGAAAAACCCACTCCCCCAAGCACACAAGAAACGGCGTCAATTAAAGGCGTGTATGTGATTCTTTTTCTGGTCGTAAGTCGAAGCTTGAGATGAATATTCTTCCGTGATGTGTATAATGGTCATTTGTTGACCACAGGCGTCATTTGTGTCTGCCAGCATGTGCTGCATCAAGATGCTTTGCACTTGAACAGCAGGTCTGGAAGCAAAATACGAGAACGGTTTCCAAGTTCATGGTCGGAAAGTTGGTTTGTGTTTTGCTTGAAAACCAGTTTTTTTGTTTTTAAATAGAAATGCCACTAAGAACAGGTCAGACACACCGCAGTACGGAGAACTCTTGGGGAAGGGTTTGCTCGGTTGCCCGGCTGAAGCCCTGTGAAGACAATGGAGGAGATCTTGTGCGCGTGTGTGTGTGTGTGTGTGTGTGTGTGTGTGTGTGTGTGTGTGTGTGTGTGTGTGTGTGTGTGTGTGTGTGTGTGTGTGTGTGTGTGTGTGTGTGTGTGTGTGTGTGTGTGTGTGTGTGTGTGTGTGTGTGTGTGAGTGCGTGTGTGTGCGTGCGTGCACGTATGTGTGTACTGTAGGCGTTTGCACCTCTGTCCAGGTGAAGGATGGTCCAGGGGAAGCCATCAGAGAATGTGTTTAGGGGAGCAGAATTTTTCATACAATTTCTATTGAAAAATCCCTCCATCCCTTTTCCATCCTTCCACCTTTTCCACTTCTCTTTCCTTTCTCACAATTTCAAGTACTCTTTCACAAGCTCTAGTCTCTCTCGCTCTCTCTCTCTCTCTCTCTCTCTCTCTCTCTCTCTCTCCCCCCTCCCTCCGCCTGCCCCCCGCTCCTCCCAGCCACCTTCTGCGTCTCCTGCTTCCAGCCAGAGCTCTGGCAGCAAACAAATGGGTGCAATATTATTTCACGGGACAGCGACTTCAAAGTTCCCCTCTGTTTGGAACAATTAACTAGACAAAGACCTGAGGGGGGAAACAGAGACGGAGAATTGAGGAGAAAGGGGTATAGAGGGAGAGAGACGGACAGAGAGAGAGAGGAGGGTGTGATGGAGAGTTATGCACGTAGTGGTATGACAGAACGAGAGGGGCAGGGGAAGGGAGGAGAAACTGGGAGATTTAAGCCGAGGAGGGAAGGAAGAAATGAGCCATTAGAAAGGGAGAGGCGAGGAATAGAGGGACATAAGGAGAGGAGTGTAATGAAATGGATGGATGGATGGATGCGTGGATGGATGGATTAATGGAGGAATGGGCAAAATGGGAAAGGGAAAGAGTTAAAGAGAGAGGGTGGGTGAGAATAATTTTTTTTATGGTTTTCAATTATTTCTTGCGGCAGTGGAACCATGGAGTCTGAGCCATTATGGCTGTGTTTCTGAAGCACTTAGATCTCCGTCAGCAGCCAGCACACACACACACACACACACACACACACACACACACACACACACACACACACACACACAGACAGACGCGCGCACACACGCAAACGCACACACACACACACACACACACACACACACACACACACACACACACAAACACACCACCCAGCTCTTTGCTTTTATATCCTGGTGTCGCGCCCTTGTTTGTGCCAGCTACCCCTCACTGTGCCAACCAACGACCTCCCGGCGTACCCCCACCAAATGCACACCCACTTGCGCACACACACACACACACAGCATGCACGGGCGCACCGCTTCTATCAAATGCAGTGGAGATAAAACAGTTGAGGATCACACGACTGCTAAACTTTGATCAGTCTGGCAACAAGTGTAAATAGGATCATTAATAGGGATTTAGCGTGGGGCTGTCGCCTGCGATTAGCCGTATACAAACATGTGCGGGCTCTTCACACTCTCACTTTTAAAGGATGAGTGAATAGCTCGCACGCTTTTATGCAACCGCTTCACACGCACGTGCGCGCTCTCTCTCTCTCTCTCTCTCTCTGTCTCACTCACACACACACACACACACACACACACACACACACACACACACACACACACATATAAACCCCTTCTAGTTTTTGCGCTCCAAACACGAGAGCAGCGTGCAAACAGAGCGCCGTCGAAGCCTTTAATTGCGGTGTAATCTGAAAAGTGTAATTTGCCTGGAGTCGATACTAATATCTGGCAGACGGGTGGGGGCGGGGGGGAGGGGGGGGGGGGTGCGGGGGGCTGACAAAAGGATTGGAAGGCAGAGTACGAGCGTCTGAGTCTGAGGCGCAGAGTGGAGCGAAGAGATACGAGAGTGGGAAAAAACAAAAAAAGACGCGCAGAAATGTAGAGAGAGCGGGAATTGGCAGTAGTGTGTGTCCGTCAGGGGAGCGGGGGAGTGGAAGACGGAGAGAACACAAACGTGTATTTATGTCTGTGTGTGAGAGGAGCCGGGCGAGCGAGGCGTGGCAGTTGCTCTACTCGCGTTGTGGCGTTATTTGTCGCACGCGGCGTTCCAAGCTCCCGGCCTTATATCCCCGAGACCTAAAACCCTCTTTAGATTACAGCCATTAGATCTGATGCTAAACGAATCCAATTCAAAATCGAAAAAATAAATAAATAAAAATCATTCCCCCGTTGCCCCCTCTCTAAACTCCTTCCACTTCTATAGCCAAAACGCGATTACATCGCTTTTTACAAGCCACAAAAACCCACTGAGCACTGTGGCTTTTCAGCTGAAAGCCTCTTATCTGTCCAAACAGTCTAATGAGTTTGAAGATAAAGCCTCCAACAGATCCACCGCGGGAGAGAGAGTTTGCACGGGCTACCACAGGTGCTCTCCTCTCCGGCCCCGTCTTTCAGGGCGCGGGGAGGTGGGAAAAGATGGACCGGAGCGTCCCGGGTACTCAACGTATCCAGGAGAGGTGCCATCCATGGGACTCTCTCTAGAACGTTGCTGCGTGATTTTTCTTTCCTCAATATCACAAAGATCAGCTGGCAGAGAACCCTAATTCATTTAGCCGTGGCTGCGGATCATGTTTGGGGGCTAATCTGGCTTTTCATCAGCTCCCCAGCTGGACAACAACAACATTTTTCTCAATTCATTGGCTTCGGCCTCAGTTTTTTTTGTTTTTTTTTCCATCTGCACCGAACTCAATTACGCTGAGCATGTGTTTATTCAGCCAAGGTCGCGGAAAATTTGCCTTTTGTTGAGTTTTTTCCAATGGCTCTGACCTCCACCCTTCACCTTGACCTCCTGACCCCTTCAGCCCCCGACCCCTTGACCCCTCGACCTCTCCAAAGGGTTAGAGGTTAGGGTCAAAAACCAGAGAGAGAGAGAGAGAGGATTGGGCACAGCTGTTTCTAAGTCTTTTTTTGGTTACTGAATGCTTTAAATGTCTGAGTTTGTGTCTTTGCTGGCGTTCTGGCATCCTCTCCTCCTCCTGTTCTTCCCTCCGCTCGTCATCTCTTAGCCCCGCCTTCTGCTCCTTCCCCTCCGCTAAAAATGAAAACGAATCCGCCAGACGTGAGGTGTTTTTTGTGGATGTCAGGCTGCCCCCTCCGCCCCTCCCACCCCCTCCCATGTTCAATTATTCACCGTGAACTCTTCGCTCCCTACAGCTATGCAGCCTGGAACACACGCGCACACACACACACACGCACGCACGCACGCACGCACGCACGCACGCACGCACGCACGCACGCACGCACGCACGCACGCACACACACTCAACACACACTCTTGTGCATGTGCGTGCCATGTGGTGGCGGTGGTATTTTTGGGGCTTTTGTTTTGGGGAGGAGAACTGGCAGTTTTAGAGTTGCAAGTGGAGTACACAGAGACTATTATTGGAAATGAAAGCAGTGTCTCTTTCTCTTTGATTCTCCCTGTTTTGCTTTTTCCTCTTTCTTTCTTTCTTTCTTTCTTTCTTTCTTTCTTTCTCTAACCCCGCAACTGGATTTGGAAAACTTGCCTTGCGGACCTTGCGTCACTGGGCATTTTTATTTCTCTTTTTTTGTCTTGTCGTTATCCTCACATCCATAAATCTCCCTCACATTGTACCGACCCTTCCAATTCAACACAATTTGACATTTCTTGGTGTCTTCTTACGATTAGGGCTGGGAACCACCGGGTAACGCCTGCATAACAATGGTGTCTCGATACATGTGATTCTGCAATACTCGATATATGCATGTAATGGAAGGAGGAAGAATATGCAAACTAGATTGTGAACAGGTGCATTATTCTGTGTGTTTTCGAGACGCAGTGACACACAGGCTTAATACGGGGAATCCGTGTAACGTGTTGAAAGCCATTGTATATTGATAACATACCCCAAGAGGAAGTATTGCAGTGTATTGCAGTATCGATATAACACTTTCAGGTCACAGGCAATTTCATGGCATCGGCGGCTCCTTCAGAAATGGCTGCCGGATAGGTTGGAGGCAAAATTTGCCGAAGTGAAAAAATAATCACCTTTCATAACTGTGCTAAATTGAGTGCATTCTCAGCTGAGTGACTTGGTTTAAATTCCCCCTGGCTGCTCTCAAACCGCTTTTGTACCACGTCGGCGTTAATGGAGTTTGCCCCGGGGGGGGCCGGGAGGTGTTTGCATGAAGACATCTCCTCCGCTGTGATCGTAACAAAGCTACAGCGTGACACCGAGCACTTAACGATAGGGATCCAGACACGGCCTTTTGATTTTGTGTTGTCATGAAAAAAAAAAAAACAAAAAAAAAACGCTGGGATGTCATTTGCATGTTTGCCGATGAAGAGTGGACGGAGGGGGTTGAGTGAGTCAGCTGTGGGAGGAATCCATCTTTGAGGGGAAAACAGCAGGGACGAGGGAAAGCGACAGACAAAAGAAGGGGATGGAGGACGGGAGATAAAGGAAGGTAGAGGTGGAGGCGGGGGGCGATGCAGCGGGTCCCGCTGTGAATCATCCAGCCAGTGAGCGATGGGTCACCATGGACACGACCACTGACCCCGCGCCGATGCCCCGAGTATTGATCTCATTAAAACCACAACCCGCGGCTCTCGCTGTCTGGCCGTCCCTCTGTCTGCCGCTCCCCGCGCGCTCCCTCCTTCTCCTTGGAGGTTGACGGGCTTCATCCGTCTTCACGTCCGTCCGGCGTTCTGTGAGTCTCCTCCGCCGCCCTGACCACCGCGGCCAGGGCATTAGAAAGTCCATGACTTTCCAGTTCCAGTTCCAGTTTGTTGTCTTTAAAAATCCGCCCCTGCCTCTCCGGTCTTCTCTCCCTGAGACTCGTTCGCTGAGTCACTCCCTCTCCACCTCCTCCGTCCCTCCCCTTCTCCATCTCAATCAGACTGTTGGTGTGAAATGTGTTTTTTGTTTTTTTTCCCCCCACTGCTAATTAGGTCTGTAACAAGAAACATTTGATGGCTTTGTGGCCTTGCAACAAACAACTGCAGCTGTGTGTGTGTGTGTGTGTGTGTGTGTGTGTGTGTGTGTGTGTGTGTGTGTGTGTGTGTGTGTGTGTGTGTGTGTGTGTGTGTGTGTGTGTGTGTGTGTGTGTGTGTGTGTGCGCCTGCGTGTGTGTGTGTGTGTGTGTGTGTGTGTGGAAGAGACAGAGACGGTGAAAGAAGTGCTTTCAGTCCGAATACTCACAGAGACGATCACTCGCAATTAACCTCATTTGTGCTCAAATAAATGGTTATCACTAATGTGGCGGCTGGGGGCCGACTGAGAAAGTGTCCCTGTTACGCACGGTGACGTACGGGGCTTGTTTCGTTCCATTCAATTAGAAAACAGATGAAAATAAATAAATCGACAATAAAAAGCACTGTTTATTTGCTTTGGAAACAGGATCGCCCCGTTCTCAGCGGTTCAGCCTCTCCGCTGCGGAGCGGGATGCTCAATGTCTAATGGTACGGTCCACTTTAGGGGTGTCTGAAATTGAATTACAAGATGCTGCCATTAATGAACATGGGAAACATATTGTAAAGTTTATGATTATAGTGAAGAAGGATATATATACAAGGATATACGTTTCAACCCCCTGAGCTGTTGTTTTATCCTTTCTTTTACCATGACACACACGCTCGTATCCACACACACACACACACACACACACACACACACACACACACACGCACACGCACACGAACTGGTGTGCTAATTTGGAGCCATTAAAGTTGGGCAAGGTGCTCGGCGGCGTCGTTCTGCGTCGTACTCGGCGACTTGATTAGAGGTTGATTTAATGCTCCCCAAACAATAGGCTCCTGTTTATTTCCAATTACCGTGATGGATGCAGACCATAATCAACACTCTGCCTTCCACTCCACCCCCCTCCAACCCCCCCCATGCAACTTTTTCAATCTCTAATCTCCTCCAACCAATCTCGGCTGTCATCCACCCGGAACGCAACGCACCTTAAACTTTGGTGGAGCGAAGTGAATCATGAATTCCTTTGTTGTGGTCTTCTGCTGGTTTGGCCCCCGCTGCAGCGCCCGCACAGTCAATGTTCTGGCTTTGCGGGTGTAACGTCCGTTTGGGCGTCTTTCTTTTTTTTCCCCCCGTCAATGCGTCGTCCCCCTCCATCCGTGGGGTACTTTGTAAAACGTGCGTCTGAAAAGGCAAATGACAAATGAAGCCTCACGGGTCCGGCGTTCATTTATTCATTCATGCATGGGGCTATCATCTACCGCAGCATCTAGAAACACACACTTAAACAAGCCCTGTCTTCCCTCCACCCCCCCAATCTCAGCCTCCACATTATCACAACCCTGTCATTTGGTTCAAATTCAAGAGCCCCCCCATCCACACACACACACACACACACACACACACACACACACACACACACACACACACACAAACACACACACACACACCCGCGCCCCGCCGCCCCCCTCGGTTCAGCCTATCGTTTCCTATCTGTATCGCTCACGGCTCCGTTCGAGTACGGCCACATTTTTACACATTTCTTATCTTGAAATACCAACAAGCTCCTCTTCCCTCCCTCCCGCCCTCCCTCTCCCCCCCCCCCCCCCCCCCCGCCCTCCCTCCCTCCC
>NC_137208.1:13290500-13295500 GCF_960531495.2 Zeus faber | reverse complement strand
GTTTTGCAGTGTGGAATTGTTCATCTTCTGGTCTTGATGTATGCCCATGACGATATACTGTATAACACATATGATATATGTGTTACTATCCCCAATGCGGATAGTAACACATACGCACGCACGCATGCACAGACACACACACACACACACACACACACACACACACACACACACACACACACACACACACACACACACACACACACACACACACACAAACAAATACACACACAAACGCACTCCGGAGATTCCCCAGTGTAATCTGCATCTTTTTTCACTTGTGTGTGTGTGTGTGTGTGTGTGTGTGTGTGTGTGTGTGTGTGTGTGTGTGTGTGTGTGTGTGTGTGTGTGTGTGTGTGTGTGTGTGTGTGTGTGTGTGTCTGTCTGTCTGTCTCCCCTGGTGAACAGCCTTGATGCAGAGGCTTGTCTGGTCATGTGCTGTATAGACCTGGGTCATCGTTCTGTTCCATGATGGTGTGTGTCGCTTCTGGACTCCTGGACGCCTTATGTGATGCAGGGTGTGTGTGTGCGTGTGTGCGTGCGTGCGCGCGTGCGTGCGTGCGTGCGTGCGTGCGTGCGTGTCAGCGTGGGACGTGCAGTCCCTCCCTACAGACCTTGTTATGAGAGTGTTTTCCTGCAGCTCCCTCTAAAGGGTTGAGAGGCGGTGCATCATGGCCACACAAACCTTTTCCACCTCCCTTCTGCTCGTCTACGTGTGTCACTTTCTTTTTAACCTCTCCTCGACTATGCAAATCCCCATTTCCAAACAACCAATTCCAACATGTTGTTTTTCCTGAACATGATTTCCTCATTAAGTGTCTCTCGTTTCCCCTCCCACACCTTTTCCCATCCGTCCTCTGCGTCACGGAAAGTAACAACCCCCTCCCCTCCGTGCGCCCCTCTCGGTACTCACATCCAGCCACAACACCCATTCCATTCGTGTACTTGTTTACAGTTTGTGACGTCAGGGCACCTTTCGGCACAATCCTCCGTTATTAAAATCAATTTGTCTGTGTCTGCTGTCTGCGGTGGAATTAGAGAGCCAGGTAGGGGATGTGGTGTGGGGAGCTGGAGTCTGCCTTTATGTGTGTGTTGGCTCACGGAGGCTAAAGTGTAAAAAAATATAGAGAATTTTGAACTTTATTAAAATGTGTCTGTTACTGTGTGCAATGTAAAATGAATCTGTGTGTGTGTCCATGCGTATGTGTGTGTGTGTTTGATATACAGTGAATCAGTCATTGCTGCTGGCTGCTCGCAGTCGGTGCGATGGGCATGCATGATTTGCGGACCCCCAGGCCCTACAACGCTCACGCGCATCATAAGCCCCTCAATGCAGAAGGAATTCCTTTACGTCACACTGATCTACCCAGACGCAAACACAACCAAAAAGGGGAATACCACCCAGCATTAAGATGGCAGAAACTATACCACCCCTGAGATGTAATGCGGTCCATAGAACCAGTTCCCACACTGCTCTGTATCTGAGAACGGGGCGATCGGGTTACTTGAAAGGCTGTGACATATTGACGATACACTCTTTGGCCACGCCCCCTAGAGACACCCATTGGTGGTACTCCTTTTGAAGGCAGCCACATGTGTGGATGTGCACGGAGGCACATGCCCAACACTGATTCTACATTCGTTTTCTAAATACAGTAGATTGGTGTTTGTGCTGTTAAAGTGCTGTTCCTCCATCGTCGAGGTTATGGAACATGGCAGCATTTGTAAGACACCGAGGCATCAATAATTGAACACACCATACACACACACGCAGGCATGCACGCACGCGCGCACGCACGCGCGCACGCACGCACGCACGCACGCACGCACGCACGCATATTGCACATGCAGGCAAACACGCGACCCATGAACATGAGCATACATAAACAAACATTCAGTCATACAGGGACAAGCGCACCACTGGAGATAACCTCCCAGTCCTCGTTCCGTATGCAGGCTGCGAGAGACCTCTGAATTTTGAATGTTTGAATTTTAAATTCCCAAATCAGACATGTTTTTGGGGTTCAGCCAGCTCTGGGTTAGTTTGGCGGCTGTTTTTTTATTTTTGTTTATTTTTTAACTGAACTTATGAACTCGGGGCAGAGGTGATCCATCCGATCCGGTCCAGTCCCCCGTGAGGTCATGCGGCTTTTTTCAGGCCAGTGGCGCTTAATTCTGTTGCCGGGGTTGACCTAACCGTAAAATACATTTCAGATGACATTTTGGAACCGAAGAAATGTCAGCCCCGGGTTCAGCGTAATTTCCTCACGCCCCCCCACCTTGCGTAAATGGCCGCACCCTCAAATGCGCCGGCGTTCCGCGGCGCCAGGCGCCGGGCAGAGTCGTGGCTCACCGGGGCGTGCTTTCCTGTCGGAGGCAGCACCGCCTGCCCTATATTTCTGAACACTTTAAACAGCGAGGTTCCCCGGAGATCAATTAATAGTTTTTTTTCGAGAAGAGAGGAGAGGCGCGGGAGCAGAGCAATTGCCTGTCTTAGTGGTTCATGGTCTGATACGCCAGCGCCGGCGCTCTTTAATTAACACCGAAAATATCTACGAAGGGTTTCTCCCCGTGAAACCCGAGTTCTGTTTATGTTTGTGAAGGTTGATAAGTGAAATAGTCTTTAGTCTTTATGTTAATGTTTGCGTGCGTGGTTCAGGACTTTAAGATTGTCTTTGGTGTGTGCTGTCAATTTGTGTGTGTGTGTGTGTGTGTGTGTGTGTGTGTGTGTGTGTGTGTGTGTGTGTGTGCGTGTGTGCGTGTGTGCGTGCGTGCGTGCGTGCGTGCGTGCGTGCGTGCGTGCGTGCGTGCGTGCGTTACGTATCTGAGATTGTAATAAATACATCATTGAGATCGGAAGGAGACACTGTTTCCATAGGGAAAAAAAAAAACTGCAAATAGAAGGGGGGCATTAACGGGGCCGTCCATAACTAAGTAATCATTTATATTGCAGTTAGTCATGCAACCATTTTCCGCTTCAATTAAACACCACCATAGTCATAAATTATTCTAAATATTTAATTTCTGTATTTCAGATTTGCTCCGTGCAGTATTCTTGCGACACACGTGGCGCGGCACACTGAAGAGTCGGGAGCCTCATTATGTCGGACTGAATCGATATCGAATGAAATCGTGACCCTGCGTGCGGGAATCAAAATGGTCGCGGGCGGCCGACGCGAGGTGGGGGCGCTTGGACGCTCGCAGGCGTCCGTGCTTGCAGCGCTTTGCAGGGGTTGGCGGGACCACGGCGCGTTAAACCGCATTCCAAAGCCGAATGGAAACCGGTGAAAACTTGCCAGTACAGTCTGGGAAACCTGCAGCGGGCGCAAGGCTGCCTCAGCTACGACCGCTGTCGTAATCAGAAGTATAACAGTAAGTATAGTATAGTAAAGGATTTTTTTTTACATAAATATAAATATATATATATATATATATATATATATATATATATAAAATTTAAATTAAATAATAAAGACGTATTTCAGTAACACGACCTACATGTTCAAAATCAATCAAACAGCGGAATTGAAAGGGGAAAACAAGGTGAGAAGACTGTGTCCCAGTTCGTTCTCGTACCACGCGGTGCTCCATGCGGTTTTGCATTCAAATCTTCTAATTCTTGGTTAATTCCCGACTTAATTATCGGAGCCGTAATTGTAAAGCCGCGCAGCACATGGCGGGCTACAACAGACCATAAAGCGGAGCACGTTCAAGGAGAACAAGGGTCTGAATAGAGTGAAAATATGTCATGACAAGCTGTACAAGCTCTGTGGTGTTAAAAGGTATAAATCAAGGAAGCACATTCCCTAAAACCGACAACCTGTGAATGAAAGTTGAAAAAAAAAAAAACACCTTGCTGACTGTAAACATCATTTTCAAGGGCTGGTTTGGTATTGAATTTTTTATTTTTATTTTTTTTTTTCATTTTTATTTTTTATTTTTACAAACCTTTGACTGCAGCCCGGCCACATGACCTATCAAGCTTTGAATTATTTAGAGTCATCGCGAAAAAAGGGTGGCCAAGCGTGTAGGTCGTAATCACCTTCCGGTGTTCTTCAGGTGAACGCCGCACTCTCCAAATTCTTTAACTGAACTCATGAATGTCAAACGCCCGTCTCGGTGACAAGAAGGTGCGAGCGAGTCAGGCGTGCATCCACGTATTTATATATGTATGTTTTAATCATTAGTGTCTGAATATGCCTGAGTCGTGTGTGAGCATACTGTATGTGTGTGTGTGTGTGTGTGTGTGCGTGTGTGGGGCACATGTGCATGTTTACTTAGGAGTTGCCAAAGGCACGGAATATTGAGTGGAGGGTGGGAAAAAAAAAAAAAAAAGGCAAAACGGGATGGTGTGCACCTGCGCCGATGGTGTTGACAGTTAAAGATAGGAGGCAGCGGACTGTAAGGAATAAGCATCACGCCACTTTGGCGTCGCCGGCGCTTCCGGCAGAAACTGCTCTCACCGCACGGGGCGCATGTAGGTGTGTGTTTCCATGTGTGTATTTGGGAGTGTGTGGTGCCCTCAATGTGCATCCGCATGTGCGGTTCGCAGTTCGCACACACACACACACACACACACACATACAGACACACACACACACGGATGTATTTGCTTGTATGCACAATTAATTGTGTGTCTGACCCGTGTGCACTTTCTTGCTCACACACACTCCACACACACACATCTCCAGGGGAACAGCATACACCTGTTTTTTTTTCGTTTTTTTTTTTTCCCCTCATTAATTCCATGTAGCAGGCTGTTCATCAGCTCCTCTGCCATCGGCGTCAGTGGGGTGGGGGGACGGTCGGGTAGCGGCGTGGAGCTTATGTGCGGGTCCTGAGCTGGAGGCAGGTGGAAAACTCAGAACTCCCAGCAGGCACCTGTCCCTCCCTGACCCGGCTTCCACCGCTCACCTGCTGCCTCACCCCTGACACCCGCACGTGGGAGACGAGTCAGGGGCACATATGCGCCGCGGAGAGCTGTCCCATCGCATGGCTGA
>NC_137208.1:13278000-13285500 GCF_960531495.2 Zeus faber | reverse complement strand
CATTGTGCTGCATACGATTACACTGTCTTTGGTGCCGCAGAAGGAAATTCGAAACATGATGCAATAAAAAAACTGAAAAAATGTGACAGCAATGATGACGAAACTGCCTCCCGCAGTTGGCTCGAAGCACCGAATCAAAAGACAAGAAGCAGCGCCCTTAACAGCCAACCCAAACCCAGCTACGATTGACCATTACCATAATGAACTAGCTCCCCATTGTCATACAAATGACTGCTTAAAGCTTTAAGGGGCGTCTTGGATCCCTAATGTAGTGTCTGCAAACTTTCCCGGGGATGACGTATTGATTGCGCCAATCAATGGGCCTAAAAAGCTGTAAGTGCATCTGGTAACCATAATGGACACACTTAAAGGAAGGATGGATGATTGTAAGATGCAATAAGCATCATTGTCTGAGGCGGGAGAGTGCGCGTGGGAAGAAGGAATGTGGGAAAGGCGGAAAAGCATCGACAGCTTCCCAACAGATGGGGGCAAGGCGGGAAGGAGTCGCCGGCGGAACGCAATCGGAGTTAGTTGAAAGGGCGGGAAAAACGCGGCGCGGAGGTAAGAAGCGGGTGCGGTGAGAGAGATTAGAGGGGAACAACAGGCGCAGAATTGAGCGACTCGGCGAAAGACGTGGGCGTGTAAGGGTGGATGGGGGAAAATCGGCGTCGGGGTTTTTATTTTTATTTTTTCATCCTGGAATCTCAAGTTTCTCTTATTCAAGAAAGCACTTTGCCTGTTTCTTTTTTTTTTTTATTTGTAAAATTGCCGTTTGGAATGAGTGCGGAGCGCGAGCGAGGCGCGCTGCAAGGTGTTACCGCGCTCTGTCTGCTTTCAGCCCGCGTTTCTTTGTGCGTTAATGATTAACGCGCTGTAGGGGCGGGGTGGCAGGCGGCAGCGGCGGTGGGGTTCTTTACCTTCATCAGCTGTGGCTTTCCTCCATCCCTCCATCCCTCCATCCCTCCATAGCCCTCGCTCCCCGCTTCTTTTTTTGTTTCCTGACGGGATGCTGAGCGGTGATTGTTGTCAGCTATGCTCTGATACCGAGACCCAGATTTGAATGTGAAGGATGGCAGACAGGACCCATTAAGGGACGTCGGCGCATTGATCCCCAGCCTCTCCCGAGAGCACGAGGGGGAGGGATGAGTTCATCACAGGAAGTAAACAAGCTTCCCCCGCAGAGTCAACATTTTGACAAGGAAGGCAACACATTGAAGGAAAGTGGCCGCTCCAAATTTAGAGTGGGAAGATTTTTGTATGTACTCTCAGCTGTTCCACCACCCAGCTATATCCTGTAATCCATCCCAACAATAAGGACTCGGCGAATAAATACACAAACGTGTTTACCCAACAAAAAAACGAGCCAAACGTTTCCTTTTGTATTCACCCCGCTTTCTGTCGGTTCGCCCCGTCGACACTCACCCTCCATTAAGAGCCTACCTGGTTCCCAGCAGCTGGGCCACTCTCCAGGCCATTTGGGCTCATCAAACTTTCATTGGCCTAAATTTCCTCTTTACCTCCTCCCTTCCCCACCCCCCTCGTCGTCTTACTAAATCACCACCCTCGACTGCCATATTGTTGTACTTTGACCACCCGAAAGCTTCACGAGACAGTAAAAAAAAAAAAAAAAAAGAGCAAAAAAAAAAAAAAGCTTCTTTGACTTGATTTCACCTGCTTTTAAAGCGACATTTTTACGACGCTGTGCAGCAGGGCTCCGCGCGGTTCCCTGCGGAGCAGCCAGATCGTGGTCCTCTTGGGGTCGGGCGACTCGACGGGAGGGACCCTTGTTTGCAGGCGCCCGGAGGGTTGAGGGTTTAGGGTTGATTTATATGTATGGAGGCATCTGTCCGTCTGGGAGCGGAGGAGGGAAGGAGGGAGAGCGAAGGCGGCGGGAGATGAGGCGAGGTTGGGCTGAGGAGTATTATCGGGGAGGTAGAAAGCCTTCACAGCTAATCCTGAGAAAATGGTCTCACTTAGCGCTACCCCCCCCCCCCCCCCCCCGGCCTTCGGGTAGCGCATTCCGAGCTTACAAACTCATGCATGTTTTAGAAGGGCTCACCTCCAGGGCGGAGGGTGGGTATTGACCGGTGTAGGATACAAGACATCCTCAAAGGGGCGCGGAGGGGTGGAATGCGAGGGGAGGAGAGCCTCCCTAAGGCAACCTTTCTAACTGGCACCCTCCGTACACACAACTTCTTCTCTTCGCCTCCTCCCAAAAACAAACCAAAGCCGGCTTTCCAAACCGCCGACTCTCAAGGGGCAGAGGCTTCATGAGCAAAGTGCTCCTCCCCTGACAGCAATTCCAGGGTGTGTGTGTGTGTGTGGGTGTCAGTGTGTGTGTGTGTGTGTGTGTGTGTGTGTGTGTGTGTGTGTGTGTGAGAGAGAGAGAGAGAGAGTCCGTGATCTAGGGCAGGGGCTGCTTTTGGTTTCCTTTCTTTGTCCATAAGAGCTTTTATTTTCCACAGGGAGAAATAACATGAAATCAGAAAGAGCAACACCCCACCTGAACACACAACAGCATTCGCACACGCATGGACGCATGAACGCACACACACACACACACACGAAGATTCATACACACTGACAGATGACCTTAATACAGGGTGGGAGATTAACAGAGATAGAGTAGCACGGATTGGGCTCCTTTTTTTTATTATTATTAGTTTTGATTCGATTATGCAGATCACTGTTGATGTATTTGAATATGATTACTTCCCTTTGCCCGTGTTTGCAATATACTTTGGACGTGGTCCACGACCGTTGTAGCCCATGACACAAAATTCACCCTTTTGCCCGAAAAAATCCTCTCCCACACCTCCGCGAGGGACAACGATAAGAAATGGCATAAACCATTGACATTGATTTATCTATGATCGTAAACTATGATCCATATCATGATCTATATCATGATCCATATCATGATCCGTTACGATAGCTTATATGCAAAAATCTTCAGGCTTCCGATCGCTCCCTCTTCCACTTATAAATTCTGAGTCAAGAATGTCCCGAGGCCAGCTCTCAAATCCCTATTCTTTTGGCTTTCGCGATCAGTAAGTGGTCTAGACAAATTCAGCACGGGGGCACTGTATCTTTCAGAAAGGTCAGGGGTTAAACACAATGGAGAGGAGAGAATGATTGCCTTGTGTGTGGCCCCTGGGGCAAAGGCTGTCTCCCCTCATGCACGTGGGACCCATTTGCCTTTATGTATGCATGAGCTGCCCTTACCATTATCCAAATAATGGAGTGTGTAGGTTGAGTAATTGTGGTAACATGCTGGTCCTGTGTACACGATGTATATTTCTGTATGCTTAATAGCTAATATACTTGAAAGGTCGCCAGGAACCTGCCCTTTGCTTTGGCTGATGTACCTTCAGGCTGTTTCCCGTAAATGGTCGAGGGGCAGGTGTTGGTCTTGGTGTGTTTCCTCATGTCCGAGGCAATTACCATGGAAAGGGATTATCGCCAGGGTCTCAAAACTGTTAGAATGAAGTCCATGTGAAAGAGACTCGATCATTCTTTCCTTCTTTGTTTTGAACTCACCCACACAGTAGGAGCCATTGACCAAAAAGACAATGTTTCTATCTGTGCTCGGGCAAATATGACATGGCGGCACAGCACCCCAAAGTTGAGATGTTCACGGGGCAGGCACTGAGGCACTGCAAACCCTATGGAGGCGCGGCAGAGGTGGCAGGAAATTAAGAGGGAAATGGGAAATTAGGCAGGAGGACAGACGTCTGACATTAGCAGGAATTGGGGGGTCAGAGCGCGTGGACACGCTGCGTGTCCTTCTGCCTCGTCCGTCCGTCCGTCCGTCCGTCCGTCCGTCCGTTCTGTCCCCCAACTGTGTGTTTCTGTCTTTAAGTGAGTGCATGCAAGGGAGTGTGTGCATCGTGCAAGGTTTCTAGGCCGCTTAATATTTTACAAGGTCAAGCGCTGCCGCCCTTCCAGGCATGAAGATGTGCGCATGTGTGTGCGTGCGTGTGTGTGTGCGCGCGAGGGGTGTAGGGGTTATTATGGCACCTCCGTCCCTCTTCTCGGCTCCTCAGTGGTTTCCCATCACCGCTCAAATCAAATTGAACACACCCGCTGCCGCCCGCTGACAAGGACGTACACGTGGAACGCCCCCTCCCCTATGTACAACCCACAGTCAGGCGCCACATTCCAGCTCCGCCCCAGTTCGCCTAGCCGCACCGCCATCTTTACGAGAACCCCGGAGGTCGGTCGGCGCCAACGAAGGCTTCGCCTCGATGACGGCGGCCGGGACGTACGGTTGGTTTCGACTCTTTCCGACAAACGTGCTTATTGTACGTGGGCCTTGGATTAAAGCGTCCGCTTTGTTGATGATGCGATGGATGATGACTCACAGCGCTCTGCTACCGCCGAAGATTACGGTTTAAAGTCGCATCGCTCGTGTCATCTTTTTTTTAATTTTTTCTCACGCACGCATGTACGCAGGCACAAAGAGGGCTCTGGGAGCCGCCGATGTCCCGAGGGTTGATTGGGGGACGGCCGAGGCGGTGGGTCCGGACGGGACATTGGCCGCCATTGATGGAACACAAAGACCCTTAATCTCGCTTTGTCCTCGCGCCCTCTGATCATCACTGTCATCAGCACAACATCCGCCTTTATTCTCGCTTCTTCTTTTCCAGTTCCAAAACACATCCAGACCGCTTGAATGGTTCTTCTCCCTCCCGGCTGTCCACTCACTGACTCGCCCTCCCTCTCCTACACGCTCCTCCTTAATGGCGGCAAGAGGAGCTCTAATTAAAAGTCAACGAATAAATTAAATGTTTTCCGTCACGGTTTTTTGAGTCCAACCGTAAATTCGGGCTTTTGTTAAATGAGACAAAGGCCCGAATGCTGAGGTTCATAGAAACACGCAGCCGTCCCCCAAAATACCTTGGTACATGTGTACACGCGGGCACGCACACACACACACACACACACACACACACACACACACACACACACACACACACACACACACACACACACACACACACTCTTGAGGTGAGCCCTCTAGAGAACGTCAGGTTTCTATGGTTTATGTAAATATCTCAGTGTGCATGCACTATGCGCATACGTGTTTTTGTGTGTGGATGTTTATGTGTGTGTGTGTGTGTGTGTGTGTGTGTGCGTGCGTGCGTGCGTGCGTGCGTGCGTGCGTGCGTGCGTGCGTGCGTGCGTGCGTGCGTGCGTGCGTGTGGCAGTCACGTCCCCACCTGTTTATGCTAATAGTTGCGTCTCCGTCCCAGGCGAGGTTCTGTGAGTGGGAGAACACAAGTCCTCATATCCACACTTCTAGTAAACACTGGGCCCACTCACTCACCATACACAAACACCCACACACCCACACCCACACACACACACACACACACACACACACACACACACACACACACACACACACACACACACACACACACACACACACACACACACACACACACACACGCAGCAGATGGTCTGCTTTTGTGTTTACCCTCCTTTCCCTCCTTCACTTCACTCTCTTCATCTGTACTTTTCTTACCCTGCTGTTGCCTTTAATTTGACTGCAGTGTGGGTGTCTGTCCGTCCCCGCCAGCTACATGTTTGCCTCCTTGCCACCTCCTTCCTTAGTCACAACCTTTCCCTCTCTCCGCCTCTCTCCTTCCTACCATCCCTCCATCTCTCTCCTTCCTGGTCTCTGTCCACAGGTGACAGGCTCTCCATTTCCTCTCAAGGCTGTTGTGTTCTCTGTCTGCACCCTGTCAGCACTGTCCCACACGTGCACGACACGCGCACCCACACGTGCACGACTCGCGCACCCACACTTGCAGGTCACGCGCACTTCACGCGCACCCAGATGTGCACGAGGCGCGCACCCAAGCGTGCACTTCACGCGCACCCACACGTGCACGACACACGCACCCAGACGTGCACTGGACCCGCACCCACGGGTGCGTGACACGCGCGCACCCACACACACACACGCACGTCACAGACAGCAACACCCACGGTTTGCAGGGGAGGCGACTCCTGGCACATTGAGGCAGCTTGGCAACGACACGTTGCACCTCCGGAGTTCTCAAAGATATGGCCAACGTTGGAGTTTCAATTTATTTTTCTTTTTTTCATAAGGAAAAAAAAAAAAAGAGAATTCCATCAAATGGCAGATGACTGGCTGTACAGCCCTGCATTTGAATATCTGTACCACACATTTGTCAGGCTAACTAGGCTAGCATGATTAATGTGCATGGGATGATCCATGGCTGCTCTCCATTCTACCCAGCCGCAGTGGGGGAACCCCCCCCACCCCGCACACACGCACACACATACACACACATACATTCACATACACACACATAGACACACACACACACACACACACACACACACACACACACACACACACACACACACACACACACACACACACACACACACACAGAGCTCTTCTCGCTAGCAAGAAGGCTGACATCCTCCTACGTACTGAATGGTTGCTGTGATGAATGATTCACACACGGGCCATGCTAAATGATCATCAATGGATCATTTATACGCAACTGGATCTTACAGGCGCCCCAAGAACAGAGCTGTGTGTGTGTGTGTGCGCGTGTGCGTGCGCATCAGCATGCGCGTGTGTCCGCGTAGAGATGATGGGCAACAGCGTCCGAGACTTGTGTTTTGGCCCCGGACAATTCGCAAAGACACGACACACACTAACGCGGCGTCACACAAGTGCTACACCCCCCTCCACCTGCGAAGACCTTCGATTTAATCTGTCAACACCGTCCTTCCTTCCTCACTTCTGCCCCCTTCCCCCCCCCCCCCCCCCTCTCTCTCTATCTATCTATCTCTCTATCAGTGGCTCCCTCTTTCCTGCCGCCCCCTCTATCTCTGTCCCTGTGTGTGTGTGTGTGTGTGTGTGTGTGTGTGACTGCTGTCAGGACGCCGTGTGATCCACAGTCCCATCGCCCCCCGGCCGATTTCCTGTGAAAGCCCAAATGAAAAGATACTACCAACCTTTACCTCTCCTCTGCCACACCGATCGCACTAAATGCTGACAGGGGACTGCGGCGCCGACTCTGACCTTTTACGGGGCCCCGCTCGGCGCGCGCGGGCACTCACACACACACACACACACACACACACACACACACACACACACACAGACACACACACACAGACACACACACACACAGACACACAGACAGGAAAACGCGCGCCGTACCTATTTCTGGTGGTGTCTTTGAATCAGCAGGGTCCGTGGCGACGTGGAGGAATTTAATGACACACGATGTCTCTTCAATTTCACTGCTCCCAGGTCACCGTGCCCAGGTGCACCATTTGTCCTTTATTCAAAGGAGAAAAAAAGGGAGGCTTATATGGCCCTCGAGCCGAGGAGCCGGGGCCACTCTTCTGCCTGTTTGTGTGTGCGAGCGTGTGCGTGTGAGGGAGAGAGAGAGAGAGAGAGAGAGGGAGAGAGAGAGAGGCAGACATGCCCATATTCCTCTCACT
>NC_137208.1:13273000-13275500 GCF_960531495.2 Zeus faber | reverse complement strand
GAATCAAACTTTTGAGTCCCCCGCCCCATAAACAACACGTCCCATCTGTTGCCTGATGGGATATAAAGGAGAGCCGGCCTCCCGATGGGATTCAGAGCACGGCCCCGGCTCCAAACCGGGAAGAGTTACTACTTCCTGTCAGCCGGAGACAAAAGGCTGTTTGGACTGGGCCGCGCTGCTGTTTACATTTAACCTCCAAAGGCCTGTCGGGCTCATCTGTCCCTTAAACACCATGCCAACTGGGCCCCCGGCCAGCCGCTCTGCGACGGGGTTCTTTGGGATCGTGTCAAACAAGTTTGGAAACACTAAATATCTGTCGACGGGGAGTTTGTGTTACGCCGTTCTCTCAACCCTGGCTTTGTTTTTTGTTTTTTTTGCTTTTTTTTTTTTGTTTTTAATTTTGGAGCGGAGCTCAGCCCAAGTGTTAACCGTCTCACAAAAAGACTCCTGTCCGCTTCCGCCGAGGGAGCCGAAGAAGCCTATTTTTTTTTTCTTCTCCTGCTTCTTCTTCTTCTTCTTCCTTTTTTTCCCACCCACCGCCACTCAAAGCTCATCCATTAAGGATGGGCTGGAGGTCAGCGCGAGGGGGCGGCGGTGCACCACGCGGTGTTTTGACTGTGCAGCCGATCGCATTTTATCTTTTACGCCCGGGAAAAAATGGCCCGTGGACTTAAAATGCCCGTCTGGCTGGGGGCTCGGCGGGGCCAGAGTACAAGGTTCCTCTTGGCACTTTATGAGCACTTAGCCGGAGCCTGTGAACTTAAGGGCATATGTCACCCTTCAAACCATGAAAAAGCTCGTCGAGAGGCATGGGACGACGGGGGTACCTATCCACGGGGGAAGCGCTCGAGCCGCTGTTTCGATTGGGGGGGGGGGGACAACGAAAAAACACATACGGGAGACGCGCGTATCGGCGTAAGCGAGGGAACGGCGGCTTTCGACTCCCTTCGCCGTAACCGGAAACAAAACAATTTCCCCGCCGTCCGGGACAAACACACAAAGGCCTCCGTCCACCGGCCCCGACGGCAGCACGGGGGGACCTGTAAAGACGTCACACACAACTCGGCAAACAGCAATTACCGGCCACTCCGGGCCCTATTACAGTTGACCGTTGATTAATAAAAACCCCCGATGCAGAAACGACAGAGAACAGGGAAGGGGATCCAAACAGTTTCGCCGCAGAAGCAAAGCAAAAAAAAAAAAAAAAAAAGGAAGAAAGGAAATCTGGAGCTTTCAGATAGAGAATCCCGCTCTGCTTTCAACGAATTATCCCCCCCGAGGCGAGTCACTCAACCGCCGAGCCCCCTCTATCAGAGATAGACCCCCGGAGACCGAGCCCCGGCAACACTGTAGAATGTACTGTACACGGCTGAGCTGTTTGTGCATTGTGTTGTCAGAGAGAGAGCGAGAGAGGGAGGGAGGGCAGAGGGAGAGAGAGAGACAGAGAGAGAGAGAGAGAGAGAGAGAGAGAGAGAGAGAGCGAGAGAGAGACTTTGACTTTTAAGGTTCCTTTATTTGCAGTAAGTCATGTCACGGCAGCAGCAACTTGATCACGAAGCAACCAAAAAAACATAACAAAAAACCAGAGACAAATCAGTCAGCCGGTAAATAGGCAGCAAGAGAACAGGCATCCCTCTTCAGAGATAACCAGGTAGGCAGGGATCTGTGGTTTCTTCACCAGGTTTGAGGCAGCTGTTCACTATAAGGACGGCTCCCTTTCGAGCCCGGACTTCCTCCTTTGTACAGTTAACCTACTTGGAGAGAGAGAGCGAGAGAGAGAGAGAGAGAGAGAGAGAGAGAGAGAGAGAGAGAGAGAGAGAGAGAGAGGGAGCGAGAGAGAGAGAGAGAGAGAGAGAGAGAGAGAGAGAGGGAGCGAGAGGGAGCGAGAGAGAGCGAGAGAGAGAGAGAGAGAGAGAGGGAGCGAGAGGGAGAAAGAGGGGGGGGAGAGAGAGAAAGAGATGGAGCGAGAGGGAGGAAGAGAGAGCGAGAGGGAGAGAGAGGCAGAGAGAGAGAGAGAGAGAGAGAGAGAGCGAGAGAAAGGGAGAAGGGCAGATAGAGAGCGAGAGAGAGAGAGAGAGACTTTGACTTTTAATATGGAGAGAGAGAGAGAGAGAAAGAGAGACTTTGACCTTGAAGGTCCCTTTATTTTCAGTGAGTCATGTCACAGCAGCAGAAACTTGATCACGAAGCAACCAAAAAACACCAAAAGCCAGGGACAAATCAGTCAGCCGGTAGAGTACAGGCGTCCCTCTTCAGAGATACCTAGGTCGGCAGGGATCTGTTGGTTTCTTCACCAGGTTTGAGACAGCTGTTCACTATAGAGAGAGAGAGAGAGGGAGAGAGAGGGAGAGGGAGAGTGAGAGAGGGAGAGACTGACTTTTGGTGAGTGAGAGTGAGAGTGAGAGAGAGAGAGAGAGAGAGAGAGCCTGTGTTCATAGGAACAGTCTTCCCCTCAGGTTAGCGCTGATTAATGAATCGCATCTTTTTTTAACCCCGAGGC
>NC_137208.1:13245500-13258000 GCF_960531495.2 Zeus faber | reverse complement strand
TGGTTCAAAACTAAACGACAAAAAAATCTCCTCCGATCGAAAGATGCCGTTTTCCCCGTTCCCTCACCCATCACCCGTCAAGGCCAATCACGGTTTGTCCACTCTTCCCGTCGCGCGCTTAAAAGTCGCCGCGCCGTTTCCACCACAAATAAATGTGTTGATTTGTGGGAGCCCTGAGCTGTTAACAACTTGAAAATCTGGCCCTCCCGACACAACGCAGTTGAACAGCCTTGGATTAAAAGCCCGGCTCTGTTCATTGAGGTTACGCAGCCCTCCCTGCGTTGCCTTTTAGTAAGAAACGGGCCAATGAAAGCGCAAAGATCTTTATTAGGCTGCTTTTCATCCCTTTTCCACTGAGGCAAGACAATATGAACCGGCTACTTGTCTGACAAAGATGAAATAGATGTCGTTTATTGGTAATGTCCAGATAACCTTGCGGCGCTGGGTATATTACAGTGAAATTGGTTCTGTTGGCCGTATACCACGTCGGTTTTGGCAGGATATGACTGCATGGCCTTCTATATGGGTTTGTCCCAATGTGATAGAATCTGTCTTGATCACTGGTGCAGCAATGTGAAAAGTGTATTATCACACCTGACAGCCCAGACACAGAAACACACACACACCCACACTCACACAGGTGTAGGTGGTTTATAGAGTCATCCAGAAAAAACAACAACAACACGATTAGTAGGGATTATACAGATTTCAAACGGGTGCATATACATTTTTTTCAATGACAGAAATGCTTAAAACAGCGTTATTAAAGCCTTTGGGATTCTGAGGACAGTCCTGTTAATGCTGGCGGGCATGCAGGTGCTTTGTCCTTTTGGAGCAAATACACACACACATACACAGACATGCACACACACACACACACACACACACACACACACACACTTTCAAAAAGTCACAATCTCTGTGCCAGACACGACGGTGTTGATTTGAAGTCCTTATGAATTGGAGAAAATTCTAGCTGTGTTAATAATTCGACTTGCCGGCTTTCCGGGGCCTGTTTTGGGTCACAAGTTCTGTTTGGGGTTCGGGAAAAGCACGTCCCTGGATCTGATCTCAAATTTGGGTTTGTATACGATTTCCTTCCATTTGCCTCATACAGTGTCTTGTATCGCAGACATCTGGTGAAATCACTCCAAGCGGTTACTAAGATGCATGAATAGGGAGATGAATGGGGATGTTTAATATGGTGGTGGAGTGATGTGTAGGTACGTGTGTGTGTGTGTGCATGCGTGTGTGTGTATGTGAGACAAGTGTGTGGAGTATGTTGCCTGTCGACTATTTGCATATTTTTGTACAAAGATATTTATGTATGTGTTACGTGTTCTCAGTTATATGTGTTGGTCTATGTTCATAGAGTTTGCATTTGTGCATGTGTGTGTGTGTGTGTGTGTGTGTGTGTGGCACCTACAGTATATGTGTGTGATAAAGATCTGTGTGCTGTGCGACAGCCAGTATAAATCTCTTTATGAACATCTTTATCGGCGTGATGGACGCCTATGATCGGGTCAGATTGTTGCCTCAGTGTGACAGCTCTGCCTTTACATCTGGCAGGCTCACACACACACACCCACACACACACACACACACACACACACACACACACACACAGTCCCCCCAGGTTTATCACAATGCTATAGTGGTGTTATTTAGGCCCCGACTTTTTATGACTATTTGAATAGGCAACATAAAACCATACTGTTGGATATGGACGGTGTAGGCCATGTTTAGAGCATACAGTAAATAACAAAGGTAAAGGTGCAGCTGTAATTTGAACATACCTATACGCCGCAGTACCATCTGTAGCATATATATGATTTTTATGTAGAACAATATATTGATGGTATAAATATATCAAGTCTCCGCTGAGTTGCCTCGCATGGTAATATGACACGGCAGGGTTTTACATAAACCACACATATTCGTCTGCAAACATCGCTGCGCCTGAGACACCTTTCTTTATGTTGCGGCAAGGTCATAAGGGTTATGTTTGCCCTGCATCATAAACTGACGTGATTTAATGTTGTGTTCTGCCATACATACCCCCTTGTCCTGGTGGAGGAAAAAGGAGAAAGCGGGTTTTCAAATACGTCCATATTTGCTATTTAAGTAATAATGTCTCCTCTCGCGTCCTAACCAGGAGAGACATTTTCTTCATTAGCGTCCTATTAGACTGACCATCATTCATAATTAAGAGGGAGGGAGGGAGGGAGGGAGGGAGGGAGGCAGGGAGAGGGGGGCAGAGAAAAAGAAAGCGTCGGGGGGTTAGAATACTTAAACGGAGGAAAACTGAGGAGGGAAAGAGAGGAAAGGGAAGAAGAGGGCAGGCGGAGACAGAGGGACCTGTTGATGATGAAGGACATTGTTGTTGTCTTGTGTTGTGTATTTTAATGAAGGGATTATGAGAGAGAGAGAGAGAGAGAGAGAGAGAGAGAGAGAGAGAGAGAGACACTGGGATACATGTGTGTTTGAGAGAGTGATGAACTCTCACCTCTTGTCTCTCCCACTTTATTCCCTCTGGGGGACTGCAGGTCTGCTCTACCTTCTCTCTCTCTCTCTCTCTCTCTCTCTCTCTCTCTCTCTCTCTCTCTCTCTCTATCTCTATCTCTATCTCCCCCCATCTCTCCATTCCTCCCTCTCCCAATTTTTCTCTCCCTGTCTTTCGGTCTCTCTCTCTCTCTCTCTCTCTCTCTCTCTCTCTCTCTCTCTCTCTCTTCATCGCTCTCTGTCTGACCTTCTCATTCTCTCTTGCTCTATCTCTCTCCCTCTCTGTCTGTCTGTTTCCCTCCCTTTCATTCTGCATCTATTTTCATCTCGGTCTGTCTGTGTCTGTTTGTCTGTCTGCCTGCCTGTCTGTCCGTCTGTCTGTCTGTCAGTCATCCCTCCTCGTCCCACGCTCTTCCCTTTCCTTCCCTCTCCACCCATCTCTCTATTCGTCCCTCTCTCGCTCTCTCTCTCTCTCTCTCTCTCCTTCTCTCTCCCTCTCCTTCCCCGTCGTCCTCACCATGCCACACCGGCTCCTGTTGCTATGGTAACGGGAGGCGAGCCGAGCCAATGCAACCGAGGGAGGGAGGGAGGGAGCGGCAGGGAGGTCCGGTGGGATCCACTCTCCATGCACTCTCCTCCGTCTCCGGAAGCTCCTGGGAGGAAGGTGCTCCCGCCTGGGTCTAACTCAGTTAAAAAGGAGAGATAGTAAACACACCTCCGCTCACCCGCCCCGACTCCGCCTTTCCATCTGCCACTGTTGAATTTGATAGGAAGCTAGAGATCCAACCGGATACCTGTATGAGATTGTTTGTTTTTATGGTTAAGCGACGCTCCGCTACATGACACGCACGTCGTGTATTGTTCTTCATTTCAGAGTCTCAGTCGGTATCGCCCTCTACATCCGTGGTTCGGGTCCCGGGGATCCCCCAGGGGTCCCTCCAGAAGTTCCATGGGGTCCCTAGCAACACAAGCAAGATGGATCATTTTGTAACCCAATTTCTCATTTATAAGACGTCGGAACCGAACAATAATGTACAATAATGATGTTTTCAGCGATAGCGCCACTGTTATCTCAGTAAAGACAGATGCGGCATTTGGACAAATCATACCTAACAATAACGATCTTGGTCGGGGTCCCAGAGACTACTCATACTTCTAGTCGTCTGAGTAGTTAGAAATGGATGTATTTATCTCATGACACCAGTTAAACAAAGCCTTAACTAGTCCTTTGTGTACATAATGCAGAAATACAATCATTTGTGTTTCAAAAACAAAGGTAGATACAGTACTGTATTATACAGTAGGATGTTATTCGTGTGTGTGTGTGTGTGTGTGTGTGTGTGTGTGTGTGTGTGTGTGTGTGTGTGTGTGTGTGTGTGTGTGTGTGTGTGTGTGTGTGTGTGTGTGTGTGTGTGTGTGTGTGTGTGTGTGCGAAAGAGAGAGAGAGAGAGAGGTTGGATCCAGGTTACAGGTGAGCGCAAAATCTCGTCGCGCTCCCTTTCTCTCTCTCTCTCTCTCGCTCTCTCTCTCTCTCTCTCCATACACGCGAGCGAACGAGAATTAACCCCGTGAAGTGAGGAAGCTAATTCCGCAGTAATTAGTGTTGTATGTAATCAGTTTTTATTTTCCTGTAACCGCTGTGTGCTGTTGTTTTGTGCAAGAGGCAAAACAAAGGGAGGTATTCACAAATCTCTGTCGCTTTCTTCTTCTTCCCTCTCTCGCCCTCTCTCTCCCTCTCTCTCACCCCTAATTACAAACATATCCAATTAATTACACAGAAGTCCCGCTTTCATCTGCACAATGTGAGAGCGAGAGAGAGATGAGAATGCCAAACAGTTATGCGCGCGCGCGCACACACACACACACACACACACACACACACACACACACACACACACACACAGAGCTTCTAATAAACCGATTTGATTATTAATTAGTCACACAAAGCCATCATATATGCAGACACACATTCCATCTTCAAATTGATTACTATATGGAGAACATGTTTTTTGATGGTATTCTGGATAATGACCATGAGAGGTGTTTAGCACACGTGTTGTATGTCCATGTGTGTGAAAAAAACACCTTTCCCTATCAGAAGAGGGATTACTGCTCACCTGCTGTTTAAAATTAAACCGCTCCCTAAGGTGAGGGGATGTTCCATGTAGCCCCCTGTGTGTGTGTGTGTGTGTGTGTGTGTGTGTGTGTGTGTGTGTGTGTGTGTGTGTGTGTGTGTTGGGTGGGCAGCTCCGTTGGGTCGCTGAGCCCAAACCCATTCAATGATTTCATATTTTTTTCTTTTGCGGCATCAATATTTGAGGCAGCATTGTATTCCTAGTTTCATCTTTGAAGATAAAATGGCCAAATGGGCTGTATTCTCCATGACCGTTCACATGGTTCTGAGAAGAAGCAGCGCTCCCTGGAGCACTTTTATGCCAAAAGTTGTTTGTGTGTCTCTTTTGAAGAGGTTGAGCCATTATATCTTGAGCAGTGACCCTAAAGTAAATACCACACATTTTAAAAATAAGAATGCTGTATCCTCCGACAGTATACTCCCCGAGTTGTCCGGAGATTCGAAAAATGTCGTTTCTGGCTATATGACGGGTGAATTGAGACAGGGAGGGTGGAACTCCAAAAGAAGACGTGTACTTCACAGCCAAGGTCAAGATTTTCCCCTGGAGAGTGAGATACAGAGGAAAAGGTCAGGGTTTCTAACGGTATATGATCCGTTGTATAAGACACAGTGTCTGATATAGCCTGGAAAAGCTCAAACAAATGTAAATTTAATCCTCAATCTCTACGGGACTTTCTGGGGGAGGACATGTAGGATGGGTTGTATGGACTACATCAGTGGCTCTCAAACTTTTACCCACTTCACTGGCATTGGGAGAAAAAAACATAAATGATGTACTGCATGTGCGTTTGTGTGGTTTTTTTTTAACGCATTTAACCAATATTTTGTAACAATTTTTTAATATTTCAGAGTACCCCCCATGCAGTACCCCTGCCTTACCACTAGGTGTACAAGTACCCCCATTTCAGAAACACTGGACTACATAACAACGCGGGGGGTTATGATTTGGCCATTTTGAATGCTGAAAATGGGAGGTATTCCCTTTTAAAACCGACTACGGGAAGAATATGGCTGCTTCCCGTAGTATGCTATGTGAGGAAGGTGGTGGCGGCAACTCTACGCTCTAAGCTACGTGGAGGGAAAGCCTCCGTCGGCTCCCCCAATACTCCCCCAGCACATTTCTGTCCCCACCGTATGCATTGCACCTCGCAGTGCCCAGGTGAGAGCCAGAAGCAGCCACCACACTCTACAGTCCCTCACCTCTTCTCCTCTCTCCCTTTGTCTTTTCCCCCCTGTGTCTCCATTTCTTCCTCCTCCCGCTAATCTCATTTTCTAAATCTCCGTACCATACCCGTCTGCCTTGCCCTCGCTGTTTCGCTTTCCACCGAAACACTCTCCGTGCCTCGTCGGCCTTTAGGGGCTGGTGTTTTTCAATTACACGGAGAGAGGGAAAGAGGGGGATGGAGAGAGAGAGAGAGAGAGAGGGAGAGAGAGGGAGAGGGAGAGAGGGAGAGGGAGTGATTACCGAGAGAACGATGGGAAGAGCACAAGACCGAGCGTTAGAGAGAGAGAGACAGAGAGAGGGAGAGAGAGATAATGCGAGCTGCTTGCCAGTCGGCGAGTGTCCCCTCGGGGAGGCTGTCTAGGCAAAACAGAAGTGTTTGTTCTTATTTAAAGCCCCCGGCCGGCTGTGATTTCGCCCGTCCGGGGACTGCAAGGTCTGGACTCCGAGGAAACAGCCTCGTCGAAAGGGAGGACAGAGACATGGGGGAGGGCAGCCATGGAGATGTATAGGAGTACGGTGTGTGTGTGTGTGTGTGTGTGTGTGTGTGTGTGTGTGTGTGTGTGTGTGTGTGTGTGTATGTGTGTGTGTGTGTGTGTGTGTGTGTGTGTGTGTGTGTGTGTGGAACACGAGTTAAACCGAGGAGCTACGAGTGGCAAGGTGAATGGAGGGGCTTATCTTAACAGGAAGCGGAGGAGAGATTGAGAGGATGGAGAGGACAGGGGGAAGTGTCTGTGATTTGTAACAGGTCGTCGCAGGGCTGATTCATTCATCCTCAATTATTTCAACCTTTTCTCCAAAATTCCAGTCCTTCTCCCGTTCGAGAGTTTGAGAATGTAATGCAAGGAGAGGTCGTTTTTTTGCCCAAGTTATCCCTTAATTGAGAAAGAAAACCCCGACACCAAAGTTTCACTGGGATAATAGAAACGACAGTGTACTTTATTTGTCCCAATTGAGGTGCCTTGTTTGGGAGCGGCAAAAAAATTACAATAAAAGCCGCATCACCCCGGATAATATCATAATGGAGTGTTTTTCTTTCTTTTAAGACATTTTGAGACACACTCGGAATGTTCGGCCGGGAGAAAGACCTATTGTCGAGCTCAAGTGACGGCGACGCTTATGCCCCCCGCCCTTTGACCTCCGGAGGTCAGGGCGTAGAGCCTGCGTCTTATTCCCTTGGTATTTCTGCCGCGGGGCGATGTGTCTTTTCTGCTGGGAAGCGGCATTCAGTGTGTCGCCCCCCTCAACGGCAAAAAAAAAAAACACCGTGAAGCGAACTTTAGCCCGTGTCAATGACTCCTCTTCATGGAGCCCTCCGCCCGTAGGCCCCGCCCGGCGGCTGCAGCCGCGCGCATTCCCATGGCCGGCATTCCTCCGCTGCTCCGCGTCCATGTTCTCGCGCGCACACAAAAAACCCTGTCGGTTCAGGTTATTAGAGGGGTTTCACGAGGTTGATTAGTGATGCGTTCCTTCAGAGTTAGAGCCCGTCCCTGTGTGTTCGAGCGTGTGCATATCGCCCAAAAAAAAAGAGCGCCTTTTTGGCCATCCTTCAAACCCCTCCCCCCCTTTTTGGATAACTGACAGAGCTTTTGTCCAATAGAAAAGGCTCCCCTCAGACCCCCCGCTGTGGCTCCAGTTTGGTGCGGATGTCGGGGTTTTTTTTTCTTTTTTTTTTTTTTTGTCGACTCCGAAAAACCGCGCGCGAGTGCGTGTTGCCTTTCAGATGTCAGCGGATGTATGCGCGCGCGCGGACGCGCACGTGCACGCTCACGCTCATTGTCCGTCCTTTCTCCGCTCTCTCACGCTCGGACACCGACGCGCGCATGCACGCGCACTCCCTCTGTGGCCCTCACACACACACACACACACACACACACACACACACACATACACACACACACACACACACACACACACACACACACACACACACACACACACACACACACACACACACACACACACACCTTTGATCTCTACACACACCACGGCACCCTCCGCCCCGGTCGCCTTTCTCACCATCCGTTCCCGTTGAGCCCTCTTGGCTTTTTTGTTCCACCTTCTCAGTCCTGTGACAGTCGCTTTGTCCCTGAAAGAAGCCTCAGCGGACATCTGCCTCTCGCACATCTCCAGGTGGCCTCAGAATGCCAGACACAATATACCAATAACGAATACGCGCCGGAACACACGCCCGAATGCACACCCCGCTTCTCGTGGAGTGTAAGGCCGTGAATCAACAAGTGTCTGTTCTATCGCCCCGTCTTTTCTTTTGCTTTCCAGTTACATTGAGTGTTTGAACTCAACATTGAAAATACCAACTGTAATGCAAAGAAACAGTGGGTGGTGGTGGTGGTGGTGGTGGTGGTGGTGGTGGTGGTGGGGGTGATGATTTAAGACGTGGACCCAGCAGTGGGGTAAAAATGTCCCTTTTCATTGGCTCTTCAGCCTCTTTGTCTGTAAGCGTTTTTAAAAACCCATGGTTCAAATCCACAATGCGGAATTAGCTTCTTCCAACTCCCTCGATCCACGCTGCAGTTAACCCTTTCTCCTCACCTGACCGGTCTGGAGGGTTTTTTGAAGGGGAAACCTGCGAGACTTTTACCTGTTAATAATAATAATACTCATATCAGCAGGTAATTGCAATTCCCTCAATGGCGAGTTAATCCATGTGCGCCCTTTTTCTGTGTTATCGGGGCTCTTACCGGCAGGCTTTGGAAGCAGGCCTACATAAAGGCCTAAATGACTCTTTTATTCTGGTGGAAGACACGCGCACACGCGCGCGCACACACACACACACACACACACACACACACACACACACACACACACACACACACACACACACACACACACACACACACACACACACACACACACACACACGCACGCACACAGTCACAGGTCAATGTGTAGATGCATGTTCAAATACACACCCATACTCACACACACCGACGACAAACCCACTCCTAAACACAATTCTCACCAACAAATGCACTTTGGCACACACACACACACACACACACACACACGCACAAACACTCCCACACACATACATACATACACATACACACACACACACACACACACGCACACACACTTCTCATTCCCCTCTCATCAGCACCGTGTCTCCCTCCATTCTCTGGTATTATGCTGTCTCGGAGCCCCTCCAGCTCTTCACTGTCCCCAAGCCCAGACTATGACACAGTTGGCTGGGGCAGAAGAAAGGCCCACTGGCCCTGCCTCATTAAAATGGTAAAGAGCTGCAGGAGGAGAGGGGAAGCTAATCCTTCTACCAGTCCCCTCCTGGAGCCCTCATCTCCTGGCCTGAGACCCCTACACACACTTCGATACCTCCACTCACTACACACACACACACACACACACACACACACACACACACACACACACACACACACACACACACATACGCACAGAAGCCAAGGACCTACGACTGTGACTGCACAAGTACATAGCCCCAGGGCGCTGGAAATGATGGGGATAAAACGGGGAGTCGGGGGACCGGGATTGAGGGGGGAAACGGGATTGAAGGTGGAGCAATGCTCACCGGGCAGCTTCCTGGATGCCGGGTGTAAGTGGGTGCTCACAGATGTAGGGGGTTAAGCGGAGCCTACTAGCGGAATGTAACAATGGAATTGCGAACACGATCACATGATCTCTCACAGCGTCCGGGCGTGGACGCTGGATCGCAGACCAGCATCAGCCACCTGCGCTCGTCAGCCCACCTCGCTATGAGCCCCCCCCGGGGTTTTCGTTGTGATTTTACTCCCTGGCTTTTACTTTGAAGATGTCCGACATGCGCTCGTGCTGCGCAAAACCTGAAAAGGCCCGGGTTCAAATCATAATAGGGAAATAATTGCTGCACCTTTTGGCCGAGGTGGAGCGGCAGAGTTGGGTGATTAGTCTTTGCCGGACTTCGATGTTTCCGAGCGTCGGGGGGATTGGAAAACGGAAAAACCCAGTTAATTTCCCCGGAGACCGAAGCCACGCTGGTGAGCCGTACAGCAACAATAACAACACACCATGCTTTTTTTTTTTTTTTTTCTCTCGCCGGGTAATGGAAGGAAAATCAGCATATGCTACTCTAATTTTACAGTATGGATTACACTTATTGATTGCACATGAAACACTACGGTGCAGCAGTTGGTTAATTATACAGCAGTTGTTGTAATATCCCATCATCAGCATGCAGACAAGGTATACACTTCAGGCGGGATTGGTTTCCGGTAATCCTACACAAACCCTACGGAACAGCAGTAAAGGTAGAATGAACAACAATGGACGGGCTGGGGTAGGGGTGGGGAGGGTGGAGGGTGCTTATTCAGCGGGTCTGACTGAAGACTTACAGACAGACGATGGTGTTCAACTTCCACCCCGAGAGAGAGAGAGAGAGAGAGAGAGAGAGAGAATGAACGAGATGAGGGATCTAAAGAGGGAGGTTGGAGGAAAAAAAACTAGCGAGAGAGTGTGAGTGAAGCCATCTGTCCGTCTCCAGAACGCAAAGCAGAGAGGCAGCGGTCCACTCCAGACTCTGCAATTAAAGCAATCTGGAGCGGGTAGAGGGGAGGCGCTTTCGGCCCCGGTCCGCCCGAGTTACACGCCAGCTACCGGGGGTGATTTGTGCAGACCGTACGATCGCTTTATGTCACCGCACTCGCTCCGACCGCGATTACCGGTAAGATTGGGGAACGACCCTTTGGGTATTGCTCCGTTCGCGCTTGGCGTTCGTGCGGGTTCGGCGTAAATGTCTGGGAATGTATCCGCATTGTACGCAGAGTCCACCCTGCATCTTCTGTGAGAGTGCGGAGCTGGGTTTAAAGGTAGACTTGGCATTTCACGCCTCCTGTTTGTGGCTGTTCACAGCACGTATTTAACACCTTCTTACACCGGTTCCCCTGGAGCCTGGAGCCTGGATCCTGGAGTATTTCCTTTAAGGTCACGGACATAAGATGCTTAATTTAATGTGCTATTACCGGCTCTTTGTACATATTAGTGTGTGTGTGTGTGTGTGTGTGTGTGTGTGTACCTTTGCATTTTTTTTCGTCCTTTGCGGTCGGAGGAGGCGTTTAGGGTAAAAGGGTGAAAGGGTGTGAATTTCTATTCATGGGGCCCAGTGATCCGCGTCGGCGACGATTTCTGAATCCGAAGGCGGCGGATGTGGAAGCCGACCAAACAGGCTCCCAGGGCCTATTGAGCAAACGGCGGATAATTGAGCGCAGTAAGCCGCACTCTGTTGGTTTTGATGATGAGGACTATTATGCCATATGTATTTATGTATTCATTAATTTGTGTTATTTCCATTTTTTCCATCAGGGGAGGGCGGCGGAGACCAACGAACAGCAATTAAATGAATGTTTACTAGAAAGTTAATGTATTCAGCTTGGGAGTGTTAAAAAAAAAAACAAAGCAATACTATTAGAAATCTTTTGCTTTTCTAAACTCCCCTCCCTTCCTCACTTTGTTTTCGTCATTATTTTCCTCACCGGGAAGTCCTATCCCACCATCCCAATCCCATCCAATTGAGTCTGTTGTCCCGGATGCTGAGGGACTGGAGTGAAGCCCGGTTTAAACCGTCCCCCAAGCGTGAGGGCGTGAGGCGGTGTGCGGCGCAAATGACGTCACCGGGGCGTGGCGCCATGGCGCGTGGGGACCCGGGCACCTCCGAGATTTTGTGACCTGGCGCGAGGAGCACGAGGGGCGCTCCCTGGAAATGCAGTGGAAGCGATGGGAGATCAGCGTTTTGCTGTTTTATCCTGATTATGTTGGACGACGACGATCCGCAGCACAAGTCAGATGTGGAAATTAAAGTCTACCGATGACGTTTTGACGCAGAGGCAAAATAGTATCCGCAAACAGCTCACTCAGGTTCGGTGATTTCATTGTAAATTAACAGGGGTCGGTAAAAAGGTCGTGTTTTTATTGGTTTATATGTGCCGTTAATTTTTAGAGAAACTCGCATTAAGGGGGAATTATTCCACGTTGTGACTGTACTTTCTCTCCACTGCCCCCCGTGGTTTCTGAGAATACTGCAAGGGAGAATGTGCCCGCTATGGACGCCCCGCGCCGCACCCCGCCCGCGCCAGGGTGTAGCCCGGGCTTAAGAGAGCCCAGGCTGTTATTTGGTTCATTTTGTTTTTATTTCCGTTGAAACCCTCTCCGAGTGGAGAGTTTGTCATCTATCTCAGGGTCGCTCCCTCCTTCCTCTTCCTCTGCCTGTCAGAGTTGCTTCACGTCGAGCTGAGGAGGCGGCACTTACTCTGGGGTCGCATTTTAAGCCCCAATCACTTGTTTTGCACACTTTCAAATGTGTGCACACATAGCCTTAGATACGGTAGATAGATTGATGGATAGATGGATCGATAGATAGATGGATAGATAGATGGATGGATGGAGGGATAGATGGATGGCTGGATTGATGGATAGATAGATGGATAGATAGAAAGATAGATAGATAGATAGATAGATGGAAAGATGGAAAGATAGATTGATAGATAGATAGAGAGATAGATAGATGGATGTATAGATGGATGGATGGATGGATAGATCAATGATAGATATAGCAGCACACATAAAAATAATAGGCAATTATAATAAACTAATACGAATAAAAAATATGAATAAAAA
>NC_137208.1:13240500-13243000 GCF_960531495.2 Zeus faber | reverse complement strand
CCCCCTCGCTCCGTCTTTCTCTCTTTCTCTCTCTCTCTCTCGCGCGCTCGCTCTGTCTCTCCCTAGACAAATGGGAGTAGAGATGAAAAGCTTCCAGGAATGCTGGCAGACAGGCAGCGCTTTACAGTAATCTAACCTGGGGAAGATGAAAGCCAGCGGGGAGGCAGGCGGAAGAGGGAGAGAGAGACGGGGAGAGAGGGAGAGAGGGAGAGAGAGAGAGAGGGGAGCGGGGTGAAAAGGAAGCAAATGAGCTGATTTGGGCAGGGAAAAGAGAAACGGAATGGGACGAGAGAGAGAGCGAGAGAGAGAGAGAGAGAGAGAGAGAGAGAGAGAGAGGCGTTAAAAGGATTTGGGACGAAGGGAGAGAGTTTGAGAAGAAAGCAGAGTAGTCAGTTGAGATGAGAGGGGAAGAGAACTTGGGAAAGGTGAATGGTGCTGTGAGAGAGAGAGAGAGAGAGATGGGGGAGAGAGATGGGGGAGCTTAGCGAGGTGCGGACCGGGGGACCAGGTGGAGGGGGGAGGATTTTTTAAGTGGAGAAACAGTAATCTGGGAGGAGACGCGGGGGTGAGGGATAATTGAGAAATAAATTTATATATATATATATATATATATATATATATATATATATATATACATATTTATTTTTTTTATTTTTTTTTTTTATTTTTTTAAACAGACTTAATGTGACAGAGAGAGGGGGATGACAGGGGGAAATGACAGATACACACCCAGGTGAGGACGCGCCGCAGAGAGCTCCAAAATGGACGCCCCCGTAATTACGTCCTTTAGCGGAACCAGACAAGCGCTGTAATTGTGGCTGCGACTTTCATGCACGCACGCGGCAGCCCCCCCCCCGAAAAACACGCTAAGCCGGAATTCCAGATCCTCTCCAGTGGAACAAACTGGATGGCGGCGGCGGCGGCCGTGGTGGTGGTATCGGCGGCAGTGGCGTCACCCCCCCAAAATGCCCCTGCCGCGCACACTCACACGTGCATGTTTGGTGTCGTTCCTTCTGAGCAGTGAGGTGGGTGGAGCGGGGCCTGTCGCCACGGTGACTAATCCCACCTCTCTTCTCCGCCACCCACCCCCCTCCCCCCCTTGTACTTCCTGTCTTCCAGCAGGGCGCACCACACTAAAATACCCCCCACCCCCTAATTGAAATATCGAGGTATAAGAGGATTTCTGCACATCGCGAGCTGACAGGCTCTATTCGCCAAACATCCGCTTACGTCTCCCCCTCCCTCTCTCTCTCTCCCTCTCTCTCTCTCTCTCTCTCTCTTGTTCTCTCGCTCTGCATCTCTGCCTGTGATAGAATTAACTTTTCATCCGTCTTTTTTTTCCCCCCTCATTTTATCTTTATTTTTTTTGTTAAGTTCTGGCTTCAGCTTACATCTGTCTTTCGCGGGATCGACAGCAGGCGATTCCTCTCCCCCTCTCCCCCCTCTCTCTCTCTCTCTCCCTCTCTCTCTCTCTTTCTGTCGTTCAGCTTTACCTTGCGTCGTCCCCCCCCCCCGACGGGGAGCTTCTGCCTCACCTGCCTGCTCTCCTCATGCTTTGGTGTTTCACACCTTTTGTAGCGCGAGGGGGTTTTGATGTGCGCTCAGTGAGCGCGCTCCCCCGATGGGCCGCGGGGGGGATCGTAACGTCCTCTGGAAGAAAGGAAGCGGGGGAAGGAGGGAGAACGGAGGGAAACGAGAGCGGTCAAAGAACAAAAGGAGCATGAGCTGTCGGACACCTGCGGTCCGCCGAAGACACACAGCGAAAATAACTTTCGATTAATGACAGTAATTAGGGGATTGTTTGTTCTAAACCAACACGCAAGACGAGAAGTTAATTATCGGGCGATCCTGCTGAACCAGAGTGCGGTGTAGGAGTTGAAATATCTTCATTGTGTCGCCAGGTTCAGTCGAACGCGTTTTCGATCGCTGATCGGGGAGAGGCATTAACTCCCTGCTGAGATGCCGAAATGTGAATGTCATAAAGACGTTTTTAATTTTATATTTTTCACTGCCTTTCGGGGGCCGTGGTCCCTCCTTTCTGTTTTTCCAATCTCATTTTATTATATCATAGTACGTATAACAGCGCCAAAGAACTGTGAAATGTCATTGGATCACCTCAAAAATAAAATACAGATCCAATTTCATTTCACGACATTTCACGTTGTTACATTGAACATTTACATGTTCTATTTGTAAAGCCGATATTAAACGTATATTGAATTAAGATGCACATTTCGTGCTTTTTCGATAAGGCAAAAGAGATAAGTTTGACGATTGAAAGCAAGCAAGTGTCTACATGCCACATGCGCGTTTTACCTTCTCTCCTGTGTGATGAAATCACCATCCCTTTAAAAAAAAACAAAAAAAACACGCTCATTTATTAATGTAGCAAAGTAATTTGCCTCCAGCTGTGAATGCTGCATTATCACGCACAGTGGAAGGCTGCTACGCTCGGGTAATAATGTTAATAATGTGTGGGCGGCTGATCTTCCTTGATAAG
>NC_137208.1:13228000-13235500 GCF_960531495.2 Zeus faber | reverse complement strand
CCCTCCGACACAGAGACACAGGCAGAGATGTCGCAAACACACCAGTTTATTGTAGAGAGCGGCAAGGTGGAGCAAGCCGGGAGCAGATGGACACATGTCATGACAGAGCTGTGTGTGTGTGTGTGTGTGTGTCTGTGTGTGTGTGTGTGTGTGTGTGTGTGTGTGTGTGTGTGTGTCTGTGTCTGTGTGTGTGTGGGGAAGGGTGATTTACCTGCTGCTCGTTGATCGTTGTTACCGGCAACAGGCGTACAGCCACCCCTGGCTTCGAACTCTGAAACAAAAATGTCAAAACTGAAAACAGAATCAGTCCCCTGTCCCGGAGACCTGTTTCCCCGGAACAACACCTCCCCCAGGGTGACGACAGATTTTTTTTTTTCAAAGGTAGCACCGCTGCATCCAAGGTCTGTCGAAAATGCTAGCGTGCTGCCTTCATGTGTCGTAAATATCAATTTTAGATATTATTTGTAATTGGTGGACCCCCAATATCCTAGCACTAGTACAAATACAACAAGCTGGTGTTTGTTTATTTAAATATTGTTTAAATATTGAAGTTTATAGACCTGCAATACGCAGGCCAGGAGTAATAGTCTGTACCTTAGCAGCAGGCCAAAATATGTACAGTACTTATTTTTTTGTTCAATTTTAGATCCTATTTAGAGTTTGTTTGTTTATTTAAATATTATTTATTGTTTAAATGCACTTTAGAAATACAAATGTATACAGTCAGTACTTGATCTGATCAAATTGGCAATGGCATCATCTGACTTGTTTCCTGTGTTGGAATAGATTATCCAGCCGGTTCAAATATAGACATTCATGAAACACTGACTGCCTGAATCTATCATGGTATCCATACGGTGGTGGCCTGCTGGCAACAAACCTTTCATTTTCTCTTAAAACACCTCTGTTTTAGTGTCACAGTAGCCTAGAGTACATCCATTATACTTTAAGGTGGTGGTATCAAGGGCTGGCTGTTTGTATGTGCGTGGATGGGGCTGGGGTGGTGGAGTATCCGGGTAAATAAAGTCCAGTGCCATTTTTTAGTCCCAGTTCGTCCCTGAGCATACCTATCACATCTCTCCATAATGAGGCTTGCATGTGCACACACAACGGATATTCACATTGGTCCGTTTCTTATTTTGGTTCCAATCTTGGGATTAAGCAGTTTTGAAAACAAACCTCTATGCACATATGCTCTCTATCCTTTGGACGGCGATCTGGTTTTGAGGTTTCCTCTTTCCAAAGGCTGCACGCCAGTCGTCATGGGAGAGAGGAAGGGTGTGGGGTGGGGGGGGGGGGGGGGGGGTAGCAAGAAAGCACTGTCGTGATAATCGATGAGAAAGGTGAGGTAACAGTGCCGCCAATGTGCGGCGGTGAACCTGCAGCAATGAAACGAAAAATAAGACGGAGAGAAAGAAAGGAAGAGAGAAAGAAAGGAAGAGAGAAAGAAAGAGGTAAAGAGATAAGCAAACATATTATATCCCTCTCTCTCCCTGCCGCCGCGTCCTCCTCCGCCTCCTGCCTCCCAGCTGCCTCCCATATGTCCAGCATCCTGGGATCCCGCAATTCCCACAGGTGTGGACCCCAGGCACGCACGCGCGCACGCACATTCCATGCAAGTTGCGCCAATTCCAGCACCGTGGCGTTACATCCAGTGGGGGCCCACGTTTATACGACTCTAGCCCCTGAAACAGGGTTTGGCTGCCACATCGCTTCAAATGAACAGCGTGCCCAGCTTGAATTTGTGTACCGTTGTGTTGCCTTGAAAAGTCAAGTCTTGACTCCGCACAATGGGGCTGATTTGGGTGCCCCCAGCTCCTTCGGGGGTGGGGGGGGGGGGGGGGATACATTGACTTCAATAATGGCTCCCGAAGCCTTTTAGCTCTCGCACAACGGCCCCTCGGTCACCAAATATAATGGGGTGCGACGGCGCTCGGCTCCAGCACCACCAGGCTGTGGCGGTAATAGAGACGCAGGTGGTGATGGGCACTCAAATTATGCCGTTGCCTCTGCAAGATCCTGAAGGCTCGGCGGCTAGTGGCGGCAGCAAGCGTCCCTCTTATCCCTGTAGAGAAATAAAAAATAAAAAAGACCCAGGGTGGAGCCGAGGGGAGAGAGGGTGGGAAAAAAAAAAAAGATGGGAAATAATTGGTTTGGGGAAGGAGTGTGTGAATAGGTTTTTTTTTTTTTTTTTTTTTCTCAGCCAGACCAGGTATTTGTCCACGTTAAATGAGGACTGTCAGGAGATCCGTGGAACCTCTCGAGCCGGCTGCTGTAACACCCCGCCTCAGCTCTAATGAGACACCGAGAGGGGGCAGCGCCGGGGGCCGGGGGACGTGTTTTTTTTCCGAGGGGAGCGTTGAAAAAAACTGCCGAAATGATTAAGACGTGACAAAACAGGGACGAAAATAATCGAATTTAAAAAAAATATCGTCGGAAAAACAACAGAATTTTGTAGCAGGGTCTGTGTGGTTGTCTAATGCTTCCCACCGTTGTTGTCCCGGCGCGCGGACGAGCGCCAAAACCTTCCGGGTAAAAATCAACCGGGACAAACATCTTTTTAAAAGAACTGTTTTTGGATTGTTATGGCGAACGGCTGGAAAACTTCGCTCCACTTACTCCTCCACTTTATAGAACGAGAGGGGGGGAAGCATTTCTGTTTTCTTCCGCAAACCAATTACCCAGCGGCGGCCAGGCTTTAAAAACAGCGGTGAACCAACCACTCGCGCCGCTCTCAAAGCACTTCCGAGCGCGCACGTGTGTGTGCTTGTCAACACTTTCGGGGGGCGGGGGCGGGGGTTGGGGGTGGGGGGGCTTTTCGGCACGAGCGCCGTACCCGAGAGATGGCTTCAGAGCCACGGCCAGGGCGCGTTAACGTGTGAGAGAGAGAGAGAGAGAGAGAGAGAGGATGCGGCAACAAAACAAAACAAAAAAACAGGGATTAAGGAAGCGGGGGAAAAAAAAAAAAGCGGAGGGAAAGGGGAGTGACTCGGTAAAGGTCAGCGGCAGGCGCCCCCCCCCCCCCCACACCGCCCAGCCGCCACGCGGCGGCTCTGCCGTCGGGGGAACGATAGCGGGGAGAGCTGTCAGTCACCCGGGGGGGGCCGCGAGGAGACGGGAGGGAGGAGGAGCAGGACGAGCATGAGCGGGTGGCGGGTGGCCCGGAGACACTTGTTGCCTTTCACGTCCGACGCCGTCTCCCTACGCGATAAAGCTTTTCTTCACACCTTTCCCGTCTCTCTCTCTCTCTCTCTCCCCTTTACCTCCCTCTCTTGGCATTTCTGTCCCCCCCCTTATATCTGTCTGTTTTCCGCCTCCCTCTCAGCCGCTCAGCGGGGGCGTAAGGTTATAGTAGGCTGCCTGGACCCGCGGGGGCTAACAGGTATCAACACCTCAAATGCCAGGACGGTCACTCAACGAGCGAAGGCCCCCGCCCCCCTCCCCCCGCCGGCGGGCCCCCGCGGCCCCGGATCACACGCTATCGAGCTCCGGTGCCACCAGCGACCTGCGAGACGGCGATACCTGACGCTGACGAGTAGATGCGCCGAGGCCCCCTGTAAAGTGAAAATGCCTTACTGGATCACCAGCCGCCTCACGCGAAGTCCTTGAGTCGTGTGTGCGTTTTGACGATGACATCATCAAGTCTGGCGAAACACTTTTCGATCGGGAAAACAACTCGGGACGTTTGAAAAGAGCAAGCCGGATTAACCTCAATGAGAGCCCAACCTCAGCCGACGGTGTCATTGCGGAGGCGATGCCTCCGCGTCCGTCTCGGCAGTAAGTTCCCGGCTAACAATGACATTTCCCCCGATCGGCTCCACCGAAGCGTCCGGCGTCCGGAGAAGAAGGGCGGTGTTAATTAAAATCCTGCTGAGTAGCGGAGAGGCCTAATCGCCGACATAAAACGCAGCGAGCGGTGAACGGTACTGCAGAGCAGGGCAGCGCAGCCGGGCTCTCCCGCCCCGGAGGGAGGCGTAGAGGGCGAGGCGGGGGGGAAAACGAGGCCCCTGGCTCCTGACGCGGAGGCCAGCGCCGCCGAAAGTGCCTCCTTGAGCCGTGGCTCGTTATTAGCACGTCTTGGATCTTGGTTTGCTGCAGCGCTCTCGAGAGCTCTCCCCCGCCATACTCGGCGTTGCGCAGTGCGAGGTCCTTCGCGGCGTCATGGCTTGCACAATATCCCCTCCCCGCCCTTTTTTTATTTTTATTTTTGTTTTTCTGATGAAAGATTTCTGTCTACCGTCCTGCTGACCCCTGAAACCCTCCCCCCCGCCGTCGGCGCCGGGCGCTGGATCATCCTGGATTCCCCGCCTTTACAAACGCTAAACTGACAGCCTGGCATCCCGCTCAATTGTGCCACGTCCTCCCTAATACCCACAGATTAACGTCAAATAAAGCGCTCCCCCGCCCGCCTCGCGGGGGTCCGCCTCGCCTAAAGTTGTATCTATCGACGCGCTAAAAAAACGGGGAGCGCGGCATCCGTGCTAACATTGATTGACAGTGAGAGATGGTTCCAGTCCGCCTCCTCGACCCTTTTTTTCCCCCTCGTATCGCTCTCTAACTCACAACTCCCTACGTCTGCCGCGTGTTTGAGTGAATCAGACAATCAGAGCCATATGGCTTTTCGGGGGCCAATCAGACAGCAGCCATTGTGCGGCTGTTGGCAGGAGCAGATTGAATGAGGAGAAACGTTGCCATGAATATATATATATATACTGTGTGTATATATATATATATATATATATAAATAATTTAAACAGAGTATATATATATATACTCTTCTGTTTAAATTATTTTCACTTTCTCCTCCATACTAGGATTCCCTCTATTTTTCCCACTGTTCTCTCTCTTTCACTTTCCATGGCCCTGTTGTCTGCTCCGCCTCGCCTGGGTGAATGGGCAACAAGGAGTCGGTGTTTGACAAAGAGGGTTGTAATGGGAGAGAAGTGTGGCGGCTTGTGTTACGGCGGCGTTTGGCACGCGGCAGCGCTGTTGTTACCACTGGCGAATGTCTCAGATTGATATCTGGGGTTAGGGACGGGGGGGGCGGCGGCGGGCTCAAAAGAGGCCCCGCCGGCGAGGTGACGCCGTCGGCGGGGGGGGCGGTTGGGTTACGTATTGGTGATCGTCTCCATCGCAAGCTCTGTTGATGATCATTTTGTCGAAATAAACAGATGTGTCACCCGTGACGCTTTGACGGCTCTGAGATCAGTTTGTTTATGTATCTTTAAACGCTTCCTTCCCCGGAAGGGCGCGGTGCCATCACTTTGTGTAAAATGCATATTTACATGTACTGTATGTCCGACTTAGATCGGAGGGAGCGCTGAAGTCGGCTCAAAAATAGGTTTGTGATCCCTGCTCCCACCAGGAATGGATTTATGGCCACTTTTGGCCGCTGACCAATGCTTCACCGAACAAGGGCACTGGCATCGGACGGAGGCGCTGTTTCGGAAAAGACGGGTGAAAGCCCTCGCACAATGGTGGCGGTAATTAACGACGCCCAGTATGTCGTCTGACTTTGGATGACATTCTCCTCCGGCCCACTCATCTCAGTGTGGTGGCGTGGCCCACATTATGCCAGGGTGAGACTGGAGTCAGCAGCTTACTCCGGATTCCACTGTCAGCATGTGGGGGGATGCTCTGTGTCCTAGCCATGGTTTTGTTTGTGTGTGTGCATGTGTGAGTGTGTGTGTGTGTGTGTGTGTGTGTGTGCGTGTGCGTGTGTGTTTGTGGCACGAAAGTGGCCCACAGAGCAGACCGCGACTCTGTGTGACTGGCATTCCCTGTGCCACAGTCGATCCGTGCCATTGCCAGCGTAGCGCCGGATATAAATATCGAGAATCTCCCTCTCTCTCTCACTCTCTCTCGCTCTCTGTCTCTCGCCCTCCTTCTCTACTTTTTTTTTGTTGTTGTTTTTCCATCCGGTGTCCACAGGATGATCCAAGCGCCACCCAGCTCAGTTCTAGAATTCCAACCCGAACTTCTGCGGCTCACACAGATGATCCAAAATCAATGCCCGTGTCGAGGTGTGAAATCGTGCTGAATGAAATGGGCCACGTTTTGTTTTTTGCCATATTGAAAAATTTTGTATTATAATGTCCAGAGTGGGTTTGACGGCCCTCACCTTGGAGCCGCCCCGAACACGTCGGAATGTGTGATTACATGCTGTCTCCAGAAGTCTTTTTTTGGCACCGGACTGGATGTCATGTGTAGCCAGCGACAGAACCGTGTTTCCCATGTGCTCTGCAATTCTCCCGTGCCAGTGGGAGGAAACTAGGAAAGTGCACTCCTGTGGTTTCCACACCGGAATGGCTTCCTTCTCTACATCACACCTTCTGCTAGCTGTTAGCCCCATAGGGAGAGAAATACTGTCTTCAGACACACTAATATCATTGACATATTTAAGACGGAAATGGCATCTGCACACCCATTCATTCACAGCCAAGGCTTAATCCATGGAGTGAGATTTTACAGTTATTTAACATAAATCTGCTTTGTATCTTTTTTTTTTTTTTACAGTTTTATTTTACTGATTTATTGGGTCTGAAAAAATCTTGGCTCTGGTGACATTAAATTAAATAAATAAATAAAACACATTTTACAGATTTTACACGCAGGTGCAATGCATGGTGCATTTATTTTTATTTATTTTTTTGTCAGCTGAAAAGGAAAAGCAAACGTCTTTGAATAAATTAGCACAGCTGCGGCGCGGTCGTGATGCCGTGAAAGAAAGCTTTTGCAGTGACCATTCCTATGGTTTTCCTCAGAGGCACGTAGGTGTAGTTGCTGGGTTTGGCCACCGGAGGGATCTGATTTATTCTATTGGCGGATCAGGGAGGGTATCAGAGGAAAGTACAAAGGGGGAAAAAACACACATTCACACATAATGGGGGAGGACGCTTTTGCATACGTTCTGCAGAGGTGTGCGTGTGTGCGTGTGTGTGTGTGTGCGTGTGTGTGTGCGTGTGTGTGTGTGTGTGTGTGTGTGTGTGTGTGTCTGTATACCCGTGCCTGGTAACTGTTGATGGCTTTATACACATGTAGTGTTTGAGCACATTGATGTGCACGGGCATGGGCATCGAGCTTATGCGTGTGTGTGCGCATGTGTGTGTGCGTGTGTGTGTGTATTTGTGTGTGTGTGTGTCTGTGCTTGCGTGTGCATGTGCGCGTGTGTGTGTCTGTGTTAAAATCTTCCGTGGGCCAGATGCATCCCCCTCCCCCTGACCTTTCCATATTAAGCGGCAGAATGAAGTCTGTCTGCCAGTGAATGTCTATTGTACAGTGCTAATGTGATAGTAGAGATTAGTATTGTAATCCATTTAGCATAGAACAGCTAATCCAGTTTATTACTGTTGAAAAGGAATCTGATAATGTTGGCTCGTACCACTGTAGCCGCCTTAATGATTTCAGACTGCTGCAAAATGACTTTAAAAGACATTAATAATTACTGTTACTGATAATGAAACCCGGATTAAACCCTCATAACAAATCATAATCGTTAGT
>NC_137208.1:13213000-13220500 GCF_960531495.2 Zeus faber | reverse complement strand
ACTCCTCTCTGCAGTCCTCTTCTCCCTCCTCTCCTCACTCCTTTCCTCAATCCTCTCCTCACTCCTCTCCTCACTCCTTTCCTCACTCCTCTCCTCACTCCTCTCCTCACTCCTCTTCTCCCTCCTCTCCTCACTCCTTTCCTCACTCCTCTCCTCAGTCCTCTCCTCAGTCCTCTTCTCCCTCCTCTCCTCACTCCTTTCCTCACTCCTCTCCTCAGACCTTTCCTCACTCCTCTCCTCAGTCTTCTCCTCACTCCTTTGCTTTACTTTCAGTTCCTTTTCTTCCTTTAGTCCCTCATATTTTTCCTTCCCTTCACGTTTCATTCTTGATTTATTCCCTTCCGTTCCTTTTTTACTCTCATTTGCCTTCCTGTTTCCTTTCCTTCCTGTGTCCTTCACCTTTCCTCATTCCATTACCTTTCCATCCCACTTCCTTCCCTTTCCGTTTCCATCCAGTTTCCTTCCTCCCTTTCTTTCCTATCCTTTCCTCTCCTTTTCTTTGTGTTTCCTCTCCCTTCCTCACCTTCCTGTTTTCTTTCTTGTTTCCCTTCCTTCCCTTTCCATCCCCTTCTCATTTCCTTTCCCTATTCCTTTCCCCTGCCTTTCCTTTCCTTTCCCTCCCTCTCCTTTCCCTCCCCTATATTCTTTTACACAAACACGCCTCCTTTCCTGATTACCAGCGGTCGAGTGTCAGAGAGACGAGGGGAGCGGAACCCCGCCGCTGTTCCAGACAGCCGCGACCGACAGACGGAAAAAAGAGCCCCACAAAAAAAACAATGTCTGCATAGAACGAGGGATAAATAAAAGGAAAGCAAACACTACAGGAGCGGAGAGGGGGAACGGCGCTACAGGAGGCGGCTCAGTCGATACAGCCCCCCTCCTCCTCCCCGACCCCCGCTTGCTGTCGCTCACCCCGGGCTCCCGGGGACGTCCATGACGGGCCCCCGATCCCTCTTTCATTAGGTCTCCGAAAACGGTAACGCCGGAGCCGGAGCGGACGGTCAAAGCCCGTCTCCCCCGCCGCCTACCCCAGACACCCCATCCCTGGAGCTCTGTTGCAATTTGGTTTGAGGATCAAATAAGGGACAGTGAGGGTCAGTGGCCGCTGAGCCTTTGTGCACGGAAGGAAGCCGGGGGTTGAGGGGGGGGAGAGGGAGGCGGGGGTAGCCATGTGAGAGAAGAAAATATATCAGTGTGTGTGTGTGTGTGTGTGTGTGTGTGTGTGTGTGTGTGTGTGTGTGTGTGTGTGTGTGTGTGTGTGTGTGTACACCCCTCCTCATGTACCCTGGATTGTGCATAAAAGACTCTTTACACACGTTACAGACAGTTGGGAGTGGGGAGCGTAGTCCACTCATGACGGACAAGCCAAATAACAGTTTGGTGTAAATTGGGGTGTTTTTTTACGACGGGGCAGCTGTCTGTGTTTGCCTGTGACTGAAATTGACGTTTACTTTGACTAATCAATATACAAAGGTTCCACTCTACACAGTCAGAACAGTCCAGCGTGCCACGCAATCAGACGGTATAGTCAGACGGTAACGGTATAATAAATGTACTACACATTTGTATGTACGCATGTAATATTTACACTTTCACATTGGAAGATGTGCTTATTTAGCTCATATAAATACGAACTGTATGTGTAATACAAAATAGTTCGCCCAAAAACCCTGGATGTTTGGTTTACATGTATCCCATTTTATTTCCCGTCGTGTCTTTTCTGACACACTTTTTTCCTCTTCCCTTCATCCATCCTTTCACTCCTCTGCATTAACATAATTACCTTTTTGCCAGACCTGCCCTTATTCTAATTAGATGGCCCTTTCTCTGACGTGTTTTCTTTCACGAGCACGCAGGCACGCACACACACACACACACACACACACACACACACACACACACACACACACACACACACACACACACACACACACCTTGGCGGGTTAAGTAGATGCTGCGGTGTAAAGACGCTGTCAGCCTCTGAAATGGACTGGGATTATAGCTGTGTGAGTGTGAGTGACAGGGGCGTTGCGGCCCCTCTGTTTATTCCGCCATTCTGGTTCAATGGTTAACCGCTGCCACCGCGGCTCCGGCTGCCAACTTAACTTCTCACTCGCCGTATTCGAAATGAGAGGTAAACGTCATCGCATTTCAATCCCAAGGTCGCTCGCTTCCCGATGAATTTTCACGAAGGAATGTTTGGAGGGGCTTTTGAAAAGAAGCCACTTCGTGAAGAGATTGAAGTGAAATACTTAGATGCTTAATACTTAGATTCATTCAAGTCAAGGTTGGAAGCATTAGGTGGAGAACGGGAATACAAAGTGAAGCATGATTCATTTACACTTGACTTTTTTTTTTTACCTGTAGTTGTTCTTTTCCTGTTCATGTATTCATGTATCCCAAATTTCTATCTGGCATTTAATATCAACATAACGTTATCTTATTATCTTATTTAATTAGTTTCATACATGACTGTCTGCTTAGAACGTGCTTGAATTCTATAATTACCCGAATAATTTATATATATATATATATATATATATATATTTGAGCACTTGTAAAACCTTTTCTTTCACAAACTTCCTGTTTAACGGTGATAGCGCAGTGTTCAGGATGTGGGAACTGGCGACGATCAGAGCAGCGGCGCGCGCCCAGGGCTTGGAGGCCAACAACAAGCCGTCCTCTTTTTCTGGGGGGGTCTGAGTCACCCGGTCCCTCGTATAGCCCTCATGTACACTCACCGTCACCCGACGGCGACCTGGCAAAAAATAGGCTTCTCTTGCCGCCGCTTGTTTTCGTCGGCGCGGGGTTGTCATGCTTAACCCCTTTAATGGAGGTTTCAAACCTGCCGTGCCGGTCGCGTATGGAGATAAAACGAGGGCTTCTTCCTTGCCTTCCGTTATAAAACTGACCAAATCACAAAGTAATTCTAGTCGCTTTATATTTTATTTTAGACGTATAGTAGACCTGAAGCAGTGAGACCAAATTAAGAAACCTACGACCACAGCCGGTCCCTGACTTTACCGAGGCGTTTCCACGCGCGTATTGAGTTGTGTCCCAGCTTAGCTGGGGGATGCTGCGGCCTAGCACCGTCTGAGACACTTTTAAGGAAAATGTCAGCCAAGCGGAGCAGAAAAGGTTGAAGTCATGCATTTGCCTTTCATAAAAGTCTCTTCTGAGGCGTCTCCCCCCGCCCTCGTCTTTCCCACCTTCTCGCCGTCTCTCTCTCTGTTTTGTGTTTTTTGTTGTTTTTTTTTTTTTTTTTTTCTATCTGTCTGTCTGTCTGGTAAATGTTCATCTAAGTATCTAATAATCGTCAACAACTGTTTGCTCTGTCTTGCGTTGAGATGACAGAATACACACCCTCCGCTGTTGTCGTGTGTGTCGTGGGCCTGTTCACCGAGCCCAGGGCTCCAGGCGGAACGATGCAGCTCTGGCACGGAAAGCTCCTCTACTCGAAGTCCCGCGCCGTCGATATCATAGAGATATTATCCGTTGTAAATAACGACGGACGAGAGATGCGCCACTTTCTGGAGAGCTCACTTTACCTTTTCTCAATTCAAATTCAAATTCCTGAGGCGTCAAAGTGGAAGCCGTTTCTCCCCATCTTCTGAACGTTCAAACAATAAATTAAAGCGGCGTTCTTAGGATACCCGTTGCTTAATTTCCCTTCGCCGCTCATGTTTTAAGATGGCGGCGGCGGCGGCGGCGGCGGGGCCTTTAGCGCTCTCCTTGGAACCGGGGAGAGATAAGTGGAAATGATGGATCGCATCCGAATCGTCCGTCACGCGCTGACACTCCCGACAGCACAATGGATGGCTCTCTCGTGCGACCTCTGAAGGCGTCGCATGAAAACAGTATTGCACCTGCAGTCATTGGCCCAGTCTGTTAACCGGGCCCACGTTACCTTTAGTTGCTGCCTGACGGATTGAGCGGCGTGTCAGCCGTGACGAGGCGCCCCCCCCCCCCCCCCCCTTCTCTCTCTCGCTCGCCCGTCCTCCCTCCATTCAGCCAGAGAGAAGAGAAAGAGCGAGAGGCAGACAGAGACGCGGGGCGGAAAGGAAGCCTTGGACGGATAGATGAATGTACATGTACGGCGTAAAAACAAAAAAAAAAAGGGCTTAGGTAAGATAGACGAGGGCTCGATAGTCGGAAGTTTTTCGGGAGGGCTGCAACGGCGGCGCGCAGTCTGAAATGACCTCGGTTTAGGATCTTTATCTGTTGATCGATCCTCCCATCCACACTCACATCACAAATGCACCGGTTCACGTCTACAGTACAGCGCAATTCCAATCCCCAATTTATCTTAGTGTCCAGATCAACACGACCACAGTAACTTAAAGAATATACTGTGTTCTGATTGGCTGAAGAACTGCAGGCTGCTTTTCTCAAGGGGAATGACAGTCTCGAAATATGTTCCTTATGCAGTCTATTTGTCGGGTCCACTATGTTCACGAGTGATAGTGGTTTTGCTGACTGTGAGCTAAAAATCTCAACTTTTAATTTAATAAGACAGAGAGACACACATGTACACACGCACACACACACACACACACGCACACACACACAGACACACACACACACACACACACACACACACACACACACACACACACACACACACACACTGTTATACACTGTCTATGAGGCACTGCTACTTTCACATACACACTGCCCAACACAAACTAACTTACACAACTCGGAAAACACCCACACTCCACCCACCCTTGACACATGCGTGCAAATAGACACTCTTACGATCACAGACACGGTGTTATTGGACCCAATCACAATTAAGGCATATTTTATAACCAAGTTACATTAATATCTCCTTCCCGACTGGTAGGCTGGTAGACAAATTCCTCGTAATGATGCACTTCCAGCGCTTAGGCCTCGCTAATGAACAAACCTGCGCCAGGGAAGTGCAGGAGAGATGGGCCGCAGGGGGGGAAAGGAAGAACAGATAAGACCAAGAAGTTATGTGCGTCCCACAAGCTGTAAAGCAGAATTGAACGATCAATTTAATTTTTCCTCCACCCGTTCAAGAGGAGGGAAAAGGAGTACTAAAGTTTGGCTGCAGGTGGAATCTCTTTTTAATTACGGTCAGGAAGGAGAGGGAGGAGGAGTGGAATAGAGATGAGGCAGGAGGATTAGTCCATAATAAAAGTCTCCGCAAGTTTAATAAATGATCAATCTTCCCCCTGCAAGCCAGCCGGAGCCGCTCGGCATTAAACAAGGCTTTGGAGGAAGCACTATAGAAAGACGGGGAAGTAAAGTCAGAGTTCTTTATCTTTGTCATGAACGTCCCCTACAGTGTGAACACACCTATAGGAATGTATCTGTATCTGCCAGCCTTTCTCACCGACACTGAGCAGGATCCTGGTTGGTCTGCCTCTCCCAATCTGTACGGCGGATCTCAAGACTTGTGGACTCAAGACTCCATTTCGCAGAAAAGGGACAGAGCTGGACCGGATCTGCTCTGCTCTGAGCCCCACTCCCCGGCCCCAATTCCAACCAGATCCACGTTATGATGAACCGGACTAAATGATGGCTGTTGCGTCTGAGATGGAGGTGGATGGATCCAAACGTTATGCGGGTCTTTCTGGCCATTTGAACCCAAAAGAAAGCCAGAGTACAATAGATCTGCACAATAGATACACAAGCACTCTCTCTCTCACACACGCGCGCAAACACAAGCACACACATACACACACACGCACACATGGACACCCACACTGACAAGGTTTTATGCTATTTTGCCACACAAGTAAATAATCGCACATCGTCTCATCTCTCTCATGAGACATTAAAGCGCTGAGTGCCCCTGTCGCCTCTGCCTTTTAAAAGCATGATTATATTCGGTATAGGAGCAGCTTCCGGCTCTTCCCATTGTGAAGGAGGGAGAGTGCAGCATGTAATAGCTGTAATTTGCTCACCTGAAACACGAGGGAATTATCTCTGCCATGCACCCCATCGTTTGAATCCATCCCTGCCAATATGATTGTGCAGCGGCGGCGAAGACACAGCCAGCCGTGCTGCTTCCCTCCACGGCAAAGCCCGCGGAGAAGATAGCATGAAATGAATGTGATACCGAGATGAGAGAGACAAGGGGGGCATCGGGCCGTTTAGCCAATAAATCCTTCCATTTTTTTTTTCCCCTGATAGAAGAGGGGCCAACAACTGTTGCCTGCCTGCATTTGTGTGTCCGGATTTAAACGCGGGAGAAAAAAGAGGGAGAGACAATAGATGGAGAGCCCGGGCTTAACGGACATAATGAATGATCATGAGCGTCCGATCCCGCACACCTCTGGAGGAAGGCAGATAAAGGATGCGGAGCGATGGAGGGATAGATATATGCCAAGGGAGAGAAGAAAACAAGTTCAGATGTCAGTGTGTGAGCTCTGGAACGGAGGGCTTACTTTGTCACACATCCCCTCATATCAACCGTGTGTGTGTATGTGTGATTGTGTGTGTGATTGTGTGTGTGTGTGTGTGTGTGTGTGTGTGTGTGTGTGTGTGTGTGTGTGTGTGTGTGTGTGTGTGTGTGTGTGTGTGTGTGTGTGTGTGTGTGTGATGGATGGATGTGTTCGTGCGTGCGTGTTTTATCTATTGAGAAAACCATTTCCCTGGAAGCAGGCACAAGGCCACGATAAGCATCAGGAGGCCCCTGCCAATCCACAGGGCCTAAATCCGTGTGTACGTCCAAGGGTGTATGATGCAAATAGTGTGGGCGCGTGCGTGCGCGTGTGTGCGTGTGTCCGTCAGTCCGTCACTCCAATCTCCAAGTGATGAAGTGTTAAATTATAAAACATTTCGGGGGCATTGTTTGCTCCGGCTTTGTCTGGGTGCTTAGCTTCTGCCACAGATCTGGAGGTGACAAACCAAGTGATGCAGTGATGTCGCGGGATGGATAAAGCTCGAAATACACACACACACACACACACACACACACACACACAGGGAGGTTGCGGGCTTCATACACCTTCATGATAAGGATTCCTCAGATGAAATCCCTCCGTAGGCCGACACAATGGCCTTTCTCTCCGGTGTCTAACAGGTTATTTTGCTGGCAGGGGTGATGGGGAGAGAATGCAGGCGGGAGGAGCGCAAAAAAAAAAGAAAGAAAAGAAAAGCAGTGCCGAGTGGTGGAGAGTGACAGGATAGTAGGGAATCCATCACGGGGAGGAGATACAACACATTTTTGAATGTGATTGCATGCAATTCACACACAGGCACGCACGCACTCGCACACACACACACACACACACACAGTGATTCCAATCTCATTCCCTTTATCCACCTAATGCAGAGCTGATTCCACATATTGTAGAAGAGGCACAGCAGCTCACACTGACACGTACCTTTCCTCGCTTAGACACTAACACATATAATTCCCTTGATTTTGAAAATATTCATATGTGTGTGTGTGTGTGTGTGTGTGTGTGTGTGTGTGTGTGCGCGCGTGCTTTCATGCCCGGGTCTTTGCGCGTGTCAAACACG
>NC_137208.1:13183000-13205500 GCF_960531495.2 Zeus faber | reverse complement strand
TAATTGGGAACACTCCTGTGTTCTGCTGAATAACAGTGCAGCATAATTATTGTGTTTCGCTTCGGTGACACCGTCATATGAAGTGTTTGGCCTCGCTCGGCCAAGGTGAGGGATGCACTTTTTACGGGGAGGGAAAATGAGAAAACAAGCGTCCAGTGGTCGAGTAAGCGTATTGACCACCGAATGCATGCACACGCACACACACACACACACACACATACACACACACACACACACACACACACACACACACACACACACACACACACACACACACACACACACACACACACACACACACACACACACACACACACACACACAATCATGCACACTTGCCTGGGGCTAGAGTGTGTGTGTGTTGCCGAAAATGCACTCCTGGATAGTTTGTTGTTCCCAATCAACCTTGAAATCACCTCACTGGTTGGGGAATGAGCAAAACTGCATCTCTCTCTCTCTCTCTCTCTCTCACCTTTCTCTCTCTCTCTCTGTCTCTCTCTCTCTCTCTCTCTCTGTCTCTCTCTCTCTCACTCTCTCTCTTTCTCTCTCTCCCCTTCTCTCCATCAGCTTTGCGTCTATTGACTCTATGGATTGGCTTGAGGAGCTGTTCGGAAGAACAGCAGAGAGAAAGGGTAGAAGAAATCGATAGCACGTGGCAAGATATCAACAGGCCCAGATAGCTTAGTGTGTGTTCGTGCGCGGGTGTGTGTGTGTGTGTGTGTGTGTGTGTGTGTGTGTGTGTGTGTGTGTGTGTGTGTGATTTGTTTCCATTGCCCTTGACCAACTTTGACGAGTCGGTTGGGTTAGTTTGCCGAGAGGAACGCATGACTCTAAACTGCCCAGGGACACTCCCTCCTCCACGTTAACTTTCCGCGTAGCTCCGACTCGTCCGCGTCGCCGTCCCGTCTCGTCGCGCGTTTCCCGATGCGCCGTCCTCCCCCCCTCCCCGGGTGGGAAAACCCTCCTCTCGCTGTCTTGCCACCCTAACCGTGAGCACTAGGCCTCACCTGTCAGCGCGGGCTGTCTCGGCCGATCACGCCCGCGGCTTCAGCCTCTCTCTCTCTCTCTCTCTCTCTCTCTCTCTCTCTCTCTCTCTCTCTCTCTCTCTCTCTCTCTCTCTCTCTCTCTCCCGCTGTGATACAGGACTTATGCTAATGCCTTGTCTTCCCCCGGCGGGCCAAACATGCGCCGTCTCTCCTCGTGTCACCCCCCCCCCCTATTTATATCCACCCCCCCCCCCCCCCCCCACCCCCCTACTGACACGAACAACGCGGCCTCCGTCGCGGCCGCGCCTTCTGCGCCGTGTGAGGGTGATATTTTCCCGAGCTGTGGAAGGGAGAACTTTACTGCGCCGCCTGCGCCTGCTCTTGGTTCACTGTGCGATTATTAAAGTTTGTCGCGGAGCGGGCGGACGAAAGCCGCCGGTCTCGCACCTCTCGCCGGTCTCGTGCTTGTTATTATGCGGAAGACCAGATCCAACTCCAAACCTCAATACCCAGCCACTTGACACCTCACATGTTGATGAATGTCACCCGTTTTCCTCAGTGGACGTTTCCGTGTATGTCGCATAGGGAGGGATGCCGCGCTTTTTGTTCAAACACATGGAAAAGAGTGGTAAACAGGAGGACGACCGGACCGCGCCGGATGGCTGAAAAGGGTCAAATCACGGTTCGAGGGTCAAAGGGGGGAAAAACCTCTACCCTGCCGGGCCCCGATATGTCCACGGAGACCAGAAGCCGTGGAAAGGGACGTCGTCGTCGTCGTCGTCGTCGTCGTCGTCCTCGTCGTCGTCGTCCCGCTACTTCAGGTTCATCACACGACTTTCCTCAAATGTTACAGCCGTAACAGACACAAGACACAAGCCCCCCACCCCCCCCCCCCCACATCCCATCCCTAGGCCTGTCCGTCAACTGTCAGCCATGCGGGCGTTAACTAGGCTGTCAACATGCCCATCATGCGTGACAGCCAGACAGATTGGAAAGCATATTTGGAGAACCAACATTGTCAAAGTGAGTGTTGTGTCATCCCATTTTGGCATGGCTGTTGAGAATATCGCACATTAGCGTGCGATAACGGTGTCAATTTGGAAGGAGCTGCGCTAATGTTGTAATATCCACGCATTCCTCGCATTAGTAGTTGCCGCGGCGGATCTCAATCTCCACTTTCGGGGCGAGATAGTGGTTCTTTATCACCCGTTCGGGGTCCCCCGCTCCGTTCAACCCGACGCGGAGGAGATACTCCGTCACCGGCTGACGGAGCTCTGCCAGCCGCGTGCGTGGCACGTCGAAGTGTTATGTACGTGTATACGAACGCTTACTTTTGTTTGTATGTTTGTACTGTATGCGTGTGAGTGTGTATCCGATTGGCCGCTACACGTCAAATCAGGCATTTAAAAAAATAAAAATTAAAAAAAGCGAAACTTATTTCATCCGGATCTAAGGGAAGGGAAACTTTGAGGTGATTCTTTCAAGGGCAAGGGGGATAATTCAGCCGTGAATAGACACAAAATGGCTGATCAAAATTGCCAGTCATGCTGCCAAACAGCTTGTCTTCCAAACACTGTTTATGCGTCGCACATCCTTTGGGTCTGTCAAACGAATAACCTTTTCTCGGAGGGGAGAGCTAATTGGCAGATCCACGCGATGGCTCTCTCTCTCTCTCTCTCTCTCTCTCTCTCTCTCTTGCTCTCTGTCGCTCTCCCTCTCTCTCTCTCTCTCTCTCGCTCTCTCTCTCGGTATTCCGTCTGCCTCGCTCGCTCTCTTTCTCGCCCGCTTTTTATTAATTCTTGCACTGCCGGTACCAGTCGCTGTGTTCACGTTCATCCAGTACCTCGGTGCGCTCATTACCGTGGCATGCCGCACTGATGCTCATTAGGCCGCGGTGATACCCAGAATCCGGTGTGATGGCTACGGGGGCGCCATTAAGGTAAAATACTCTGTAGTCCGGTGGCTTAGTGGCTCAGAGTTTAATCCCGTTGCCTCGGTGCAAGGAGGTTGCGGGTTCCAACCCCCGACTGGGGCCTCTCTGCGTGGAGTTTCCTCCCGGCGCTTTGGATTCCTGCCGCGCTTGGATGTTATGGTTAGACACCCGACGCCCGATGCCCTTGACCGAGGTATTGGCTCTAGAACCGGAGTCCGTCCCAGGGCACAATGCGATGGCTGCCCGGTGTTCCCTTCGGGTCGTGTTGGTGGACCCTAAAGTCGGGCGGCCACCTCGACCGTCCAGGTCTCACCAGCCTGACCGTCCACCGGCTCACTCTTCTTACTCCCCTTTAAACTGTTTGGCCTTATTATAGTTGAGGCCTTTGCAGCCAGGGCACACGCCCCAAGGCTGTAGGCTGTTGTAGAGTTCTCCTCAGGATGTAGGCGACTGGTGCTCCCCCATCAACTCTCCCCTAGCTCACCTCCTCCTCCTCCTCCTCCTCCTTCTCCTCCCTCGTGGGCGATCCGAGGGAGTTGAAAGAAGGGAACATGGCCGATAAGTGACAGGGGCGTCAGGACGGAACAGAGCGCTGCACCTTCTGTTTCCACGCAACTGTCACCATGGTTGTGTGTGCACACACACTTGTGCACACACACACGCATATGCACACACGCACACACACACACACACACACACACACACACACACACACACACACACACACACACACACACACACACACACACGCAGGTTCTGAAGTCAGGACCATTGCTCACTGTCACCTAGTTTTGTTACCCCAACTCACACCCAGAGAGACAGACAGAGGGACTCACACACACAAACACACACACACACACACACACACACACACACACACACACACACACACACACACACACACACACACACACACACACACACACTAAAACACTGAAAGAGTGAGTGAGGTGTCTTTCCTTTGCCTGGCAGAGCGTGAACCAGACACAGGGACTGATGGAGGAAAAGAGATGGAGGTGGGGATGAATGGGAGAAAAGTGTTGACGGTCAAAGCAAGTGAAGATATATGGTGATGTATTCTGCTTGGTGAGCTGCGCAGGGGTGAGCGAGGCGCTGGCGAGGGAAGAGAGGAAGAGGCGGCGGTGGGGGTGAGAGATGGAGAGAGGGAAAGAGAGAGAGTGAGTGAGAGAGAGGCAGAGGTTACATAAATTCACAGGGAGAGGTGGGATGAGAGATGACCAGGTGGAGGGCATAAATTCTACTTATAGTCTGTGGGAGTAAACACACGCACGCACGCACGCACACACACACATCATAGACACACATCAAGAAATCCCGACTTAGCACTTACATTTTCTCCGTTGCACATGCATGCACAAACACCCCCCGCCTCACTCAGCCCATTTCAAGGAAAAGGGTTTTTACAGGTGACCTCGCTGCCGTCACATTGTTGTAACTGTGGCAACGTAAATTAGAACCACGTTTGGTGACAGATTAGACTCAGGGATTATCAGCATTTGTTCTTCATCCATACCATTTGCTAATATAATGAATTCACTTAGTTTTGGGGTATTACTTGTGTATTACACTCAAGCATTTGCATTCTCTACATACACTATATACTATATACTATGATATTATCATATATGTTATTTTCGTAGCCAATAATGGTAAAGTGAAGTTAAATAAAACAACGTCAGAGGTCTTGCCTCTCTTTGTTCCTTTCCAGCTTTTCCGATCAATGAGGGGCCAAGTTCACCCAACATATGGTCAACTATGTCAACGGCTCAATAATCGATCAATGTGCTGAGTATCGAATACTTGGGTCGAATTTAGCACAGACAGACAGTCACCTCGATCTATAGAGTGTCACATAGCAACAACGTGTGGCATTCAGGCCACCTCTAGTTTCCACTCATGGAAGGCTATAGAAATGTCATTAAAGCCATACTACTCAGAAATAGCTTTGGCGAATGGGAGCGCCCCCCACGTCCAGCCTCTGTTTCCCCATAGGGGTCTGATAGGGGTGAATCTATGGTCGCACGATGTTTTGATGCAGGCGCATATGATAAACCAGCAGCCTGGAGTTATTCCAACACGGCTGTTGCGCTGCCTGCCTCGACTAAAACTATTAGTTGTTGCTGAGGCAAGAAGTTTGTCGGTCTGTAGGAGGATATTTTTGCGTGTTAATGTCATTGAAGGAGCTCATCCTCTGGGCTCTTTTTCGGTCTTCTTTTCACGGGGTAGTTTTTTTTTTTATCGTCCTTCTCATTTTCTTTTCTCTTTACCGGGGTGACCTGGCTGCCACAGTACTGTGCTGTAATTTTGCGTTCAAACGGTAACCTTGCAATCGCGGGATATAATGGAGGTTAGCGGGGGAGCCCACTCTGACCCCACTCTGCTCTGAGACCGTTTTAAGTGTGTGTATGTGTGTGTGTGAGTGTGCGTGTGCGTGCGTGCGTGTGTGTGTAAAAGAGAAAGAGGTGCTTGCCTGTAGTATTCCTTCAAACTCTGTGTGTACCGTCGTATATGTGAGTTGGTGTGTTGAGAATGTTTCAGTTTCTGCTTGTTGTTGTCTGCAAGTTGGTGTATGTGTGTGTGTGTGTGTGTGTGTGTGTGTGTGTGTGTGTGTGTGTGTGTGTGTGTGTGTGTGTGTGTGTGTGTGTGTGTGTGTGTGTGTGTGTGTGTGTGTGTGTGTGTGTGTGTGTGTGTGTGTGTGTGTTGGTGTGTGTCCATGTGTGTGTTGGTGTGTGTCCATGTGTGTGTCTCTGAGAAGATAGAGGAGGTAATGGAGTCATGGTCAGTGGGCCAGGTAATGACTCTCACACCTGCCCTTTCATGATTTCTTCCTTCTCAACCACCTCTAATCATGACAGTACAGGGAGGCTTACAATACACTAAAGGGTGTGTGTGAGAGGGTGTGTGTTTGTGGGTTTTTGTGTTTGTGTGATTTGATGGAATTCCTAATGTTCTGTGTTATGGGTTGTGCTTTACAAGTAATTTGTTTGGCCCCGAGGCTACCAATATGTATTGGATTCCACGCCGTGCTTGGAGATCTATGGGTTGTGCGTCTGTCCCCTATGCTTTATTATAACATTAGGATTCAAATGCTGCACGGCATTTTTCCTCCGCGTACGGGTTAACCGACAAAGTATTTTAAGTGTATTGAGTTCCCTTGTATGGTGCAGAAACACAAAATTCACAGCCGTGTAATGTACAAAACAGCCCGAAGCTATAGAGAAGAGCTTGGATGACAATGTGAAGATGTTTTTTTACGTGCATATTACATGCGTTTTCTAATGTGCATATTATGTATTGCATAGTCTGGGTGTCTATGAGAGGGATTCATTGTGTGTGTGTGTGTGTGTGTGTGTGTGTGTGTGTGTGTGTGTGTGTGTGTGTGTGTGTGTGTGTGTGTGTGTGTGTGTGTGTGTGTGTGTGTGTGTGTGTGTGTGTGTGTGTGTGTGTGTGTGTGTGTGTGTGTGTTGTGTGTTTGTGAGAGTGGCATTGCTTATGCACAGTTTTTTTGGTGTTCCCTTCGATGACATGGGAGGTTGATCCAGCCAGGGGATTCTGGGGGCGTGGGGGGGGGCGGTGGCTTAGTGGAAAGTTAATAGCTTTGGCTTCCCGGCGTACTTGACCTTCCTCTGCCTCACATTAGATATGCATTGCACCTTACGTACGGCACCTCGCTGATACATCTGCACCCTCGTCTCGTCCATCCCCCCCCCCTTATTCGTGCTGGCCTGAGCCCCCGCACCCTGCCCAAAGCCCGCGCTGAGTCGCTCGGGATCACGCCAGGAATTACACTGTGTGGCCATTCCTTCAAGGTTCCAAACAAAATCTGTTTATTGTGATACTGGACCACATTCACATCAATGAAACACTTCACTATCTGAGCGTAAACTCAACATGCATGTCGATATCATATCACTTAATCCCAAAAAGGCTCCGAACAAATTGATTGGGGGTGTAAAATGAAAAGAGCAATCATCAGAGAATCAAGAAATCAAGAATTTTTTTTTTTCACTTGTTTGTAAGATAAATGGGGTTTCAGTGACTTGTTCAGAGCCGCGCGTTATGCAGCGCAAACATTGTAGCCAAGGTAATTAAATCATCAACGGCGTCAAATGAGGGGTCTCGTCTGGCAGAATACGTATTCCACGAGGCCGCGTCTACGCAAGAGCACATGAATGCCACCCCTCAGGAAAAGATTGCGGGGGCTGAAATCCGTCCAGTGCCTTCCTTCTCAATCGCCCCCTAATGATGCCACCTCATCAAAGGCCGGCGGGGAAAAAAGAGAGATTAGTTTCTATTCAGGACAAAAAAATAAAATAAAAAATATTCGCCGCTCTCTCTCCTAACGTGCCACCCCCAGTCAGTCAGGCTGCTTGGCACGAACGCGGCGTCTTTACTCGCAGCGTTTACGTCCGATCGTCGTGCTATGCGGTTATTCCGTTGCTCACTAGCTTGTGGGGTTCCTCTAAATGATCTATCGCTCGGCGTTTTAGTCGGCGCATGCTGGTCCGATACTGTAATCACACAACCATTATTATTCTTCACGGTTTGTTTCAAAAGTAATTTAATATGATTATCCAATACTGAACACTCGTGTGCATCAGATAAAGCGTGTATAACATGCAGAACAAAAACACTGTACAGTGGGAGCAGATAATTTAATTCTCACACACTATTGTGCGGACATGCTGGTGGTTTGGTCCAAATCAATAGTGTGCGCGTGTGTGTGTGTGTGTGTGTGTGTGTGTGTGTGTGTGTGTGTGTGTGTGTGTGTGTGTGCGCGTGCGCCTGTGCGTGTGTGTGTGTGTGTGTGTGTCCTACACCACGGTGAGGCCTCATGGCGGTGTGCTGAGCTGCTGAGCTTATTAGACAACACATATTGCTTTGCCGTTATCAGCAAGACCTCCATTTGCGCCGTTCTCTTGCTTCTTTGGAAAGGCGAGGAGAGACATAGAAGAGCGTAAAGGAAGACTGGGATGTAGAGGGTACCACAACCACAGCCACTGGTGGGGATGGTAGCTCAGAAGGTAGAGCTGGTGGTCTAGTGATCCAAAGGTTGCTGGTTCGATCCCAGGCTCCTGCTAGCATGCTGTAGTGTCCTTGAGCAAGACACGTAACCCCTAATTGCTCCTGATGGCTGCGTCCGTCGGTGTTTGAACAATTGTAAGTCGCTTTGGATAAAAGCGTCTGCTAAATGACTAAATGTAATGTAATGGTCAACGGTGGGGGTGAAGGGCGGGCGTTAAAAATGGACTGTCGACAGAAAGGATCCTGTGGCAGAAGGTCCTTTTCCTTCACGTTTTTCTCTGTATCCGCTTTGTGGAGCGTCAGTACGGTGGCCAGGCGGCCCGGTATGTACGGGACTGTCCCTGTAAAACAATAAAATGTCCCGGTTTTCGACATTCACTCCCAAAGAGTCCCGGTTTTCAGCACAATTAAAATAATATTATAGTTGTTTTCAGAAAAGAGCGTGCACGAAGATCCCACCGGAGAAGTGTGCGTGTGTGCGTGCGTGCGTGCGGCATGCGTGCGGCAGTGTGTGTGTGTGTGTGTGCGTGCGTGCGTGCGGCATGCGTGCGTGTGTGTGTGTGGCTGTAGGGCCCGCGCTTCCTATAAGCGACTACGCTGCACGCCCGCGTGCCTCTCCGTTACCAGCATGCATAACGGGGGGACGCTCATTGCTCGCACACCGCGCCAACAGTGCACCGACTATACCATACACTCCCGGTTTGTTGTTTTGGAAATGTGGTCGCCCTCGTGTAAGGGCTAATCAATAGCGCTGTTGGGTGTTTACTGTAATGGTTCTCAGCTGGTCTCTGCCATGCTGACTTGGAAAACAGAAATGAACACGCACAGATCATTCAACTATGGGTCCTGTGAGCAATACTTTTCTAGCAGTTCACAAATGCTTTTTTATTTACCGTAGGCGTACATTTCACTCATGTAAAGCGAAGCCAACAGTAACGGACCAGCCGTGATCCCCAAACATTGACCTTTGAACTCAACATCGCCCTCTTGCTTCTATGATTGCCGAAGCAACTGTTGTTAACAATTTCCGGTATGCAGATCTTATACAATTCCCCATTGTTTGTTTCGATGAAGACATGAGAAGCGCACACACATCTCACAGGCAAACCGCACACACACAAATGAGTTTGGTAACACTCCCCCAAGTGATTGATGGCCTTTGATGCAATTAGCGACGCGTGTTGCTTTATTATTTGCATCGTGCATTTGCATACCTCAGAAAATAAATGGGAAGGCATGGTTATTAAAGAGGAGTCATTTAGCTCTCTAATTATAATGAATTCACAGGTACCTGTCAGATATTCGCTACGCAATCCTAATGGACCAATCACCATCCAGCATGACCTATTTATCATCTATCGAGCAACTCGGCAAAGCCTTAATGCAAATCGAGACGTGCTTCTTCTCAGCTTTCATGCACATCATATGGAACATCTTTCCCCCTATCTTTATGTCTCCTTATCTCCATCTCTCTTTTATATACTGTACACACGCAGATGAAATGAAATTCATTCCGTGTCTTGTTTCTGCGTCGCCCTCTCTCCTCCTCCTTCCCTTCGGCTCTCACCGTCGGTGTTTACAGCCCTCTGTCGCGGGCTATTAAAAGTCCGTCACACATTTACACACCCTGAAATCTTCCTCATTGGATTGGCTGGATAGTGCTCTCACTGTTGCTGCCATGGGACGCGACATAGGACGTGTTGGTACCATCGCCCATAAATGAAATCCTGCAATTATTACAATTTTATTGAATATACATTTTTCTATGTAATCTGATTGTTTTGATAAGGGTGCATTGTACAACAGGAGTGAATATCCACAGAAATCAGCAGAGATGGAGGGATAATAATAAAAAGAGGATTCACCAAACCTTGACGTGCAGCCTTGGTATTGGCTTTCTTTCACCCGATTATGAATAGTTCATAATGACTGAATCACTTTTGGCTGTGAATTGCGGTGGCACCTGTTTTGGGCATACATTAGATGAGTATGTGTGCTCATATATATATATATATATATATATATATATATATATATATATATATATATATATATATATATATACAGTATATATATATATATACAGTATATATGCTCATATGTTCAGTATATATACTGTTTATATACGTACATGATAATATTTGTATATATATATATTCCTCCCCATCATGGTATCTCTCTCTCTCTCTCTCTCTCTCTCTCTCTCTCTCTCTCTCTCTCTCTATGTCTTTGCAAGTCCTACACATCCTGCTTTTCTCTCTCCTGCGACAGTTTTCCTCTCCTCTTCCTTTATGTCAGTCCTTTTTTTCAAGGCGGTATGCTGCTTACGGTTACAATACATATGTCAGGTTGAAGCCCAGTCCTCGAATACAACCATTTCAGTATTTAAAAAAAAAAGCTCCTCGCTGCATAAGGTATTACAGTATCGCAGCCGTCAAACAACCTCAAAGTCCCTTTTTTCCCCTGCTTGTGTATGCACGCTGATTTCCATTTGTTCTCTTCTTTTCTTTCTCAAAAGGGAGTTTTAGGGCACTCTGGATTTGCCAACTTGTTAATTGCACTGAATTTTTTTTTTTTGTTTAAATCAATAGGGGATTAAACTTGAATAACTTCATGAGGGGATTAGGTGGTGTGTGTGTGTGTGTGTGTGTGTGTGTGTGTGTGTGTGTGTGGGGGGGGGGAGCGTTTGCGTGTGTATGTGTGTGTGTGTGTGTGTGCGTGTGTGCGTGTGCGTGTGCGTGTGCGTGTGCGTGTGTGTGTGTGTGTGTGTGTGTACTTGAGTAGCGGAACAATTGCGGAGCTTGTAGAAACGTGGAGGTGAAGTTATATCACCAGTCAGGGAGGAGGAAACAAGAAAATATCCCAGAGACTATGGTATGGTATGTAGGCCTGCTTGTCTTAGACAAAACACGATAAAACAAGCTTACACTCTATTGATCCCTGGGGGAAATGGAACAAAATAAAAGGTAAATACTGTAATAATAAAAATAACGACATCAATAGTAATACAATAATAATAGAATCAATAAATAAGGTAATAATAAAATAATTATACAGATGAATAGATTAAATAAATGCATTCAAAATAAATAATAAATAAATAAATACTTTGAAAATAAATCAAAATACCCTTTGCTGTAATGTCTCAAGCTCAAATTTTCCAAAGCTGTATCCCCGTGCCTCCATGACAATACTCAGGTATCGTGCCCATTTAGGTATTCTTACTAATGGTAGCGTACTGTATAACCCCCGAGACAAAAGATTATACTCTTTTACCCCCAAACCACCGTAATGGAGTCGATGAGACCACCTGGTCGGGTATTAAGAAGGGGTTAGAAATCCAGTCGTCCTTCCCCTATCGTCCACTCTCCACCTGCGCTTGGCATTACCCGTGAATGCCTGTCCCCTTCCCAAAGGACTGGCTCCGCTTCCACATATAGAGCCGCTATTGTTTTAAACTGCTACCGTTCCTGCCCCCCTGGAGAGTCGCTTTCCATTCATCGGCCCCCACCGTAACTGTTGCCCTGCCAAGGAAGAAATATGATAAATGTCTTTACCTCCCTCCACCGGGGAACGACAGAACATTCTCTCTTTATCCCCGCGTGGCAGCAGGTGGGAACGGGTAAGACCTGGTCGGGTTACCAGTTATCCAGAGGCTGTGTGTGTGTGTGTGTGTGTGTGTGTGTGTGTGTGTGTGTGTGTGTGTGTGTGTGTGTGTGTGTGTGTGTGTGTGTGTGTGTGTGTGTGTGTGTGTGTGTGTGTGTGTGTGTGTGTGTGTGTGTGTACGCAAGTATGTGCAATGAATAAAACCCTCCTGTGTGTGTGTGTGTGTTTCTTTGTGCAGGTGCACCAGGAAGGAGAAATGCGAGCGCTCGATGGAGCCCCGGCGTTTTGCCTCGGACCTCAGGCAGTGTGTCCGCCTCAGCGTCCACCCCAACAACATCTCTGTGTCCCAGTTCAGCGTCACGGTGAGTGGACGACCCCCCTCCCCTCGTACCCTAACCCTAACTCTAGCCCTCCTTCTCCTACTATACCCCAACCACATCCTAAAACAGAACACACAATGACCTGATATGTGACTTATGAGGCATTCAGATCGATCGATAGATAGATAGATAGATAGATAGATAGATAGATGGATGGATGGATGGATAGATGTATGATAAATAAATAGATAGATAAATAGATAGATAGATAGATAGATAGATAGATAGATGGATGGATGGATGGATAGATGTATGATAAATAAATAGATAGATAAATAGATAGATAGATAGATAGATAGATATAGGGATTAGTTAAATGGGCGATAGACAATTGGACATATAGAATGAACCTTAAAAAATAAAGAATAATAAATAAATAAACCTAAAAATAAGCAATGAACCAGAAAATGACCCTAAAAAGAAAACAGTGAACATTAAAAAAACAAGGATAAGAAACAGGTTTCAGTAGTCCCATTCACGCTGAGTTTTTCCAGTGTGTTTTTCCCGCGCTCTGTGGATAGACGGTTGGGAATGGATGGGATGGGATCACCGTCAAAATCCTGAGAATATCATCTATCGCCTTTGTGCTTCATGAGAAGCTACAAGGCAACTCAAATGTGAATTAAGAACAGTAAGGAAGCCACAGTGCAGCGAGAGCTCTATTTATTTCTTAAGTATGACTTTGGAAAGCAACAGATATTTAAGGTTTAATCAAAGCTACTTTAATAAATGTAATAAAGTCTACTTTGCCTACTTATGTGGCTTTTAAGAAAATCTTGTGTGGCCGATTTACACAATTTCACCACCAAGCCTAATTTGAGAAAAAAAAAAAAAAAACCAGAGCCCAAATTAATTACGCTCCATTCCTCGATTAGTTCTCGAGGCGTGTCAGCATTTATTCCATAATACAGAATTTAATCGTTTTTTGTTTTTTTTGCAGCTTGTTAATATTTCCTTCTCTCCCCTCCCCGTCCTTGCAACTTACAATCCTCCCACAAGTAAATGTCAACCATAATTATCATTATCATGGCTCTAGTGATGAGTCTGTGCGCCTGTTTTTCCTGCGCGTTACAAACACGTCCACGCCATTTGGAATCGTCTCCCTGGAGTTCGCCCGCGTTCGGTGTCCAGGGAGTATCTCTTTTTGGAGCAAAATCCTGGATCCCAGCAGGAGTTTTGTTGTTTTTCTTCCTTCTCGGTTATTATTTCATTTATTATTTTATTATTATTCCCGCTGCTCCTCAGTAGACGTTGCAGCATCTCCGTTGGAATGACAGCACATTTCTTCCCTGTGTTTTGAACCTCCACTCCTCCATTCGTCGTAATAAGCCGGAGGCGTCTTGTGGTGGATGTAAAAGTCGGGAAGTGTGAGAAGCGGAGGAAAATGAAATCGAAAAACTAAGGGTATAAAGACACGATAGTTTCCTCCTCCGTCTTTATCCCCGACGTTCCTTCGGCGGCGTTACGTGGACATTTTACCTCTTCACATCTCTATTACTTTTAACGGCCGCACATAAACCATATTTCAAAGTTGCTCCAGTTCAGCCCCGGTGTGTGTTGCGCGTCACGTGATCCAAAAGCGTGCAGGATTAAAAGATACTAAATGTTATAACTTTACAAGACCATAACCCTTAATGTCCTGGAAATCCTACCCAATCCACTCAGCGGTGTAACTGTACATTTCAATTGCATCTCCTATTCTGGCGAGCTTTGGTAAGGGCTTTAATCTCAGAGGCCAGGTGCATAAATATCCAATATGATTTTCTGAGGTCAGGCCTGAATGACTGTTCTCCAACCCAGTCATACCCCTTCACCAGCTCCGCGGGTCATGTGAGAGCACAGTGATTTTCCAAGATATACCTCTGCATTGCTCTAACGATATTCATAGGATGTGTGCTTGTGTGTGTGTGTGTGCGTGTGCGTGTGCGTGTGTGCGTGTGTGTTTGTATATATTTTGTGGGAATATGCTCATATGTATCTCCCCCTGTGTGTGTGTGTGTGTGTGTGTGTGCGTGCGTGTGTGTGTGTGTGTGTGTGTGTGTGTGTGTGTGTGTGTGTGTGTGTGTGTGTGTGTGTGTGTGTGTGTGTGTGTGTGTGTGTGTGTGTATCACATCTGAGAGCGTTTAACCTTTTCCCAGGGAGCGAATATTACCCAAAGGCTACGCCACGCGTCTCCCATCCCGTTGATTGCGGGGCCGGGGTGTCCGTCAGCCAGACAGGAGCCCCTCCTTGACCTTTTGGGTTATTTAATATTTGCTCGAATAGATGAACCGGAGAGCTCTGCGCAGAAACAGAGAGACACTAAGTTATTGAAATCTGATCGATTTTCTCGTAGAGAAACGCAATTATATACTGCTCCGTACTGTACTTCAGCATTTGCATGTCGCATCAATTTTTTTCTTTGTGGCCGAAACATAGAATTTAGACCCAATCCGTGATCATCTATTATACACAATGTAAGTTTACGCAACTAAATAACAATGCAATTCTTTTATGCTGCTGGAAAATACGTCATTTGAATATTAATCATTTTAATCGCATCAGGGACAGAGATGCTATGAAGCCTAAAAATGTCAGTCTTATTTGAGTCCTCAACTCCTCAAATACGCGCGTTGCCTCATTTGAGGATATGTGATGAGATCATAACGCGCGGCAACCACCTATATGAGCATACGTCTTGTATTTGCGGCGGCCACAAAAGGCATCTCAACCAATTTAAATACATTTACACCAAAGGATTTCCTCAAAGGTTTCTCTCTTTTCTATTCCCCGCGGTAACACAATCAGCCCATTGTGGCGCCTCCGCATGAGATGCGGCACATTTTAAACCAGGAGAGGAGCCATTGTGCGCGGGGGCGTTTGCGTTCACACAACGCTCGGTCAATACACGGAAGGGGGGGTTATTTTCATATTCGAGCGGGTCTGCTGTGGCAACGCGCCGTGCCGCCGCCGCTCCCAATGTAATTGAGGACCCTTCGGGCTGGCTAGAAGCGCAAAAAAACAGCAAAGCGAGAAAAAAAAAAAAAAGGAGGGGAAAATAGAAAGTAAGCGAGCGAAGGAGGGCCAGCGCGAGAGCGCGGAAACCTCAGACGCTTATTGTCCGTCTTTCACGGGGAGCGCCGTATCCGTTCGCCACCGCGCCGCCGTCTTTTCATTAAGCAGCAATATAAAAACAGCCCGGGTCAGCCCTTCTCTGCCGCTGAAGCAGCTTTTGGCGGCGCGACGCACGCGTACCGCGGGCCAGCCGACCCGAATCGGCGCCTCGACCGGGGTCCACTGCAGGCGCGGTTTTCCCATCAATATGTATGTTTTGGTCCCGACCCGACCGTTCCTGCTCCTCCCAACTCTCTAGTTTCTCTTCTTTTTCAAGGACAGTGTCTTTTTTTTTTTTTTTTCTACCCATATGGCTGTAAGCAAATTCCTTTTGGACAAGGCAGAGCAGCGTTTTCCAAATAGGATCGATATTATTTTTCTCACAGTGATTCTCTTTCTGCTTTCAATGTACTCCTTCCCTTCTCACCTCGATTCTGTTCTTCACTGACTCTACCTATTTTCTTTCATTTTACTTTCACCACGATTAAACAATCGATGCCTTTTTCTAACCCCATCTCTTCATCCGCCCCAATCGAATTTCCTCCCTCTTATCATCGTATTTTCATCTTTCTCTCTCCAAAAACGCACGTCGGTCGTCAGTTGTTTTTTGTTTTTTTGCCTGTCTGTTTCCCCCTTCCTTAGACCTCCTCCCTTCCATCCACCCATCCGCCGATCTTTCAATTTCAGTAAGCCCCACTGTAGCTTGCTTCTAATCTGGAACGGCCCCATCGGCATGCCATAGTAGGTCACGGCCGTTTGACGGTGTTCAGACGTCTGGGCAGGATGCTCGTTGATGCCTGCTCACGTACTGACCTCTTCGTCAACAGTCTGCCAGTTGGCCCTCTGGCCATGAGCCGCATGGCAGATGGCTCTTTGCTCCGTACACGCATTGCAGCTACGCCTGCGCTGCACCATATTGGGTTGCAGTCATATTCCGAGCCCATTTTGACCCATGAACAGATGTGAACTGTGCAGGGATGTGGCCCGAACTTTGGTGTCCGAACACAGTACAGTAGTCATATGCATCCATAGAGAGAGAGCCGTGTGGGGAGTGTCTAAAATATCCATTACATCTGTTGTGGCCCCGGAGTACAATGAAGCATTGTTCACCAACCAGTGTTGTACTGCCAAATTTTGGTACAATGTGTTTTTACTATGTGAAGTCTCCCGGTAAATGGTATGAATGTGAACATATTGCATACCCCCTTGGTTTTACATCCTTCACAGCCTCAAGAGTAATAATGAAATACTGTATATTGTATTTGTATATAGAATATGGTACATTTTAGATATAATTAAAGATTCCTTCCTCCCTTCTCTTTTTACAGTTGGTGTTGGAGGCCCACAATGTCCCAGAGCTCTCCGCGGGTGTCAACTGCACCTTTGAGGACCTGGCCGAGATGGACGGCCTGGTGGAGGGAAACCGCATCAAGTGCTTCTCTCCGGCAGAGAAAGAAGTGCCCCGCATCATTGTGGACAAAGGTACGGTCGGGAGGACTTACAGCGGGCCCGAGCCGTCACAGATAACCTCCTTTTGTCCTCTTACTAGTGACTATGACGCAGTCAGAGAATGTGACCGTTGCCTGGCTACCTTCCTACAATCTTACCTGCCTACCTACTATGGCTGGGAAACGTATTGTTATAATATCGATGTTGCGATGAGACGAGATATCATTTCAAGTTTGTTCACGAAAGCGCTAATAGGCATCCCCAAAATATCGCCCAAGTTATCCATATTGACGTATCAGTTATCGATATTGACGTATTGGTCCGAAAATATAATTATTTGATTTTTTCAATATTGTCAACACTGTCATCAACAACAACAGCCATACTACCTGTCTAACTACTTATTTGTCTACCTACCCACCAACTAAGCAACGTACCTACCAACCTACATACCTATTAACCTACGTACCAACCAAACTACGTACCTACTAACATATGTGCCTACTGACCTACAGTATGTGCCTACTAACCTATGTGCCTACTAACCTATGTGCCTACTAACCTATGTGCCTACTGACCTACCTTCTAGTGTAGGTAAATAGACCGTACTCCCTGCTGTCAGGGGAACTCACATTTAACCGTTCCCCCTCCTCCTTTCCAATCACAACTGTGCGCTTTATTGGCCCGGGGTTATGAGTGTTTTTGTCTCTATTCTCACAGCCGTCAGCAGGCCTTGCAGCCTTAGCCCCCAGACATGTTTCGTATATGAATGAACATCAGTCATTAGGCTGCTGTGGGATTTATTTACCCCTGCTAACTCAAAGTAGAGGCGGAGTTATGAGCCCTCGGTGAACCCCGGTGCGGCGGGTTTGGAGTAGTCCATCAGACTGGGACGTTTTTTTGTTTTTTTTTCCTGGAGCATTTGTGCTAATTTGGAACAAGGAGATGACACGGACCCCTCAGACGATGTCACCGCTCCCGCCGCTTTCAAGAGACAAAAAAAAAAAAGAAAAGAGGATTTCTGACAGCGCTCATTCCCCGAGATGAGACAGAGCGAATGACTGACTCCTTTCTTCTGTATTCCAATGTTCTCGTCCGGCCTCTCATCTGGGCGGGCAATTTGTCATCACCCTTTATCGCTATACGCCTCCAAGAGGACACAACCGAGGAGGAAAACCGAATAATTAAATCAGGGGAGAAAATTTAAGAGATAGAAGGGAAAATTGCTCGAACACAATTGCAATATTCATTAAAGCTTATTAACCCCCCACGCAGTGAAAATTAACAACTCTGGACGCGGAAGAAACCTCATGCGAAGTGAATGAGTGGATGACCGGCATTGTGGCAAACGGCTCGCGGTGTTCCAGGGTATGGAGGGGCTGCATGAATAATGATAGCTCTATACACTGGAGTGGAGAAAGAGGAGGTGGGCAGGCCACCATGAAATTACAGTGCTAGATAGACCTGCTGAGCCCAATCATATGCACCGCCCTCCCACACACACACACACACACACACACACACACACACACACACACACACACACACACACACACACAAACACACACTCTTATACACACGCAGGTATACTTATTTGGTTAAGACAAACCTACAGTACATGTGCACGCACCAGTATGTAAAATACGAACAGAGTTTAAACATATGTGCCCACACACATACACACAAACAAAAAAAACACTACCCACATGCACATTTAAACCTACCATTGCTTTGCTGGCAAAACAAATTAGCGACCTGCAACGCGCACACATTTCCAGATGTGATCCTGATAGATGGCCCGAAGGGTTTTTGGGGAATTAATCACATACAGTATGTTCCTGTTTCCCTTGTGAGCCACGTAAAGACTGTGATGCAATAGCAATTTACGTAACATGCACATGTATGCACACTAACGCATGCACGTGCACACACACACACACACACACACACACACACACACACACACACACACACACACATGCACACACACACACACACACACACACACACACACACACACACACACACACACACACACACACACTGTCATGATCATCATGTACCTTCCCAGGCACTAAAATATCCAAATCTGTCACTCCCATACCCCCATTTATCCACTATACCTGTACTCATTAGTTCAGCATGGTGCGATGGGGAGGGAGGAAGGGACAGGAGACAGCTGGGGGGTTTGGTGAGGTTGGGGGCGTTCGGGAGCAAGAAAGGGAGATGGTGTTACTGGGCTTCAAGGTAACATTTAGGCTCCCTAATTAGGACAGATCCATTGTCAGGGGCGCTTTCCCGTGATTGATGAATGATCCCTTCTTTGTTAGGGAGATGAAGAGAAGGACACGCAGAGAATGGGAGAAAAGGCAGAAAGAGAGAGAGAGAGAGAGAGAGAGAGAGAGAGAGAGCGAGCAAGAGAGATGGAGAGTAAGAGGGAGAGGGAGGGGGAAAGCGAAAAGTTACAGTAGATGTTTTGGATGAGCTGTTGAATTAAACATGAACTCCTTCATTACGGCCAGACAAAAGACACAGCAAATACTGACAACACCACACCAAATACTGAGAACGTACGCACACAGGCAAACACCCACACACACACACACACACACAGTTTCTTTTTCATCTGCTTCCCGCTTTACCTTTTCAAAGACTCTCTTGAAAGACATTGCCCGGGAGTATTTTCTAACCCGAGGGGATTGCGTGCACACCTACTTCCATTGTGTTGCATAGCGGTGCTGAAAGAGGAAGACTTAACCCAACAAGCCCCATCTCTCTCCATCTCTCTTAAGAAACTGCCTTTGCCTGGGCAACAGGCTAGGCACCTGTGGCTCCAAGCAGCGTGGCCATGAGAAGACACGATTGGAATAGGTGCTAAAACAGCATCTGTGAATGATTGAACAATAGGCGGTTCGTATTTGGGGCATTATTTTTCCAAAATGTCTGGCAACAAGAAGTACAATGGTCGGTAACAATCTTTTTATTGTTACCGACCATTTTGCAAATGGGAATCTTTTCCCTTGGGCTCCTTAAAATGCACTCGCTTTGTTTCAACACACAGTGGAAGCAGGATACCTCTGTCATAACAAGCCTACCTTTAATGTGAAGGGTCGACCTGCTTGACACTGCAAAGAGTCCATTGGGAGTCTTGAGAACGGTTATTTATTAGAACCTGCCTGACCCTGGAAGGGTTGTTCCCTTTTTAGACTCTGTTGTCCAACTGATGCAAGCAGGAGTTAAGGCGTTCAAAATGACCATCGTCCCCAATTTTCCCCTCCAGGAGACCACCAGATCGTGCAGCTCTACCTCAAGTCCAAGGAGACTGGCCTGGCCTTCGCCAACACGAGCTTCGTCTTCTACAACTGTAGTGTGCACAAGTCGTAAGTGTCCACGTTCGCTCGTGAAACTGCATGACCATCCACCTCGGTTGAGGCGTTCCGTTTTGCGCTCACGGTACAGGCTTCAACACTTTGCATACCTGCTTTTCTGTTTCTTCCTCTTCCAACCCCGGCGGTCAACCCGCCTTCGTCCGTCCAGTTGTCTGTCGTGTGTGAGCAGCCCCTACCAGTGCCACTGGTGCAAGTACAGACACGACTGTACGCACGACCCCAGGACCTGCTCCTTCCAGGAGGGTCGAGTCAAGGAGCCTGAGGTGAGTCCCCGGGGGTCGGGATCCGGCATCGACGTGTTTTCCGTTCCCGTTTTCATTCATAGTTATTATTGGCTCATTAAGAAAAAAAAAAACCTAACAGTACTATGCAGACTTTCCGGACTTCATGTGGTAAAGCTCAAAGACAGACTTACGTCCTTCTGCACCGACACAAGTACACATTTTGTGCGGCAGAGCCGGCGCACAAAATGGAAACAGAACGAGGCAAATTGAGGGGAAATGTTTGGCTACCTGAGGCTAATAGCGATCACTTTTTGCATCCCGCGTACTGCAGGGGTTCTGCTAAAAGGAGACACCTTTCGGCTGCACTGCGTCCATCTGGCATCCATCTCTTGGCATGTCCCACTCCTGACTGCACATCAAAGGGCTTTGGAAGCTAATAAAACGCGGCCATTTCCTCGCTGCCGCTCCTATTCCCCGCGACAGCTTAGTCCGTGTGAATTATCAATACTATTGGCAGCCGGTCCTATTCCCGCCGAAGCAGAGCCTACTGTAATTAGGCTGCTCCGCCGCGGAGTACAAGCCACCTACTGGAGGGGGTACATGTCTGTCTCCCCCCCTCGGCTTCCTCCCGGACTATCTGCCTGCGTCCTTCTTCTACCGATCTATGAGAACGGGCACAACGCAGTCCAGTGTCCCCGAAGTAAGGCGTGGAGCAAGAAGATAGATGCTTTGGCCTGTGGTCTGTAAGGAGTGTGTGTGCGTGCTTGTGGATGCCTCCTCGTACCCCACTGATTGAGGGTAGTTTTCAGGGGTGGGGGCTTACAGGGAGTTAGTGGCCTGTTAATCTCCGCCTGAGGTGAACCATGATGAAAATCACTGGTGCTCATGTCTGGCTTGGCAGACGCCGCACGACGGGCAGGGACAAGCTTAGCCAGATTGCCTCCTTTGATGAGCAGTCTGCTCTCAATTGTGTTATTCCACCCATGTTTCCCCCGAGCCATTCAACCTGCGCAGACGATATTATTTTCTTTTTCCTCCATTTTCATTTCATTATCCCTTTGAACCCTCCGCTCAATCGGGCCCTGCGCCTGAGTCTTTGCAGGTTTGCTTTTGCAATTAACTCAGGCGCTGGTGGTCAATATTGACGGAGGATAATAATGTTCAAATCCTCGGCTATTGTGTGTGTGACAAAAGGAAAAGCACAAATAAAATGAGGGGGATTTGGCATTAGCACGTTAATAACATTCCTTCCTGGTTGTTTTTCTGTATGTGTTTGACGTGTTGTCGCTGAAATAGCAGGTGTTTTGCAGTCTAAATGACTTTTAATTTGCTTTTAATTAACCCCTCAGATCCGAGGTTGGGAATTGGTCGCTGGATTCAGTTTGCCGCGGTGAATTAACGGCTCAGGCAAACACAGGTTGCACGGTTAGACGAGAGGCGCACCCAGGCGCACTGGGTCTCGGCCCCTCCCAAAAAAAAACGCCTCGCCAGGCAAAACCGAGTCAACTTTGCTCCGCGAAACACCGCGGTGACCCCTGCCAGATGAATTTTCGCGAACTATTACAATTAGGGGAATTATAAGGAGTGATCTGAATAATCCCTTAACACTATTCTAACGACGGAGGCCGGGAAAAGCCTCCTCCTGGTTGAGCCTGTTGTTAGTATGCATGGGGGGATGGAGGTAAATCCTAGGCCGGCCTGCGGCTGGTGGCTTTTTGTTCCTAGAGACAGGGTGTGGGCACGGAGATCAGACTCCAGGTTGTTGGCACACAGGCAATACGCTCCATCCTCCTCCGTCCTCATCATGCGTCAAGGACTCACGCTCGCAGATTAGCCTCATCGACGATGGACACGCATGTTTGAATGATTAAGGACTCCGGTTGGTTACACTGAATAAATATTGGAAAGCCGTTCGGTGGGGGGAAAAGGCCCCCACTTCCTTTTTCGACGGCGAACCGCATGCGTCCGTCTCTTTGTCCGGTGTGATATCCTAGCCGCCGTCCCCCGCGCGACGGAGGCGCCCCCGGCGGGGGCGTCGCGCCGAAGCTGCCGAGGCCTTTTCCAGTCTGCTCGTTCGGAGAACGCCCGGGCGCCCCCCAAACGCCCCGGCCCCCTCTGATCCCTTTGTTCCCTCCACGCGCGTCACGCACATCTCGCTTCGTGGCTGGGACGGCTGTTTTCTCACAGAAAGCCTTCCATCTCGGTTTTATGATCAATTCTCCCCTGAGGGACTCACAGGAAGCCCATCAAATATGTATTAATTATGCTGAATATATGTGCTACCTCTTGGCGGTTTGTCCAATGCGTTAAGGCATTGCTGCCGCTGCCGCCGCCGCCGCCTGCCGTGTTGATGTCGAGGAGTTTATTAGCCCCAGAAAGTATTGATCAAGTAAT
>NC_137208.1:13108000-13168000 GCF_960531495.2 Zeus faber | reverse complement strand
AATATGGCGGATGAGGCTACCGCCTTGTTCATTTTTGCATTCATACTCCATGTATTTGGATGTATCCACAAAAGGAAGTTAATAGAGGAAAGCAGAAAGGAGTACCAAGCAGCTAAACTCCATGCACGAAGATCTGCACCAAGGTAAATAACTGGCGCATGATAGAGATGTCATCAACACGGGACACGCCGACTCGCTCGCTGTGAATGATCCGGACAATTACCTGCTCCGTTCACACATACCGCTCAATCAGACATTATGCAGACTTTGTATGAGGATGCTGGTGGGGTAAAATCTGGGTAATGTCCGGTCCAAACGATTTGGACTTTGCGTTCACAGGTACAGCTCCTCCGGGTAATGTCCGGATAATTTCGGGGTTGCAGTGCATGTGCGAAAGCAGCTTAACATTCATTGTGATGAGCTGCCTCAGCGGCCTTGACATGGCGATGACAAATGTTACTTACATCAAAACAGTCATGAATAATTTAATTTAGTTTGTTTTTAATAACAAGATAGCACATTATAATGAATAAATAAAGCACCAGGTTTGTGTTGTTCTGAATAATCCTCTCCACTGACTGCGATATGAACATTTCAAAGGCAGATTTGATGTCGTGTAATTGCAAATCAGGTCGGACCTGGGACCATTCTGATCATTTTCTGCACCTGTCTCATGTTGTGACTGTGAGGCATTGTTAAGCTTTTTGAAAATCACATATATCTAGTACCTTTAGTTCAAACAAAAGGGGATGCTCTTTATGTTCATGGTGAGAGCTGTGTGTGTGTGTGTGCGCTTGAGAGAGATGGACCTGCAACAAAAAACTGGTTTTGTTACATTTTCAACATTAGAAATGCACTTGAAATTTGAATAAACACTTACAAAATATTTAATGTTATATAAAGAAAATAGAAGACAGAAATTAATAAGCATATTAGTTCATGTCAATTAAATAGCCTTAATACGGCTAAGGCTACTAATTCTTTTTGAAACTAAAGGCCTATTCTCCTTTGTGGTCAAAACTTCCCGAAGCATCGAAATGGGGTGCTACGTGCTTATAGACATGAAAAACCCCCCAATCAAGATGTCAATATTCTGTTTAGAAGTTCATGACCCCAAATTAGGCAAACACCTAAATTCAGGTCAAATTTGGCCAGCCTGCTGTAATGCAAGGGCTGAAGAGATGAGTCCCTCTGTGCCTCGATCAGGTAAGTGTGGTCAACTGATATACCACAGGGTCCATAGGTAACTTACAGTATGAAAAATAACCAAAGGCGCGATCGATAGTTTAGTCACAGATTATGCTGAAGCAATGTAACCGCGTCACTGTGGAAGACTGGACTTGAGATTCTTTGTCCTCAAAACGAGTGAAAGTATTTGGACGGTCGAGTCTGCAACACACATAACCTTTAATTTACCTTGTCCCACCAACTCTGGGTGCCTCAACATGTCAGACTAAAGTTCGCGCCCTGAGTGTTCGCCTCAGTCTGTGTGCGTGGGAGAAAATACTGTATGACCAGGGCAGACAAAAAAAAAAAAAAGTTTTTTCTTTTTTAAGTCCTGCACCCACACGCAGCAGTCAATGGAAGGGTATTAAAAGATCAACTCACGCTTGATCTTATAATACTCATCATTATTTATCCGGTTTCAACACACCCCCGACCACTGAGGCAGGATGTTCTGGGGGTTTAGACGGTGATTGGAAATGGCGTGGAAACGGCCGCGCCCAAATGAGATCCCCAATGCGCACGTGTGGAGGAACCGTGCACGAATCCCAAACAGCCGCGCTATTATTATTATTATTATTATTATTCTTTTGGGAGCGTTTTCACAGAACTCGCGCAGAATATCTCGGCGCTCTAAAATTGAAGCCTGCGAGGGGAAAAGCGTTTTTTTTCAAGCGCGCAGCTGTTATCCCCGAGCGCACGGCCACTATCATTGCTCTCCCGCTCGCAAAAACCTGTCGCTTCTCGCTCACCTGTGGGCGTGCCTGTTCAACTCGTTGTTTCATGTGCACAGAGCTGCATTCATTTATTAAGATGTTGTTTGCAAAAAAAATTGTGACGCGGTTATTTTTAATGTTTATTTGTATTTGTTTACAACATACAATATAATATATCAATATATGCGACACTACCCATCACACCCGTTCCTCTCTTTTTAGTTCTTTCTCTCCCTTCTGTAGGTGGTCCTACGATTTTTCCATTTTCTTTTGCACTCTTCAACTAAAAAAAACATATATGTATATAACAAATGAATAACAAAACATTGCAACCTTCTGTCTCTCACTTTGAGGTTGTATATGAGTGTATAAATGTACATGCAGTAGTCTAAAATATATATGTATTTATTTGCATGATTATTTATTTAATATTATATAGATAATATATTTACATTTTACACCTTGCAGATTAACGTCTTACGGCTCATCCTGGCTCTCCCACTTTGAAATCTCTCTTCAGTTTTTACATTACATTTAGCAGACGCTTTTATCCAAAGCGACTTACAATTGTTCAAACACCGACGGACGCAGCCATCAGGAGCAATTAGGGGTTAAGTGTCTTGCTCAAGGACACTACAGCATGCTAGCAGGAGGAGCCTGGGATCGAGCCAGCAACCTTTAGATCACTAGACGACCAGCTCTACCTCCTGAGCTACCATCCCCCTAGTTATAACGGCCGATCATAAAAGACGAGGATTGGAACCAGTTGTATTTCGGGAAACAATGGTGACTGGGTCCGGCCACTTACCGGCAAAAAAGAAAAAACGCTCAAGAGTGAGCGGGTGAAAGTTCTTGCGAGCAGGAGAGCGATGACAGTAGTCGCTGCGCTTGGGGGATAACAGCCACGTGCTCCTTCGGATTCTGCGCGCGTTCAAACTCCGCTTTTACCCCTCGCGGGCTACAATATTTATCACATGGGCACAGCTATCCTGCTGTAAAAAATTACATGCGTACCGGGAATGGAAGGTTTTTTTTGGATTCTACTATGAAGGAGTGGAACTACAATTCATCATCCCTACAAGGGTAACACCTTTTTCACACCTAAAACCAAAGTACTTAAATTAAATAAAGTGAACTGTGCCAGTGATAACATTCAATACCAGCTCAAATAATAGGTGCATTTATAGATAAAGTAATAATAGCTCAGAGGGGAACTCTTAACCAAAAAAAAAACATCCATTGCATTACGCTCAAGCATCGATCAATGAATATAAAAGCATTTTTTAGGAAAAAATTCATGGGTGCAGGGTTGCCGCAGTAAAACGTGGCACCGCGTTCGGGTCCCATTCGAGTTTAATCCGGCGGCAGGTTCCACTCATCAAATTATCCCCGGCTGTTTTTTTTAAACTGACTTATCAACAAACCCAGGACTCCCTCCTTCCCTCCTCCGCACAGAAAGTAAGTTAAGTGCCCGCACTTTCAAAGCGAATGCTGATCCGGCGAAAGAGCTCGAGAGTGGTTTTTGAGGTCATGTTTAAAAGGAAGGAGGCGTTTTCCCCCTTCTCTCCCATGAGTTGGCACTGCACGGGAGATGAAATCCCCGCCGAATAATACATTATTTTATTCCGGTTTTAACCTGGGATTAGGCCTTTTTTCTCATTAAGAGAGCGGTGCTGGTAAAGCCGCTGCTGTGTACACCCTCAGCCCAAACACTGCGGCAAAACCCCCCTCCCCACGAAACCCCGGGTTCACCGGAGGTCCACGTACAGACAGGTGCATGTGTGTGTGTGTGTGAGTGTGGAAGAGAGTTTGTGTGTGTGTGTGTGTGTGTGTGTGTGTGTGTGTGTGTGTGTGTGTGTGTGTGTGTGTGTGTGTGTGTGTGTGTGTGTGTGTGTGTGTGTGTGTGTGTGTGTGTGTGTGTGTGTGTGTGTGTGTGTGTGTGTGTGTGTGAGTGTGTGTGTCTGTGTGTGTGGAAGAGAGTTTGTGTATGTGTGAAAGAGAGTTTTTGTGTGCATGTGTGTGTATGTGGAAGAGAGTGTGTGTGTGTGTGTGTGTGTGTGTGTGTGTGTGTGTGTGTGTGTGCGCGCGTGCTGTTTCATTCCACGTTAATGCTCCTCTGTGTTTCTCCAGGATTGTGTGTGAGATGGGCAAGGCAGAGAAGAGCCAGTACGCCGGGAACGTGCAGGTCTGCGTCGGCATCGGGGAGTGCAGACCCGAGTTTCTGGCCAAGTCCTCCAAGTACTACTACTTTGTGGTAAGATATAAAAAAAAAGATTGATAGATGTCAGAGAAAGAAGCACGTGATCGCCTGTTTCACAAGTTCATGTAACAGCGCGCCACTTAACATCACAACACTCAGTGATATCACGCGTTTGACTTGGATCGGTCAGCACGTTCTTTACTTATCTTCTTTTTTTTAATTTACGTTTTCTTCTCTATATGGGTTATAGCCGCAGCCGGAATACAATTAATAGAATGGAACCGTTTTTAATTATTTTTTTCAAATGATTTGGAATTCAGACCCTTCTCGGGATGATGAAGCGGCCCCCGCTGGGCGTCCTCCTGTCAACCTCTTGTAGTGTGTGTGTGTGTGTGTGTGTGTGTGTGAGGGTGTGTGTTGCCCGCCTGTGTCGCCCGGCGTGCTGATGTGATGCAGCCATGTCCCCGCATGTTCGGCTTTGATCCGGCCCGGCGGTGTTCTCACCCGGACTCCCCCCGTCAGCATCTTTCTCCCACGTAGAGCCAGCGGCGCCAGATGACTGGCACCCACTAATTATACCACCGTGCGAATAGAATGCTCAACGCTTAGAAAGGGGGTTTTCTGTAAAACATACAGAGAATCTCACGCCCTTTATGTCATCCCAAATATCAATATCAATCAATCAATATCTCTCTCTCTATATATATATATATATATATATATATATATATATATATATATATACACCGATCAGCCATAACATTAAAACCACTTAAAAAAAGTGTTTTTATTTTAGATTTCTTTTGTACTTTTGTCTAGTTTGTACTTTTTTAGCACAACTGATTAAAGGTTCCGTCCAGTCACTGTGTAATGGAGGGGGACCCATCTCCGCTCCACTGCGCGGTTCGGTTCCCGCCTCTCCGGCCAAAACAAATTAAAACGGAGGGGGGGGGGGTTCACAAAGGAATGGACGGCGGCCGCTCAAAAGCACCGTGAACGGCGCGTCAATTGCGCCCCGCCGTCTGCCCCGGCTCAACATCTGATTCACAAGTGGTGATGCGCGAATGATATGCCAGTGCAAACACGGCCATAAAGTTTTGCCACTGAGTGCAATTTGCCCTTGTTTTGCATCCGATTGCAGATCCGCAGAGAAGCATGGATTAAAACAAGCTATACTTCTCGATTCAAATTGACTTTTTATTTATAAGTTAATGTGCAGTGACGATAAAACATTTGAATAGTATGAGATAGTAAATCATAATCATATAATAAAACGTACTTTTCCCATACATTTCATTTATTACATGAATTAAATGTGAATATATTAAAATTTTTACTTCAGAAATTCTAGTTGTCACTGAATCCCCCCGTCCCTGGATTCAGACTTTATTATCGAAACACAGAGGTATTTTTATTTTTTTTTTGCGTGGCCCTTATACTCCAATAACCTTATTTTTCTTTTTTTTTTTCTTGTTTTTTCTGGTGTATAAAAATGGGTTCAGCTTATCTGTTGCCATCTTTTGTTCAATGCCAATTTTGACCACTTTATCGCTAGTGCACTTTCCCTTTTACAGAAGTTGTTTTTTTGAGTTTTGAGTTGAATGGGTATTACGGAACCGTTTTTGGACAATAAATTATTCAAAGTTTTGACAAGCTGCTTTTGGAGTGCGTTTTGAAAATCACGGACTGCTACCCGTTTCCAGACATCGCTACCTTTCGGACGCTGTGACGGTAATAATAATTACAATAATAATATTGTTGTCAAAATATTATTATATAAATCTGGGCCTCACCCCTTATAAATGCTCTTCAGTTGCCTCAGCTCTCTGCAGATGATAATTTCAACTGCGTGTGGGTGCTGGTGTTTGTGAATTGGACTTTTATTGCAATGAGGCTCATTTGCATAGAAAGGCCAATTTTGTGCCAAATGCATAATACCTTATTTAACCTGCTATTTGCATGGCAGCACAGTTAAGGGGTGCTTTTCACCTTTTTTGCGGGTGCCCTGAGAATTACGCGGTTCATTTTTCGGTTGTTTGCACAGGTTTAAGCGGCCGGAGTGTTTTTACTTTAGATCTATTTGTTTTCATTCGGTTCTACTTGTGTTGAAACAAACATTTTAAACCCAACTAAGGGACCGTCTCCGCCTCGGACCAGGACGGTGGGCCGCGTAATGGAGAGAGAGCGATCTTGCCGTGGAGCCACCCGCCACTCTTCCTGTTACCTCAGCACAAGCAGGCGGATGACAAGCGTGTTTTTTTTGTTCGTCACAAATTTTATTTTATTTTATTTTTTTAAACACTCGTACGAAATAAATATTTATAAAAAACAACTTTTTGTGCTTTGCTGAATACCATACTCTGATTCGGCTCCTCCCCCTCGTACAGACGTGTGTATTCATGCATTTAATTGATCTCCCTCTCTTTTAAGCACCATAGGCTACACACACTCCATTAAAGGACAAAATGTCTACTACACACTCCACCGCTGCCATTATGCACATGCTTTATGCAGTGGTATCCGTTTCATGGTTATCCATTAATGAGCAATAGGTCCATATCTCGGCGGGACCACTGTAAAGGATTATACGATGCTGGGTCAGATGCCACCATCGTACAGCACGCCGGCTGTAAGATTATTATAGCGGGCGCAATGAACTTACGCTGGGATTTATGGACAAATCCATGTGCTGCGGCAGCGAACACTGGTTCTGCTTTATTTCTCCAATATGGGTCCTAGGTGGGTAAGATTCATGGAGGCCCAGGGCACGTAATCACTCCCAACTTTTCACCCCTCGGTTTTTGAAAATTGTCATCATTGCCAACTTTTCCTCCACCCGAAACTTCAATTGAGTAAATGTATGCCGGGGCCCAAAGAAATCTCATTAAAAAGGACTAATATTCTAATCATGTAGAGACCTTGCTCAGGGCCCATTTGGGGTTTCAAAGTGTGTTAGAGGAAAGCACTTTTTCGCGGCTATGAATAAACCAAGAAATTGTTTTATTACAGTGTTTAACAAGAGAACAGGGGTGACACTCAGGGCAAAGGCAACCACCGGGTTCACTGGAGACCAACGGCTTTCTGAACAGACATATTAGTCATGAGAGTCTGTTTGGACTGATCCCTTGGTCTGATTGACTCTCTGGAATCAACACTTTTTTTTTTTTTTTTTCTCCATATTTATTTATTGGAATAAAAATGCACGACAGACAGTATACAAGTGATGCAGTATTATACCTTCCATTTTGTATTTTCTTTAACAAACAGCCCACCCCAACTCCCATCCAATCCCCCTGAGCCCCCACCCCAAAACCCCACAAAACCACTAACAAACAAAAACAACAAAAACAATAAAAGCAATATTAATAATTCCGTCACTAGTAGAAGATAGAAACGTTGACCCACGATTTGTTGGATGTTGTCACTGTTGAATATTCACTGCAACTGCACCACCGTGTGGGTCCTAAAACAAAACTGCATCCGGTGACTGATTGATTGACCTTGAGTGTCTCGACCTCCTGCCCTAGGTCCCCAGACTGATCCATCTCAAGCCCAGCCGCGGGCCTGTTTCCGGGGGAACCGTCGTCAACATCACCGGGAGCAACCTGGACGCGGGGAGCAATGTCTCCATAATGTTCAAGGACCAGCCGTGCACTTATCTCAGGTCAGCAGAGTCAACCGCGTTAGCACCGGTCTTTGACCAGTCGTGGTTTCACGCCCAATGCACAAGGGGGCGAAACCATGACGGGTCATTGATTATATGGTATCTGGTGTCAGTGCAAAGCATTTTTAATCTGTAGATATAAAAGTATATTCTTTACTATTAACCTGCCTGCTTGTAAAAAGTCATATTGAGGCTATATTCCTGACCACGATGTAATGTAACCAGATTAAATTTGATCAGATTTTTTTTTTTGGCGTTACTTTCTGAGTATTGCTCCTTTCCATTCAATGACATGCAATAACACCCATTGCGTGCGTTTTTTTTGTTTTTGTTTTTTTCTACCCTCAAACATTGTTTCAGGAGGGGCGGCCAGTGGATCACCTGCCGGTCGCATGCGTCGCTGAACGGCTACGGCAACGTGTCCGTGTCCGTCAGCGTGGATAAAGCCCACCTCCAAAAAGACCTGCGATTCGAATACGTGGAAGACCCCACCATCACCAAGATAGAGCCCGAGTGGAGCATCTTCAGGTAAGTGTTGCCCACTCAGCATCCGTCACGGTCCGGCCATTTTGGAACTGGGTTCCCGTCTTTTTTACCCCTCCTCGAGGTTTCTTCCACATTGTGCCATGGGATTGTGTATTGGGATTAAGTGCTGTATGAATAAACGGCTTTATTAGAGTTGGTCAGTCTGCAATGTATCTAATGTATTTAGCCCTGCCCTTTATTTCACCTTTTCCTGCTTTCTCCCTTCTCCGTTCACACTCTATCTTCACCCATGCTTGCGATAAGTGTGACAGATGGGAGGGACGGAGGAAGAGAACGTGACCTTAGCGCTCGACAAACGACTTGACCCTTTAACGACCCTCTCTCTCCTGCAGCGGACACACACCGGTGACGGTGACGGGAACCAACCTGGACATTATTCAAATGCCGCTCATCAGAGCAAAGTACAACGGCCACGAGACGCTCAATGTGAGTGAATGCACACACACACACAGACACAAGCACGCACGCGCGCACACACACACACACACACACACACACACACACGTATCCACACGAGCATTAACAATAAGATAACACTTTGTTAATCGATTATCCTGATCAGGAAATGGGACCTGTAATGGCAGGCCACCATCCTCCGTTCACCATCTACAACCAGCCAAGGAAGCAATAACAAAATAATTCCAGGACTAGAACATAGAGGACAGGGCAGGACATGAGAAAGGGACAACAATCTGAAACAGTGTTTTTCAGAGGACGAGAGAAATTCGTCGTTTGATCTATGGCATTTGCATCATGTATTGCATGTTGTGGCGGGGCCAAGGGAGCGTGGTCAAGCCACCGCTGCAGACAGGCGGTGCAGGCTCCCACACCGGGGCCACTCAGCTGCTGGGGATTAGGGCGAAATCAACGGAGGGGCTGTGCTGATTCGTCCGATCCCGGACCAGGAAGTAATTTTCGCTTCTGTTTCTCCACGCAGTAGAGGAGGTGCATGGGTTTGAGACACGGGATCTGACCCGGCAACATGGATGCTAAGTGTAGCAGACCGGCCAAGATACGGTGGCAGCACGCACAAGCCCAGAAGCGCCGGACTCTCCTGCTGTCTGCCGGAAGCATATGATTTTGCCTTCGGCCCACAAGCCGCCTTTTTGTTAAATCTACAATAAACACACGCCAACCAGCGCTGTTTTGCCTTGCCTCCCCTCGCTCATTCCCCGGCCCCGGGCCAGAACACTCGTTCACATATGTATACAGTAAACTGTATGTGTGTATGTATTGTATTATATGTATTTTTTGCTCCATGAATGTAAGACTCTCACTGAGAAATTCTTATTCCGAGCTCAAGAAAAAAAAAAAAAGGAGAGCAAGGCCCTCATCAAATTCCTTTCCCTCCTCCCTTGGCACAGAAGGAAACCATCCACCCATGGGAGCCCAGACAAAGCAGTACAGGGGTCTCAGTGATCTGATTGAAAGACGGGGGAGTAACAAAAGGTTGTAATGCTATCTGCCCAACCTACCTGACGAGCGACTAGCGCCGCGCTTAGCATCTGTGCTCGGATGCGATTAGCCCGTCCCCGGAACGAGCTGCGTCTCCTTCAGACGAGCACTGCCGAATCTTAACTCCGGAAAGTAAATTTGTCGCCGTTTTCCACTCGTCAGATGAACTTTGCTGTTATGTGTTTCTAGTTATAACTAGGTTTATACAGAATAGAGTAAAAAAAAATACATACAGAGGGGGTTATATATATATATATATATAACCCCTGTTGGATAGTTCAATGTACTGTATAGTATATATAGAACGACCTGAAGCATTTTTCAGCACTGCAGTGAAAGTTTGGAGCGCATACAGGTCTTTCAATTACCTTCCGGCCGCAGTGGCAGCCATGCCACTGAGGTCCTCTGGACCTTGCAGGATTTGTCAAGTTTGACGTGTAAAGAGCCAATTAGAGCGGAAGGCTGCGGCGCTTCCTGTTTGAGTGAGGGGCGGCGTGGCAGAGGTTACCGTGGCGATGTGAAACGTCCGCGATTGCCCCGCTGAGGTCCCTCTCCTTTTTTCTCAAGTGCGCTCACGTCGCGTCCGTCCCAGCGTCAGCGGGACGGACGCGACGTGCCTGTTTCACGGGCGCGGTGGCGGACGGAAAGGCGCCGGGCGGAGGCGTTTGAGGGGGGATGAAGGGACGCAGCGTGACAGCGGCTGACTGGAGGACATGCTGATTTTTTAAAGAGCGCTCGGACAGGGGGCGCATGGAATAAATGGCAACATGAAGCAGACAACACGGGCGTCAGACGGCGTCCCTGAATTCACCACGTGGTATAATAAAGTGCTTTCTTACCTTATCTTAACTTATCTTAAGTCAAGAAAAGGGCAAAGGAGAAGGATGAAGGAGAGCCAGAGAGGGACAAAAGAGACAAAGACAATCTAACAGCGGCAAAGTCCTCGAGCGGAGTTGTATGAGATTAGATAATGTAAGATAAAATATGGCTTTATTAATTCCCCCGGAGGGAATCCGGGTACGTCGAAGAGATGAGTCAGAGATTGAAAAGGAGACTCGCAGTGACAGAAAAGATCACAGGGAAGCGAACAAAACAAAACAGGAATCTGCCGAAAAAAGAAAAGAGCGGGGGGCTTTTCTTTGCGGTGGAACGAAGGTGGGCTGAGGCCTAGTTATCACAGCAGCATCTTCGCACATCAAAGCTCCATTGTGGAGGGGTGGACTGATCACACTTCCTAACTGCGGCTCATCCGTGGCCTCCTTTGAGAGGGAAAACTCAAGCAGGCGGCACTGACTACTTTGCGGGGCGCGTGGGGGGGGGGGGGGTCGTCCAATTTGAACCGATTAAGTACACTCTGGCAGGCGGCGGAGCTGAAATGTAAATCTCAGACATAAAAGAAGCCTTTTTTTTGGATAATGGAGATTCCCTCCCCCCCCGTGCGTCAGAACGGCTGAATCGTTCCCCTCTACACCTTGGACCCGCCCACCCCACGAGCATCTCTTTTCCCTTCGCTGTCTAATGTACTTTCATTACAAAAAAATAACCTCTCCCTAAAGATACTAGTACCACTGCTTTCTAGAGAATGATTAACTGGCCCTGACCGTGACATACAGTTGGTTTGATGCTGTGACAAATGTACTCATCGTAGCGCCAGTCGCCTTGCACAAAAGTGTCTGATAAATGACATAATATAATAATAATGTGATGATTATGGTCCACCAGTGTGCCTATCTAGTGTGGAGGCTATAAACAGTTATGTGCAGGGACACGGGCCTTTGTAATGATAATAATACAATAACACCTCCCCAAACACACACACACACACACACACACACACACACTCACACACACAATTATATATTTATATATATATAATTGTTTTTATGTATACATATGTCTGTGTGTGTGTGTGTGTGTGTGTGTATATATATATATATATATATATATATACACACACACACATTTGTCAGGATATGAATATGTAAATAAACAGAATATCTTTATTTTAAGTTAGGTACATTTTGATATACAAGGAATTTGTTTTAGTAAGGCCTGGTGCATTGCTGTACAGGATAATAATGCTGTGACAAAAAAGCAAATATACAAAGATATACAGAACATACAAAATGTTAAGTTAAGACAGGTGACAGGGTGGTTGCTCATTGGCTGTGGGTGGAATGATAAATATGAATACAATAATACTATACTTTTTAATTCCTAAATTATTACAGCGTCTACAATATTATTTTCAATATTATTCTTATAAGAATACAGCTATCTTTATAACTATCTCGTCCTTTGCCAGTTGTGCCAGGTGCTGAGCCCCACGTCCATGCTGTGCCACGCCCCTGAGCTTCCCATCAGCCTGGCGCGGCAGGGGGAGGCGCCCGAAAAACCAGACGAGTTCGGCTTCAAGCTGGACGACGTGCAGGCTCTCATGGCGCTCAATACCACTAACTTTATCTACTACCCCAACCCCGAGTTTGAGCCACTCAGTGTGTCCGGAGTGCTGGAACTCAAACCCGGATCCCCCATCATACTGAAGGTCAGGATGGGGGTTGACCCGCTGCAATTGATCCATAATCTCAAACAGCCATTTTTCACTGAAATATCTAAAATCTGGGAATTCATATGTTTGATAATAGTTGTTTCCTTCAAAATAATGCTGATATAACTAATTATCATGTATCATGTCTTTCCATTTTGAGTAGATGATGATTGCTATATTATTCTATGAGGATTCTGAAATGTTTCCGTCGCCCTGATTGTGCGTCAATATTTCCTTCCAGGGGCGAAACTTCCTGCCGCCAACCAACAGCGGCAACGGGAAGCTGAACTACACAGTTCTGATTGGGGTGAAGCCCTGCATGCTCACGGTGTCAGAGACTCAGTTGCTCTGCGAGTCGCCCAACCTGACCGGTCGACACAAGGTCCTGGTGAGTGGCCACCGTCATGATAACAGAACGAAACGGTAGAAATGAGAGGACCAAATTGGGTACGAACCGAAGAAAATAAACAGGCATTAGGGACAGACGCAGACGGACCAAAACATAGTTGGGCGGTTTGACAGACAAATTTCCCCTTGTTCTGATCTATATCCGACCCTCGTTGATTCCCAGATAGAATAGAACCGTTAACCTAATCAGCCAGAAGGCTCATGTTACTGTCTGTGAGCAGACAGTAACAGAAACAAACAAATAACCCCCCAATAAGAAGAATTACGGCCTTTGAAAACTCAATAAATGTTCCATTTGGGGTTGTGAGAAGACCCACTTTGAGCAATGCGCTTCCTGGCTCAACCACCTGGACCCGGGCCCCCACAGAGACAGACTGCAGACACATTAACGTCAAACAATGGGAAGACACAGAGACACAGACAGAACCACCAGGCAATATGTATGGCTGTTTTTTTGTTTTTTTATGTCAATGCATTATGAATGATGCCCATAAGCCGTGACTACACAGACTGAAAAATGCTTTGTTGGCCCAGAAGTGATTCAGAACGACAATAATACATTCAGCTCCCCAGACATATTGGTTCTGCCTTGAGGAGCGGTGTATCATCATAGTCCTTTGTAGTTTTTGTTGTCTCTTAGTACTTTCATTTCAAGCATTGTGGATCTGTCAATTCTTTGTTCTCCACAAAGTAATCAATTGTTCCGAGAAGTGATAAATATCTGACAACTTTTAAAGTACTTTCTGACAAATCTATATCCCCCAAACAAAATTTCTCTCTGGCAGTGATGAAGGCAGCATCAATGGATTGGATCCTATAGCCCCCGCTTACGCATCCTGTTCAAACCGAACACTGAATGGGAGTCGATTGTCAATTCGAGCCGGGGGCGGAGGTAGTCACAGGGGCGAAACGTGTCGGTGTACAAGGCACAGCCGGCGTCTCGGGACAGGGGTGTGACCTTTTCATGACCGGGTTTTTCATTGGTCAGTTGGTTGCAGGAAAAAAAAAATTCCATTCGGGGGATGCGCCTTGTCAAAATGAACCTTAAAACCTGTAAGGGCTGCAGATATTCCTTTATAATCCCTTTCAAATTTGTATGCTTTATTATTTTTATTTTATTATGTTCAAATATATATATATTTACGCACACGGTTCGCTGCAGCGCTGCAGCAGCTTCACACATTCACCAAAAAAAACAACTAAAGTCCCGTCAGAGCCTGGAGCGGGGAGACGGAATGGGCATTGGGCAATGGGCGGAATGGGCATTGGATGACTGTCACGAACGCGGTACGCATAGCGCCTGTGCAACCAGTGGCTGTGCACCGCCGGTCGCTCGCCAGCTCCGCTGTCAGCAAGTCAGCACCGTCCTCACCCCAGGCTACAGCATTTATTAAATCAAATCATTTTTAATAATGTTAGAAATCATCCCCATGGTGACGGCATTATGCCGGAGAGCCGGCATCTATCTTAAATCTCACACGGGGGCAGCATTATGCCGCCTTCGTTTGGTACGGTATAAAAGAGCAAAGCCGTGTCAGAGATGGATCCTAATATTGGCGGATCTCTGTATTAAAGTGGCTTGTGTCTGTCTCTGTTGCAAGGATACTGTCTTCTATCCCCTTGGTACCTTGTTGGGCAACACTCCTTTTAGCTAAGATGAATAGACAGCATGTATCATCTACCAGGCCAAGCCCGCCCAGGTGCCCATCTTCCAGGATGTGCCTGCCGATACAGTTTTCCAGAGCTTGATGGGGCCATGAAGTATGACATTAGTTGCATCCCCACATTTCCTTTCTAAAAAAAACTGAGTTTTGTGATGTAAGGTGACTGCCCCAAACATTTGACAAAAATCACCTCCCTTTTTTCAGCTGTTTTTCTCTTCTCCTGCACAGCATGGCCTCACGGGATATCCCATGCAGGGAAAGGAACCTCCCGCGATGGTCCTTGACTTTGCCAAATAATGGATCCTAACCAGATTCTCACTGTGACGGTCCTCGGTGGCGACATTTCTTCAAATTTGTTGTAATTCCCTACTTCCCTTGTCTCCGAAGGCCCGTGTGGGTGGCATTGAGTTCTCCCCGGGCGTCGTCCACATCGCGTCAGACAGCCCGCTCAGCAACACGGCCATCATCGGCATCGCGGCAGCCGGAGCCCTGCTCATCCTGTTCATCGTGGTGGTGCTCATCGCCTACAAACGCAAGTCCCGCGAGAGCGACCTGACTCTGAAGAGGCTGCAGATGCAGATGGATAACCTGGAGTCCCGCGTGGCGCTGGAGTGCAAGGAGGGTAAGTGGAAGGCACGTGAGGATACAGGGCTCTGAGAATGTCCAGAGGAGTTCACACTCAGAGTAAACCACCAGTGAGACTGTAATGTTTTCTGTTTGAACAGACAAACGTTCTCAGTGATAACAGGTAAAATATGAAGAGGTATCTTTATCTGAGGAGGGTTTTAAACCGCAGCAGTGTTCTGGATAAGGAGTGTTTAAATGGGCCAAAAGGTTTTTTGGAGTTAATTAAGCATGTTTTTGTGCATCAGCATTGCATTCACAGACAACCTGCTTGCAGGTATTTGACTTTTGCCATATTTTATGCTTTGAGTGGCATATTCAAATAATCAAATCATCATGCTATCTATTTAAAGAGGAACGATATTATGAAATAATAACACTACATATGTATATATTACTATGGTAATAACGGTAAGAAAGAAAGAAGCAAAGACTAAGAAAGACTGACTGTGAAACGCAATCTGTTTAATTCATGTGATGTCCCCTTTAGCATTTGCAGAACTGCAGACAGACATCCACGAGCTGACCAGTGACCTGGACGGAGCCGGAATCCCCTTCCTGGACTACAGGACCTACACCATGAGGGTCCTGTTTCCTGGCATAGAGGAACACCCAGTGCTCAGAGATCTGGAGGTAAGGTGTAACAAGCCTGAGGGAAATTTCGAGGGAACATTTGCATTCATGTACTGTAGGGAGAACATCACAAGGTCCCTTTCCCAAGGCATTGGGGGAGCGAGTTGCACTTAAGAATGCTGAGGTGCAGCTCTCCACTAAAGTTGCCAGAGGGAAGAGTCCAACACTGAGATTCTGCAGCAACAGTTTGAGATCTCTCTCTCCACCTGTCTCGCATGGAAATGTGCTCTCGCCCAGTGACATTCAGACGCCAGCTCAAGCAAGTCAACAAGTCGAGAAATGTTATTGCTACCATTGGCTGTGGACCATAGCCAACATAACTACTATTGGCTGTTATCAATATCAAAGGTAATTTACAGTTTGCAGAATTATGGCAGTCAATCACTCTTTCTCAAACAGTGAACTATACACAGATCAGCTACACCATTAAGACCACCACTAATAACCACGAATACCGTGTAGCTCCCCCTTGTGCCACCAAACCAGCGCTGACCCGTCGAGGCATGGACTCCACAAGACCCCTGGAGGTGTCCTGTGGTATCTGGCACCAAGACGTCAGCAGCGGATCCTTTAAGTCCTGTAAGTTGTGAGGTGGGGCCCCCATGGATCAGGCTTGTTGTTCAAGCACATCCCACAGACGCTCCATCAGATCGGACCTTAACCCCGCCCATCGACATGATGTAGAAGAAAACATGATTCATCAGACCGGGCCACCTTCACTGGTCCTGTTCTGGCGCTCACGTGCCCATTGTAGGTACTTTGAGCGGTGCACAGGGGTTAGCATGGACACTCTGATTGGTCTGCAGCTACGCAGCCCTATATGCAGCAAGCTGTGATGCACTGTGTGTTCTGACACCTTTCTATCATAGCAGCATTAACTTTTTCAGCAATTTGTGCTACAGAAGATCTTCTGTGGGATTGGACCAGATGAGCTAGACTTTGCTCCCCACGTGCATCAATGAGCCCATTAGAGCCCATGAACCCGTCGCCGGTTCACCGGTTGTCCTTCCTTGGACCCCTTTTGGTAAGTACTAACCACTGCATACCGGGAACACCCCACAAGACCTGTCGTTTTGGAGATTCTCTGACCCAGTCGTCTAGTTATCATAATTTGTCCCTTGTCAAAGTGGCTCAGATCCTTACGCTTGACCATTTTCCTGCTTCCAACACATCAACTTCAAGAACTGACTGTTCACTTGCTGCCCAATATATCCCACCCCTTGACGGGTGCCATTGTAACAAGATGAGCAATTTTATTCACTTCACCTGTCACTGGTTTCAATGCTGTGGCTGATCAGTGTGACCTCTAGCAAAAACAACCGCAGCACAATTAGCCTCATTTGAAAATGAGGCAAATCGAGGAACTCAATTATCAGTGTAGGGGGCCACAACAGGTGAAATTGACACCGCTTCTGTTTTTGTTGCAGCCCGATAAACAAAGGGATTTTGAAGCACAAAAGTGACACTTATTCAAAAGCAAACACGCCAGCCCTCCAATCGCAGAGCCCCCCTCATTAATAACTCTAACAACATGTGACAGCACACCCCCCCCAGCCCCACCCCGCCGCATCACCACCTCAAAAACAAATTAAAAGTCAATCAGAAAGAAAATTGTGACCAAAAAAAAATAATATCAAGCCATTTATCCCCAGTGGTGACATTGATAGACAGCCATAATTGAGGGGGTGGTCTTGTTCTATTAAGGGAATGATGGACCTCTATTTCGCTGCCCTCCGGGTTGGCCACTCCATTCATGATGAGAATTTCCCAGTAATAAGCAATATTAATTATGTTTTAATTGGTATAAATGTCGGTGTGTATGAGGAGTGGAATGGAGGCCTAATGAGAGAAGCAGCAGGCTCGTCTTAGTGGGATGATGGCCGGCTAATTGTTATTGATGTGTCAGAGATTGCAAAGTGTATGCTTTTTGCCTACGGGCTGTAGATGATTGGAAATGGCAAAAGGGAGATGAAAACAAACTCTCGCTGTTCCGGGGGGAAAAAAGAAAAAAGCTAAATTGTTCCTTTGCGTCTGGTGTTATAGTTCACAAAATATTTCAGAGGAAAACAAAGTTATTACAAAACAGCAACATAAATGGGTGTATTGGATGCATTTCAGCACTTAAAACCCACTTCATTTCCCCCGCGAAGCTGCCCAGCAAAGCCTTAACTTTTCTTTATGTTTTTTGTCATATTTTAATACTTTCAAATGAAGATAAAATACTTTTTTTTTGTACTTTTAAATCCACAGTCATAGATTTTACACCCAAGAAACATATTCGTTAGGCACTCTAAGTTCGCATATGCAACTCATCTTGACTTGTCTTGAGGAAACACAAACACACAGACACACAGACACACACACACACACACACACACAGACACACACACACACACACACACACACACACCGGTCCACTTTTGCCGGCACACAACTCTTTACCACGACATCTTTAACAGTCAACACAATGTGCACGCAAAAGCCCAGATCAGCTTCCTGTAGAAAAAACACACACACACACACACACGCACGCACGCACGAACACACACACACACACACACACACACACACACACACACACACACACACACACACACACACACACACACACACACACACACACACACACACACACACACACACACACACACACACACACACACACTGTCAGGCGGTACAGTATGAAATTAGACTACCAACTCAACAATAGCCGCAGACAGATTTGGAGGGTTTCCTCCTGGAAAGGCTGAAGGAGGGGAACACGTGTTGCTGCGCTCGGGGGAGAGAAACTCCCCGATCACTGTGCTCTTGACAGATTAAAAAAAAAAAAAAAGGAACAATATAATCTTTATGGGTACATGAAAAAAAAAAAAAAAAAAAAAAAAAAAAAACAGGGAGGAGGGCCTCAAAGCAGCCAGAGCGACTATCATAAACGTTGCAGGGACAATCTTGGCCCGGGAGAGGGTAATGCACATCGCGCCCGTTCCCATTCAGCTTCCATTTCGCCGGGAAAGCACCGAGGCAAACAAACAGCCCCTCAATAGGTTTAGTGTTTTCCTCCTGTTATCCTCCACCTACAGAGGAGACGCCACGGAAGGAGCCGCGAGATGCAAAGCTCGTCGTATCCCCCCCCCTCCCCGGAACCCCGCTCTCTGAGCTCACTCTCTGTCAGTCTCTCTCTCTCCCCCCCCCGCCCCCCTCCTCCCCCTCTGCTGCGGATAGTTTGAGTGGAGGAGCCGATAAGTGATTGTCAAGCTTTTGAAAGTGAAATGTTGCGCTTGTGGTTGGAACGCACACAGGCACGCACGCACCGCACACACACACACACACACACACACACGCAGGCACGCACGCACGCATGCACGCACGCACGCACAAAGGCATGTTGCTCAAAAATAAGGTTGAGATTGATGTTTGTACTATTTGAACTCTCAAACAGGGTAAAAATTACCCAAATTCATATACTTTAAAGGGAAAGAGAGATGCAATAGACAACTGTTTTGCTTTAAATTATCATAATGAAGTAAATGTCGATTGCGCAGTGGTGATGACTATAGAATAATTCCACCATCGGCATTTATATCGACAAGATCTAAGCTATTACACGGTTTGAATGTGATTTTGACACCGCCAGGTCCCGGGCTACCGGCAGGAGCAGGTGGAGAAGGGGCTGAAGCTGTTTGGCCAGCTGATCAACAACAAGGTGTTCCTGCTGTCCTTCATCCGCACGCTGGAGGCCCAGCGCGGCTTCTCCATGAGGGACCGCGGCAACGTGGCCTCGCTCATCATGACGGTGCTGCAGAGCAAGCTGGAGTACGCCACCGACGTCCTCAAGCACCTGCTGTCCGACCTCATCGACCGCAACCTGGAGAGCAAGAACCACCCCAAGCTGCTGCTGCGCAGGTGAGGAGGGGGAGGGTTAATCACTGGTTGGGGTAATTGAGTCTCCCGCGTTGGTTTTATCCCGCTGGCACAGCCGCGAGGACGGCTCCGGGGAGAGGATTTGTGATCGGGTTGTTGTTTTTTTTGGGGTGTTTTTTTTCATCAGCGAGCGGCGAACGGCATGATCTCCAGCCACCGACACCGGGTTTGAAAGGCTTCAGCCCCTCACCTAGTGTTCCGTCTTTTCCCGTATCGAAACCCATCCCAAGGTTTCGAGAGCGGCTCTGAGTTGCCAGAACACCCAACCGTGAGATCTTTACGCCGGATCGGTCCGGCTCTTGGGCAACCTCCTCAGGCCCCTGTCGCTTGGCACCGGCTCCACTTCACTCGTACAGATGTTCTCAGGTCTTTAGGGGTCGGTAGTGAGAGCCTCTGACCCGGCACAGGGCTCCGAACCGGTTGGAGGGACGGAAACATCCTTATGTCTAATATCAAAAAAAAAAAAATGTGTGTGTCCTCAAGTAGCAAACAATTTCTGTTTGACCTCCACACTACAGAACGGCGGATCTACGTCACATCTCGGCCTTTACTTCTCCCCGAAACCAGTTCACCGACATCCAGCAGTCTGACGAGCACCCAGACTTTGGCTTCTTCACTGACTAAAACAAGTCAATGTTAAAAAGAACGGGATTCACTTTGGTATTAACCGGTTTGACTGTGCTCGGGGAACATTTGGGAACATTAGGGTTGTCAGCGGAGGGCTCGAACCGATGCAACCTTTTGAGTCGGGCTCTTGGGACCACGCTGCGCTGCTTCTGGCGGAAGATGCGCAATTCAAAAAGAGCTCCTCTAGCGAAAACCTTCCCTACGCAGCAAAAAAATTCATTTAATGAAATACAAAAAAAGAGTCGGATACACTCGACTACGTGAGCGACTTGCAGCGCGCTACCGCTCGCGTTAACTCCTGGCTCCGAAGGGTTAGCTACGGTTTTTCCCTGTCTGTGACATATTCGGATTAACACGCGTGACCTTGGAACGCCGGCTTTGTCTCCGAGACGGCGGAGCACTTTGCCACGCCAGTCATTAGCAACATAATTATGATTAATTAGCAGTGAATCCAATTTGAAATAGCTGTAAGTGGTGGGGTGGGGGGGGGGGGGGTTGAATATTAATGTATGAATGAGTGAGAAAAGGAGATTCTGAAAAGCTTCCCACTCTGGAGTCTAACGGCGCTCCTCCTCCAAACTCCAGCTTCTCTGCTCGGGTGCTTTGCAAAATGGGACCGCTGCGGCGACTCCAGCGGCGGCTTCCTTTTACACATTGTGTGTGCACGTGTGTGTGAGTGTGTGGGTGTGTGTGTGTGTGTGTGTCACGGTGAGTGTGCACGACATTGTATGTTATTTTGCCGAGGCTAGTCAGTCAACTGTTGTTCCCCCAAATGATTTGAAAGGCATGTCGCAAATTAATTTGCTCTTCCCATTTCAATTACACCCCCTCCCCTTCAATCCTCCCCGAGGCCGATCCTCATCCCTGAGCATGAAAGACACACACAGAAAGCAACACGCACACACACACACACACACACACACACACACACACACACACACACACACACACACACACACACACACACACACACACACACACACACACACACACACACACACACACACACACACACACATATGTGCATACATACGTACGTATATATATCAAGCTTCTATTAACCAGGGAGGCTTGAAATGAACAACAGTTCATCAGAGGTGAACATGCTCACGCTGCCGTCGCGTGTGACAGCTGCCATATTGGCCTGGTAAAAAAAAGCCGCTCGGCAACACGCTCGGCAAGTGATTAATGCTGTCTGGGGGAAGGAGCCGTGATTAATCGCAGCCCCGGCGCTCACCGCCAGCCCCGGTGCAGCCGGTAAACAATGGAACCGCCGCTGATCCTGGCAGCAGATACAAGGCGACAGAGTCTGGTCGGCACGCCGGAGTCAGGGGGAGTCAAGGACGACAGAGACACTCGGAGCTTCCTCATGCGGGGTCTGCGGTCACTTACCCGGCAGCGCAAAAGTTTGGGCCCCCCGGGTCAGAATGCATTTTACCATGCGTATCTGGAGTCAACGGAAGCTGACCTCGCAAAAAACCTATCGGGTCAGACATCACGCCTTTCTTCAAAATTTAAAGCATTTTTTTATACACATTTTTTACCGTTTCTGCATTTTTTTTTTTAAGTCCCTATGCAACAGTTTGGGAACACTTCTACTTTATTCGTCGTTACTTATCAAAAAGGTGATTACAGATTCTCACACTCCAGGTGATTGACTCACTGGGGCTCCAGCGTCAGGTGCCTTCCGACCCCTCGGATGAAGGCCGTTCTGTCTTGGGGTGAACAGCCAGGGGCTCCTCTAAAGAGTGGCCCCAGGACATCCCAGTCAGGAATAGTCCACTTCCAGGCGACGGGATGTCTTTCCACGTTTCAATGCGCCTATTTCCGCTGTGGGGCGTGAAGAGGAAATTTATGCCGCAGACTGTGTCAGCTCAGCGGGGCCTTTTCCCAAACGTGATCCACGGCGGCTCACACGCGATGCCTTCCGTTCTCACCACACGTAATTCTGATGCCACCCAACCCCAACCCCACCCCACCCACCTCCCCTTCTTTCTCCCGCTCCCAGGCGGTTTTACGGAGCCTCATTAGTCCTTCGATTTTCCCGGCATGCATCCGGGGTGTGCCGAGACGCTGTGATCTATATCTATACGTATGGCAGCCCCAGTGCGAGCCCACGGCCGTGTCCCTAGATAGAGGCTCAAAATAGCCCAGATACACAGCCATTGGACGGCGAAGACCAAGCTGAAGTCGTTCCATCTACCCCTCTCTCTCTCTCTCTCTCTCTCTCTCTCTCTCTCGCTCTCTCGCTCTCTCTTTCTGTCTACCCCCCCCTCACTCTGTCGAACTCCCCCTTCCGCTTCCTTTCATTTCTCCATCTATTTGTCTTCCCTCCCAACGCTTGCTCTACCCCGTTCGCTCTCCGTATCCAGCTCTTCCTTTCTTCGCCTTTTTGATCTCTCTCTCTCTCTCTCTCTCTCTCTCTCTCTCAATCCATATCCCTCCCTCCCTCCCTCCCGCCCTCCCCCTCCCTCCCTCCATCTCACCCCACTTTGCTTGATTGCTAAATCAATGCGTAAAGTGCGTAATCGGGGTGTCTCTGGCACCGCATCCGAACACAGCAACCCGGCGCCTCCGCTTCCAAGAAACCACCCCCCTTCCCTCCGCCCCCGTATCTGCGTCCCCGCCATACATGCATGCATACGTACACACACACACACACACACACACACACACACACAGACGCATCCTTCCATCTGTCCCATCCCAACCTGCGCTGAGGCACAACCAACAGGCAAGCTAACTAACGAGAGTCTTCTTCCACAACCATCTGTCGCATTCCTTCTTGCTACTCTCCTCCACTCCCTCCCTCTCTCTCTCTCTCTCTCTCTCTCTCTCTCTCTTTCCCCCTCGCTCTCTCTCTCCCTGCTTCATTTGTCTCTCCCCCCTCGGCCTCTCCCGTCTCTCCTCCGCACTCCCCACCCTGCATGCTCAAACAGCCCCCGCCTCCCCCTTTTTTCTCCAGACCCAGACTTGTCTTTCTGTGCCCGTTGTCTGGGCTGCGTGTGACACCGCGACGGGTGCGGGCGCAGATTTGATTTTTGTGCGTGACAAGAGCCCAATTCGGTATGTCCCGGTGTTGATTACAACCTCCCACTGGCTCTGTTAAACACACGCCCGCCCGCGCGCGTGCACACGCACACACGTTCGCAGAAAGCCGTCAAAGGCAGCGCTCAAGGCACCGTAATTAAACTGTGAGGATTATCTCCGCAGTTAGTAAGTGTGTGTCCGTATGTATGTGTCCGTATGTGTGTTTCTGTATGTGTGTGTCCGTCTGTGATTGTTCCACATGTCTGATGACCAATCTCGTCCCCGAGAGCCAAAGTAGGAGGCTAAAACGTTTGTTTTTTTTGTGTGTTTTTTTCCCTCCCTACCTCAAGCTGTGTTTTCTTAACGCGCGATTGAAGCCAAGCAAACCTCTCAGACGCAGCTGTGTGATTTGTTAACACGGCAGCCGTCATCCTTCCTCCCAATCACTTATACGTCGCTCCTTCTCCTGGAGTGGGGTGCGGCTGCCGTTTTGAAACCATCAGAGAGCATGAGGGGGTAAAACCCTCGGCCTTCAAAATGTCTTTGCCCCTCCCGGTGGGACCGTGTTGTATATGTCGCTGTCGTCTGTGCGGTTTTCGAGGCTTTGAGACTGTAAAACGTAACGCGCGCCGGGGACTTCCTGCGGAGCAGGTCTGGACCGCCAGTTGCCTCTGCTGATTCCCACGGTGGAGTTCTGCCTGTGGGCAGATCCAAACTGGAAGCGGGTCACAGCCGAGCGCGCCTACAAAATGCCGGGCAGTTGGCGGCGGCGGCGAGAGCCGACAGAAATGTTAACGGCAAACCGAACATGTTGAATTCAGAAACAAACATGAGAGTTGAGAGTTTTATTAGTATACAGTAGTATATAGTTTATTTGCATATTTGCATTTATTTTTTCATGATTTTGAAATCCAGCAATAAATAGATACAAAAGCCATTAAAACTCTAGACTATGCATTTATATAGATAGATAGATAGATAGATAGATAGATACATACATACATACATACATACATAGATAGATAGATAGATAGATAGATAGATAGATAGATACATACATACATACATACATACATACATACATACATAGATAGATAGATAGATAGATAGATAGATAGATAGATAGATAGATAGATAGATAGATAGATAGACAGATAGATAGATAGACAGATAGATAGACAGATAGATAGATAGATATTAATACAGTATATAGAAATAAATAAATAGAAAAAATGTATATATATATATATATATATAGAAATTCAATGAATATATATTTTTTATCTCTACATTAGATTTCTAACTGATATGATGACATAATGGGAAATGATGAAGAGCCGTAAAGTCTCGCCCTTTCCCCTCCTGCATCTGGATTAGTATACTAGCATACTATATAGTCCGCCATAAGTTAATTATTTAGTGTTTAGTAAGCCGAAAACATAGTATTCTCAAGTAGTATGTGAGAAGTACCAGGATGACATGGTATATCACAGTATGTCAGAGTGGATGATGGTCTGAGCACATAGTATGTGCCACATGGCAGCCTACCCCCATGTGCACGCCTGGTTCCCATCCACAGCAGCTGCATCGGGCTCATCCCAGCCTGTTCTCCACTGCTCTCTAGGCTCGCTGCCCCTCTGATTAGACGCCAAGCGTGCGTGTCTCTCTCCGGCCAGCCCGGCGCGCCGCATTTAATTGCATTAACCCAAGAGTGGGTCCCTTTTTTTTTTTTCGACAGGAACAGGTTTATAGAAAGTTGTAAAATGTCGTAAATGGATCCAGTGTTAATAGTGAATGTAAACTCTGATGATTTAGTCAACCTCCCCATAGAGCGGACTGTGATTGAGGATGGGCTTAAGCAAACCTGTAAAGCCGTGCCAAGACTTCTTATTACTGCAGGGCCTGGCTGGCGCTCACAGCACAGCACACACACACACGCACACGCACACACGCGCACACACACACACACACACACACACACACACACACACACACACACACACACACACACACACACACACACACACACACACACACACACACACACACACACACACACACACACACACACACGTTCATGCTACTCAGCCCACATAGTAATTTCCCAATACATATTCATTGGGATTAATTTCTGATTTTTTACATGAAAAAGGACACACACTTGAACTATAACGTATAAACTTGTCACTCAAACACACGCAACCATGCACACACACACACACACACACACACACACACACACACACACACACATGCACAAGCAATATCTGCTAAAGTGAACAATAAAAGGCAAGTAGTATGGGAAAAAGAAAGGAAAGCCAGGCTCAGCCAAATTAATTCTTTTAATTCCCTTTTCTTTTATTTCAGTGGAGCCCTCCCACATCGAGTTCCTCTTCCCCCCCCCCTTCCCTCCCTCCCCTCCTTCTTTCTTTCCTCTGTCCTTCCGGAACTCCTGCTCTCCGTGCCTCTTTCATCCCTTTGATAGATGGGCCGCATTTGTGGACATGGAGAGGATTTGGAAGTGTGTGTGATTACAGGATCCAGGATGGGGCGGACAGACAGAGAGAGAGAGAGAGAGAGAGAGAGAGAGAGAGAGAGAGTGATGAAGGTGGGAGAGAGAGCGAGGGACACATGAAAGAAAAGATGAAACGTGACCTTGCGGACCCTTGGATCCGCGGCTGGAGGGCGGGCGGGCGGGCGGGCGCCAGAATGAAAGTGCGGGCACAGTGAGAGGCAGGAAGTTAATCTCCGCCAGGTGCCGTGCCAGCCCTGGCGGGGGGGCCCCGGCCCGGCCCCCTGGCACAGCGGGCCGCACACACCCCCCCGTCCTCCTCATGCCTCAGCATGGAGGTCCTTAAAGAGCCTCTCTGAATGGAAATGGGGGGGGGGGGGGGGGCTGCAGGTGGCTGCCCAAACACTGGGCCGAAAAACCACACACACACACCCGTACACAATTGAACACAATGGACCTAATCCTGAAATATTGATGCCCATGGCAATGGCTTATTCAAAGCCGGGGGGGATGTGGGGGTGTATGTGTTCGTCTGAACGTGCTTGTGTGCGCATGGGCGTGCGTGTGTGCGTTTGAGGAGTTTTTGGCAGATTACCCACAAACCCCCCCCCCCCCCGCCGCCAGCCAAGGGGTCGGTGCTAAAGGATATCCGATCCCGGCCTCTCGTCTTTCCCCCCGCGCCGCCACCACTGTTGTTATTATGTATGCATATTAGCCATTCACACGGGATCACTAGCGCTGCTGGCCCAGGTCAGCACACGTACACATAGTACACACAATAATACACACACACGCGCACACGCACACACACACGCGCGCGCGCGCACACCGTTTTGCCACACTAGTGGAGCGTGGATGCCAGGCGGAGAAAGAGAAGGGAGATGTATTCATTCACTTTCTATTGTAAGCGGATCGGGTGTTGGTCCAGTGAATAGGCAGGGGAGCGGCCCATAATGAGGCCAGTGTTATTACGGAGCCACCGCGGTGCCCGACCACATCAACCCACCGGGATCAAATAAAGGCTTTTAATTGCTTTGCCTCATGTAAGGGTCCCCACAGTCGAGCTGCCGTTGCCGTGCCCGAGCATAAAAGCCAGACGGAAGATTGGCTGAAAAGGCCATCGCCCGCGCGAGGACTCTCCCTCTCCGCAATCATGTTTGTGTTTCGGAGCCTATTCATTAGCGGCGGCGGGAGTGTTCCTCCGGAGCGCCGGGCGACGGCGCTGAATATTTATGACGAATATCAGCGCGGAGGGGGGGCGGGATGACGTGTCACATGATTTGTTTTGTCGTCTTGTGTGTTTGCTCGCAGGACCGAGTCGGTGGCGGAGAAGATGCTGACCAACTGGTTCACCTTCCTCCTCTACAAGTTCCTCAAGGTGACCCCGTCTTTTCGTCTCGCCCCCTCCCCTATCACGGCCAGCTCATGCATTTATTTTTGCGCGCTCAAAACCGACGACGGTTTTTCGCTGGCGGGAAATTAGAGTTTCGAGTTTTTTTGGGGGGGGCGTTTTTTCGAAAAAAAAAAAATTAATAAAAATAACTCGCCACGCAGCGAGGTTTTTCGCGAGGTGACGGCGGCTGCTTACGGTCGCGGAAAGTCATCGGCGCTCCCGCGAGCCTCACCTTTGTGTAATACGCCGTTTTTCCAGGATTAACTTGTGTGTGTTTTCCTCGCGTGGGCTGCGGAGGCCAGTAAACCCACAAGAGGGGAGAAACTACCGACGCGACTTCGTTTTTCTCCCTCTGGCGAGGGACTCTCTCGGAGAAAGACGTGGCAGTTGGCTTTAAACGGCCATCTTTGGGGTGTTTATCAGTTTTTATCCATCAAACCGTCCCCCAACCGCGCCTTCTTTTCGCTTCTGCGTCGTCCGTGATTTGTGTTTTTTTTTTGTTTTTTTTTTGTTCCCGCGGAGGAGGACCGACGGTCTCACCCACTCTGTAAATCCCTCTGTCTTCCCCAACCAGGAGTGCGCGGGCGAGCCTCTCTTCTCCCTCTTCTGTGCCATCAAGCAGCAGATGGAGAAGGGCCCCATTGACTCCATCACCGGAGAGGCGCGCTACTCGCTGAGCGAGGACAAGCTGATCAGGCAGCAGATTGACTACAAGACGCTGGTAAGGGGTTCACCTGGCCGGGGGCGCGGCGGATAAGGGGAAGACACGTGAATATGCTTCCGGGCACCAGAGAGGGAGGAATAAAGGTGGTCATGGGTGGTCGGCCGTGAGACGAGAACCGTAACGTAAAGTTGTCGCTTTACACGCTTGACGCGCGGCGGAGTGCCGACCTCACTTCCTGTCGCGACCGGAGCTGTCAAGACGAGTGTGTGTGCACATTTGCCTGTTTGTGTGTGTGTGTGTGTGTGTGTGTGTGTGTGTGTGTGTGTGTGTGTGTGTGTGTGTGTGTGTGTGTGTGTGTGTGGCTGTGTGTGTGTGTGTGTGTGTGACACAGTGGTGCACTCTTCTGGAAATTCTTGTTTACCCGTGTTGCCCCAGCTCTCTTCCTCCGTCACACCTCCTCCGCCTCCTCCTTCCTCTCCCTGTTGTTTCAGCGGGGACAAGATAGAAAGTGTTTGCTATCGCTCCCCCTCCTCCCGCCCCTCTTCAATACTTATCCGCTGAGTAAATAACAAGATTAAACTATTTTGGTTTTGGAGGAGACGCGGGGCTGTGACCGAAATTCAAGGATTCAAGACCCGACGAAATGAACTAAAATTTGCTCATGGGTTATTTAAAAAATATTTCACAGATGAAATTGATAAAAGGAACTTGGTTCATATAAAGATATAAGCCTGTATGTGCTTGTTCCGTATTCATCTATTTTGTCAAGACACTATGATATAGTGTCTCTCTCTCTCTCTCTCTCTCTCTCTCATCTCTGTGAGAAACTGAGAAGTACCACAATTGCCCTTTTATCATTAAGGTTTTAGCTGTTTTAACTTTTGTCTATTAATTGGATATTTACATATGCTTTATACTTGGGGCGGGGTTTTAAAACTAGGAAGATCATACGCTTTTTTAAACGTGCTCTCTCAGACCTTTCTAAATACTTTTGACACTCCTTGAAGATGTTGATGAGGTTGACGATAATGGACTGCGAGCACCAACCCACTGTGACGGTGATAATTAGGCAGATAGCAGGTAGCAGGTAGCGTGCCGCCGTCTCTCCTCCACCCCCAGCGGAAGGCTGTTCCCCGGTTGAGTGTTCATTTATTATTTTTATCAATTTTTTTTTTTTATTGCTATGACAGGAAGCCTCACTGGATGCGCCTTTGGCAAACGAAACTGCCGCTGTCGCGCCCCATCACTCATTGCCAATCCATCCAATCCGTTCCGTCGACCCATCATCTGCGTATGTTATTAGGGTAGCGTCAGGAATGTTCCGTCGTGAATTCAGAGGTCAAAGTAAGTTAGTATGTCGGTGACAAAGACAATCATTATTAAAGCAGTAAAAGATCATTTACTTTTTCCAACTTCCTTTTTAATTGTTATTCCGATGTAAGAATTCCCGTTGTAGGTGGAGCTGCACGGAAAATGTTTTTCCACAGTGGCTCTCGTTCGAAACGACCCATAGCGTGCCGCGCTATTAAATTACACTTTTAAATTACCTGATGCAAAGGAGCTCCATTATTAAGAATTTTATATTCGTCTGACACTACTGTAAGTTTTGCTTTCCCTCTGGATACGAATCCTTCACTAGCCTTTGACTGATAATGTTTGTCTCCTCCGTGCTGTAGTTAATTCTTATGAGTTTTCTCTGGCTGCTTCCAAATGTGCACATTTCAGCGATTAGACAAGTTACTTGCAGCCGGGTCGATGTGGTTGGGTCGGGAAGACTCGATGTCAATGGCAACGTCCATTTTCCAAAAGAGAGTAAACAGTTTTCCTTTTTTTTTCCCTCATGCCTCAAGTCAGCATTTCAAAATATTTATAATAATAGAATTCAGGGTGCCAGGGTGAAGTGACTGAGGGGGCAGTTAAAAATGCAGAGGGGGAAAATCTTTTTATAGAGTAAAACAGTAGGTTATCATCCTGCAATCCCTATTTATTTTTCATCCTGCGGGTGGCAATAAAGTGGCGTTTTGCCTCGATGTGAACAATTCCCTCCCTTACCCTTTCCATGTGTTTGTGCGTACTGGCCATGATATGAAATAGGAATATTTGGGGCAGATTGCCAGCTCACCACCTAAAATTTGTCTGTTGGTTGGTTTAATGAAATTCATTGATTTAACCACGCAACCGCCTCTGAAAGGCGAAATAACAACACAAGATTACTGTTTCAGAATCAAATAATGCATTTATTTCACAGCAGTGGCAAAGGCAGTATTAGACCTGAGTGTCAATTTAGGGAACCGGAGCACTCGGAACGTAGGTCTGCAAGATGCGAAAAATATTTGAATTTATGAGTGATTCTAACCGCTGAGAGATGACTGCGAAAATCAACAATGTTGTAGCCAACAGTGTCTGGGTGATCAAGTAAAAAAAAAAAAAAAGATCATCGGATCATTTTTGTCTGTCTTTCCGCTCATGTCATGCAGCTCCCGCTCTCTCTCTCTCTCTCTCTCTCTCTCTCTCTCTCTCTCTCTCTCTCTCTCTCTCTGTCTCTCTCATTGACCAAAGCCTCACTTCCCTGTTTCTTTCCATTCTGTGCATTGCTACAATGGAAAAAATAAAATAAGGGCCGAAAGGGCAGTGGTTCTATTCACAACCACGAAAATTTTGCAAGCATGGCTGAACCACAGTGACGCTCCTGCGCCGTTCAGTACCTGGGACAGCGCCGCGCGGCCTTAGGCAAACTGCCTCAAGTGGGTATCACATGTTTCGTTGCTCTGATTGGTTGTAGGTGCGTCCCTTGATAACGCCCCTTGGAAATGCAAAATCAACCGAGAGGTTCCAGACTAATTTGCATTTGGCAAATATATCGGCAGAGGTAATCTCATAAAACTTAAACCGGGAAGAGGCAGGAAATACTCTTACCCCCTGGTGGCGGCGGGCCTGATGGAATTAGAGAATGGAATAGCAATAACAGAATCCAGAAAACAACGTTCTCCATATCGGCGGTCCTGTGAAACCCCGTCCACTTTGTGCATTTCCCGCAGGTTGTCAACTGCGTCCACCCCGAGAATGAAAAGAGTCCAGAAATCCAGGTGAAGGTGCTGAACTGCGACACCATCAGCCAGGTGAAGGAGAAGATCCTGGACGCCATCTACAAGAACGTCCCCCACTCCCACCGGCAGAAAGCCTCCGACATGGACCTGGGTAAGATCCTTCTCCTCCTCCGTCCTGGCCAGTCAGCCGGGCCACGCGTCCAAAGGTGTATGTGTATGTGGAAGACATAGCGGAAAAACAAATTAGCCTGGTTCCTTGATCCCGTGAATCACAGGTGGCACGTTTGAGAATTGTTCTTTGCGATGCATCCTGAGATGAGATGACGTTCTGACCATAGACTTGTTTTATAAAATGGGCCTGAACATCTGTGACTCCACCCGGTGGTTTCTCGGCAGGATGGAGCCGGAGACTCCTGGCCTTGCGGGGGGGGGGGGAAATAAGTAAATAAAGATTAACTCTGTATATGTAGTGAGAAGTGTCTCCTTTTTCCATTGACTTCCCTTCACTTGGAGTTTTCTGGAGACTTGTTGTGGAAATGAGATGAACGTCGGCGTGGTAGCTGCCGCTTGGTTCCTATGCGGTTGCTCGCCCACATGTGTGAACGTTTTAGAACTAGAGTCCTCTCCCCTCATACCGTGTATCTTGAGGTGCATTTGAGGCCATTTCCGTTCACAGCTCCTGTGTTCTTCTAGCGTTCACCCTCTGTCAGCCTGCGGAAGGGCAGGCCCATCTCAGTCACCCATTGATTTTTTTTTTTTTTTTTTTTTTTTTCCTGCGGGGCTTTCGCGCCCCCTGCCAAAAAATACAGGCTTTGTGTTCTACCTCAGGAGACTCGCCTTGCGGGGACTTTTTGGCTCCGATATCTGAGATCGGTCTCCCTCCCTCTCTAAACTTCCCATCGATCAGGCCTCTTGTCGGCTCGCGTCTGACTCAGATGATTGATCAGCTTATCAATTGAAGCACTCGGTACACTCCTCACTCCGTTCTTTCCTTCTTTCCTTCTTTGCCTTCACGCACACTTTCCAGGGACGCCTTATAAATGTTGGGCATCATAATGGGGAATTGACGCGTGTGTTCCTTCACCAGCCTCTTTTTTCATATTCCGTGCATGACTTCCTGCATCACTATCTTTAAAGACGCAGGTGTCGTGATGATATTCACTGACTGATGTTACTGTTTTTTCCGATGACTATTTGGCCTTATTAAGTACGTGTTCGATGTCAGCATTCTTTCAAATCGCTTCTATGTGACAGATGTTGTGGAGTTGTTGCGGCTGTCCGTCAAACAGGTTCCACCCGGTGGAGTTTCAAATGATGTATGAGCACTTTAACCGGCTCAGACAGACACCTTATGGAATTAGACTGTTTTATAAGTCAGAAAGGGATAAAGCATCATCTGCTCATATATATGCAATTGTGTTGCCCCCGCTCTTGTGTGATAAATTTGTTTAGTTAAATATCCCCACTGTGGTGTGGAGATCTGGGGGTTTGGCTCCGACAGTAAATTTCTGTACAAAATGAGTATACATCCTACCATACCGGCCATCTCGGCATTCTGCACTGTGCTTCTTATGGTTTAATATTGCCAGGTGTATATTTTGGTAATACGTATTTATAACGAACACTGGATCTATGCCGTGGGGGATACGGCTGCGTGCCAGCTAAGTGAGAAGATTGGTTTAGCCTTTTGACAACATACTCCTGCGAGAAATTGTTTTGTGGCCCCCGCTGGGTAATATGTGTTGTCCTATTACAGTTTTATTATGAAGGGAATTGGAATTTCTCTGAGTGCGCTATCCCTTTGCCTCCTGTGTGTGTGTGTGTGTGTGTGTGTGTGTGTGTGTGTGTGTGTGTGTGTGTGTGTGTGTGTGTGTGTGTGTGTGTGTGTGTGTGTCTGTGTGTGTGTGTGTGTGTGTGTGTGTGTGTGTGTGTGTGTGTGTGTGTGGGCGCGTGCGTGTGCGTGTGTGTGTGTGTGTGTGTGTTCAAACTAGCATGAATGGCTGTGTCTGTGTGTCGATGTGTCTATGTACTAAGGGCACCACGGACCAAAAAAAAAGTGAGGAAATAAGGCCCGCCATTGAATTGAATTGGTTATTTACATATTTTTGGAATGCAATAATTTTGAAGAATTTTTAGCAATTAATACCTTAAGGAAAGTACTATTATGAAATGAAGACATACATGCACACACACTGCTGATCTGCATACCTGGTCAGGATAAGGGGGATTGTGGCAGGAGTGTGGTATCCCACGTATTGCTTTTAATTCCCTTCTTACCGCGGTCCACAGCCCCCTGCAGGATCCGCCACAGATAGAGCTGGAGAACAAAGCACCCTGGCCCTGCAGGCCTGCATCCATACCTTTGCGCGTACACGTGCACTCGGCCGCACATGTGTGTGTGTGTGTGTGTGTGTGTGTGTGTGTGTGCGTCAATAACAAATGAGTGCCACGCATCCCTGTGGAGTACAACAGTCACCTTCAGCCTTTCTCCCTGCTAGCAGCTCCAACACACTCCCCAAATCCCTTATCTCCTTTGCTGTGTATGCGACTCGACTCACACACACGCGCACACACACACACGCACACACAGACACACACACACACACACACACACACACACACACACACACACGCACACACGCACGCACACACACACACACACACACACATGCGCACACACGCACAGTCATTGAGAAACTCACAGACGCAGGGCCTGGCTTCTTTCTCTCCACTGCGTGGCGACCACAGGATTTGGGAATCGGGGCAATCTCGGCTTGCTCTGGTTTCCTCCCAAGTTTATTCTCCTTTGATTTCTCTCCCCCCCCCCCCCCCGCCGCTCCCCTCAGTTTCCCATTTGTTTACTGTGCCTCGACTGGAGCCGGCGCTCATTTGCATCTTTATAGGGAGACGTACTGTACGGACAAAAACAACGGGGAGACCCTTTATTTCCTGCGGATTTCTCCGATGCTAATGCTATTCCGGTCGATCGTCCTAAGACGGGCCTCATCAGGTGCGGCGGTGATTGCCGCTTTGTTTTTGCCGTTTGTGATCGGAATTGGAGATGACGGCCGCCGATATGAGCCGGGGACGGCGGCGAGGAGCGCCAATAGACAATAACGCATTCATGGAGCCCACAATGCCTGCGAGCAGTCGAGGAATCATCCGCTTTTTGTGTTGGTCCTTTCGAGGAGGCGCTTCTGTTGTTTGGTTTCCCCCGCCCCCAGTTCTGATATGAGACTCACTGATATGAGTGCTCACGGGAGGGAGGGGAGGTTTCCAGGCGACGCTCCTACGGAACCGCCTTGATTGCCGAGCTAACGAGGCGGTCTGACCCGAGCTCAAAAGTCCCGGGCGCTCGCTTCTCTCCGCCCCACTCCCGGAGAGAGAGGGCCGCCGCCCCAGGTGACACAGGGAGAGGATGGGGCTCTACGTGAGCGGACATAATCACACCCATCAATAAGGCGGCGGTTAGGGAGCGGGCGCACAAAGGGCAGAGCGGGCGATTAATTTAACTCCGCTTTTGGCTTTCTGTCGGTTTCTACATCCCCCCCCTCTCCTTCCTTTTCTTCTGTCCGCCCATCCAAGTGGGGGTTGTTGTTTTTTTTTCGTTTGTTTTTCATCTTCATTGCGGTTCTTTGCCAGCTCGGCATCGTGGTTATTATAACGAGAGGCTTGACATTAAAGATAAACAGGACCCGCCATTAACACCCCCCGTCGCTCTGTGCCCTGCGATTTTATCTCGGCCCCCACTCTCACTGGGCAAAGTCCGTCTGTGCCTGATGCTGCCGATGCTGTTGATTTGAGCTTAACCGCCACGCCGGACCAAAAGCTCATTCCCGACCATAAAGACCTTGGTCCTATTTGTCGTTTGAATGGATGTATTGATGATTGGATCTCTGATCTTATATGAGCGTCTCTCACTCCATTAGACTGAGGTCAAACTAGTGATAACACGCCGTGACAGGCTGACTGGAAATCAGTTTCCGTGGTTTTCCACGGCAGCAACAAGTGCATTCCAATCGAGAAGGAATTAGAGATATGAATCGATATGATGACAATCGTCAAAAATCAGTGTGAATTAAAATGATAAGCAAGGGAAAATTGTGACACAGCAAGATGTATGCTGTTGTATGGCCAAATGAATAACAACCAAAAAATATACATTTAACAAACTGAAGAATTTTTTTTTGATAGAAGATGACTCCAATCTAATGTTTTTTTTTTGTTCCCCTTGCAAAATTAAATTAACTGTTTTTCCCCCCCTCTACGATGGCAGAATGGCGTCAGGGTCGGGGGCAGCGCACGATCTTGCAGGACGAGGACGTCACCACCAAGATCGAAGGCGACTGGAAGAGACTCAACATGCTGGCACACTACCAGGTATAAATAGCACAGGACACACACACACACACACACACACACACACACGCCTGCTCACTAACACACACCATGCAGAACACACCTCTCCGTCAGATGGGATACAATCTGCCGCCTTCCAGATGTGTGTGTTTTGTCCTCGCCCCTTGCATATCCAGGGCTTATTCAATTTCCTGGTAAACTTGAAGCCGTCATCAGCAGGTTAGTGTCCACAGCCTTATGAATGTTCCCTCAAACAGATAACCTGCTGGAGCTTTCTGTTTCGTGCACGTACGTGAGCACGCACGCACAAACACGCACACGCACGCACACACACACACACACACAGTCACTAGACACCCTGACCCTTATCAGAAATAACTGGAGGTGCATTGTGTGTTTGTTGCATTTGTTCACTTTCTTCAGTCATTTTCCGTCCTAAGACCGCTTTCATTGTATTCAACCTTTGTGTCTTATTCTGGGCTGGACAGACCACAACTGCAACGTGGCTCATTAAACCATGGGCACCTACCTACTAAGTCGATGAAACCCAATTTAAAATTCAAGTAAAGTAACAAAATATGTTGTGTAAAAGCTATTATCTCTTAGTAAAAAGCTCCAAAAAAAGCACAAGTACCTTCCTCCTAAGATAAGATCAGTGAAGAAAAAGGTGAGATAAGATAAAGTGAAGAGTTCTACATACAGAACAAGTGCCTCACACTCAATGACTGACCCCCAAAGTTATGTCACTCCACTATACAGTGTGTTCTATACTATACTATACTATACTATACTATACTATACCATACTATACGCTGTACTATACTATACTATACTGTACTGTACTATACTATACTATACTATACTATACTGTACTATACTATACTATGCTATGCTATACTATGCTATACTATACTATACTATAAGCTGTACTATACTATACTAGACTATACTATACTATCAACTATACTTTACTATCATATACCATACTATCAGCTGTACTTTACCATCCTATAGTTTAGTATACCATACTATTCTATCAGCTGTACTGTACTATACTATACTATACTATACTATACTATACTATACTATAGTGGGGGATGGTGGCTCAGGAGGTAGAGCTGGTGGTCTAGTAATCTAAAGGTTGCTGGTTCGATCCCAGGCTCCTCCTGCTAGCATGCTGTAGTGTCCTTGAGCAAGACACTTAACCCCTAATTGCTCCTGATGGCTGCGTCCGTCGGTGTTTGAACAATTGTAAGTCGCTTTGGATAAAAGCGTCTGCTAAATGAAATGTAATGTTAATACTATACTATATTATTCTATCAGCTGTACTATACTACACTACACTATCAGCTGCACTGTACTATACTGTCAGCTGCACTATACTATACTATACTATACTATACTATCAGCTGTACTATACCATACTATCAGCTATACTATACTATACCATCTGCTGTACTATACTATACTATGCTATCAGCTGTACTATACTATATTATACCATACTATCAGCTATACTATACTGTGCTATAATGTACAATACTATACTATCAGCTGCCCTATACTATAGCATACTATACTTTACTACACTATACTATGCTATACTATACTGTGCTATCCTTCTACAGTATAATATATGAATCTATTCCTTACTATGCTATACTATACAATACTGTACTATATTAGTCTCTATATACTATACTATTCTATGCTATAATATTTTGTACATTTACATTTACATTTAGTCATTTAGCAGACGCTTTTATCCAAAGCGACTTACAATTATTCAAACACCGACGGACGCAGCCATCAGGAGCAATTAGGGGTTAAGTGTCTTGCTCAAGGACACTACAGCATGCTATTAGGAGGAGCCTGGGATCGAACCAGCGACCTTTGGATTACTAGACGACCAGCTCTACCTCCTGAGCTACCATCCCCACATTGTACTATACTATGCTATGCTATACTCTGCCATTCTATGCTATACTATACTCTACTATGCTCTCATAAATATAGGGTTAGGGTTGATATACTACCACCTATACTATACTACGTATATCATATTATACTATATATACTATACAATGCTGTACTATACTATACATTATAGTGGTTAATAGTACTGTATACAGTAATAAATATTAAACTATATATATATTTATACTATTTATTAAATATTATATGTTTTATATGTATATTATGCTATATGTTACAATACTTACTATACTAAACTCTACTTTATACTATTCTATACAATACTAGACTGTACTTTAGTGATCTCTCTTACATCAAGTCACCTCTTTTGTCCCTCCCTCCATGTCTTCCTGTGGCTGGCGGTGTGACCCAGTGATTTTGGGCTGACCTCTCTCTCAGCCTAATAGACTATGCTGTCAGAGCCCTTCTAGGGCCACTTAGTGAGTGACAGCGCTCTGTCAGGTGAAGGGACGGGGACGGGTGGGACGAGGGTTCAGGGGAGGCGGTGACCAGCACTAGCCGGGGGATTTAAGTGTAATCCTTTATGTGTGAAGAGGGAGAAGAGGGCGGCAGATAGCATCAGATGTGTCAGTCTAGTGTCTGTGGACACATGGAAAGGCAAAATGGATTTGTGTCAGCTCGGCAGAGACGGACACAGTCGACACACACATACACACACACACACACACACACACAATAATTGGAAGTGTAAGTGTAGGCCTTTCATTTGAGAAACTAAAAACCTACTCAAGACAAGATGGGAAGTCTAGCTTAAAGTTAAAACAGCAAAAAACAACTAAACAAGACACAATGAGGACAGACCGGGTCGGATGGACAGCGACCGGGTGGGGTTTCCTAATTTGCGCCTCCACTCCTTGCCAGCTGGACAAATAGGCTGAACTAAATGGAAATAAAATTGTCCCACCGGTGTATCATAGTGTAAATAATTTGCAGGGCTACGGCAGCACACCCCCCCCCCCCCCCCTTGTAAGCCTATTCTTCTTGGAGAGCAGGGGTCTGCGCCGGTGCCTAAATTAAATGTCACTGGTAGCGAGATGCGTGGGCGAAATGGATTAGGGGGCTGATTTCAGTCAGACATGAGATAATGAAGACAGAAGTTAATTCATTTTTAGCCGGGATGAATATTGGTGGCGCATTCCTGACAGACAGCGATAAAATGAGCCCAGCCCCTCCGTGCGACAAAAGTGTGCGGGGACAGGGACGGATGCAGAAATGAGGGCACGGCGAGGAGATTTTGGATAAGATAAATGTTGGTTTACACACATTGCATTTGCACATTCATTCTCTCCCAACTCTCAGGGAATCGCACCAATGACACAGGAGCCGATTGTTATTCTGTACGGTTATTGGTATCTGTGTGGAGAGGCCCCGCAGCTCGGTCCAGCTCCACGTCCATTGACGCAGCCAGCTTGCCTCCCAGGTCTGTTATTTCTCCCCGGGATTTGCTCGAGGCCACGTGAGATGTGGCTAAAAAGCCACGACGCTGTAAACCGTAATCGCATTTCCCTTTATCTTCGATGCATTTAATCGAGAACGCCCCCGGGCCACGCCGCCGCCCCCTTCCCGCTGTCCCGCTCGCTGGTCAGGAGTACCCGTTTCGATCCGCCGTCATTAAGTTGCCCCGATGTGACAGTTGGCATCGCAAACTGAGTGAAAATGTATATTTCCTGTTTGAGGAAGCATGGTCGCCGCGAGCCCTCTTCCCTTATCGGATGTTATTCCTGCCATTTTGAAAGTAAGATTTCTAACCCTCCGTCCTGCTCTTCCTCCGCTCTCCTAGGCTGTGTTCTTTCTCCTGTTTTTCAACCCCACCCCAATTTGGCATCCCGTCTCATATCATCGTACACTACTGTTATTATACGTTTGTGTTCGGTGTGCGGGATTAGTGTGCAGGGAACACAACCTCGGGGCGTTTGGGGGGTTTGGGGCTTCCCCCTCGAATGTGTGGAAGCCAGGTCTGCTCCCCCAATGATATGAACATATCTTGCATACAGAGCAGGCCAGGGGACGGGGTGAAATAACGTTATAATCCAATGACACGCACCCACACACGCGTGCACGCACGCACGCGTGCACGCACAGAGCTGTTCCCTGTCACATCCACCCACAATATCATAGAGATCACTTCAATTAACCCTGCCTCAGCCGCAAGCATGGCCGGTTAGATTATGCAGAAGAGGTGGGTGGCATTTTTAGTCCGTGTGTGTGTGTGTGTGTGTGTGTGTGTGTGTGCGTGTGTGTGTGTGTGTGTGTGTGTGTGCGTGTGCGTGTGTGCGTGCGTGTGTGCGTGCGTGCGTGCGTGTGTGTGTGTGTGTGTGTGTTTGTGTGTCGGGGGGGGGGGTACAGTATATCAGGGACACCGGTGGGACAAGCTCCATCCCCGTTGTGTTAATTGAATCCGGTTTAGTCGACCGGGGTGCCTGACTCAATTACACACAGGTGCTCACATTATAGTCACACATCTAAACCTGGGCCCAAGTATTTGCATTTTATACCAACAGAGGTTTCCTAACACACGCACACATAACACACTGCAACACCCAGCCATGGCCCTCCCTAACCTGTCTCTCGAGGAAGACATGTTATTGAATAGGGATCATGGGACCCACCCCCAGCCTGGATGTGTGGGATAAATAGCACGTGCAGCGTAATAAGCTATTTTCCTTGTTCATCCCTTTATAACAGGAATAGATGAGGAGAGAAATGCAAAATGACATCAGCAAAGTGATGTATGGTTTCACTGAGTGGTTGTGTGCTTATCGCGGTCAGTGGTTGCGTCTTTGTTTGCGGCTCCTCCGTTAATTTGGCTGTTTGGATGATGAACCCATTTTGTTGTTGCAGGTGCCTGATAATTCGGTGGTGGCCCTGGTCCCCAAGCAAGTGACAGCCTACAATTCTGTCAACAACTCCACCGTGTCGCGAACTTCGGCGAGCAAATACGGTGAGTCCAAGGGCGTGCAACACACGGGGGGTCCTTCTTGCACAAACAACGGCAAAGCCGCCGATTCACACCTTTGAATGCCGTGAACATCGCCACTTGTTTGTTGGGGCACATCCATCTGGGATGTATCTCCCCCCTTTCAGGGGAGCGAAATGCACAGATTAGTTTTAAGGGCAAGGCAAATTGCTCGGCTCCCCAGAGCCCGGGAAGCCCCGAGGTCCAAGTCAATTAAATGTTCAAAAACCATGACTGCTAAGAATCGGGAATCCCCTTCCCCCAGCGGGGCGCTTCCCTTTCAACCCCCCGGTTTTACCAGACGGCTTTGGTAGCACAATACTTTGCCACTTAACTCGACAAGGGCTCAGTCGCCTACATGTGAAGAAAGATAACAAAGGAAACGAAAATGACTCAACAGCGATGGGTCAGTGTGCAGCAGATGATGACCGACTACGATACATGGGGCTGGCAAGCTAACAAGCTTTTGACTGGCCCGACCGTTGTCGGTTATTAGCGGCTCCCAAATCCCAAATCCTGCTCACGCGTCAAAACTATGTGGGAAATGACTGTAGCGCAACAGTTTTTGGACATCGCCGTCTTTCGCTGGTCGGGGGGTCCCTGGGTAGTTTTTCCGCCCTCACCTGGGCCTGGGAGTGACTCTGGACGAGTGAGGACGCAGACAGAGCCCCGCCGACCGCACGAGACGAATAAGAGTGCTCGTCTGAAAAACATAACAAGATAATAAATGCTCCCCCTTCACTTTTCCCCCCAGCTCCCCGGGTCTCAAGTAGGCGCCCTGTCATCGCTCCCTCCGCACCGTCTTTGACACTTCTTCTTCCTCCTCCTCCTCATCTTCTTCTCCCCCCCCCCCCCCCCCACCGTCGGCGTGTCACCTCTGCGTCGGCTCCGCGTCTCCTTGAACCTGAAAATCCATCAAATCACAAAGCTGATCAAAGGGGCCCGGCGTCGCCGCCCGCAAACACTTCAGGAACATCAAATGCGGCGCCAAATGATGAGCGTCGCCTCATCTCCATCCACTCGCACCTCAGCTCCCAGGCTCCAAATTGGACCCGATCGGAGAGAGCAGGACCACGGCGCAGGGAGAAAGGAAGGCAAATGCCAGACGTAGCTCTCACCTCACTTTTTCTTTTCTTTTTTTTGGGGGGAGGGGGGGGGGGTGGACTTCAAATGCGAGCGCGATCCACTTCAGAACTGCTCCGGCCCTTGAAGAGTGACTTTGAACCTGAGCACTTCGGCCATAGTGTACCGAATAAAGGCAGCCGGCCGGGTTTCGGTGCAGCTTGGGAAGAGGGGGATTCGGGAAAAGACGAGCCGAACCAAAGAAGACGAACGGATGCCCTGACAGCCCTTGAATTTAGAGAGATGGGCGCGGGGGGGGCCACGCCCCAAGTTTTTTGATTTTAAGAAAAAATTCAAAGAACGTAACGTCCATTCCCTTTAAACAACGCCATCAACTCAGACGCAAACACAACTCAGGAAAACAGTGGGAAAAATAAAGCTGATTCAAGGGAAAAACATCTGTTCGTGCAGTGCGGTCTGTTGATATGAAAGGTGCATTTGTGAAAATGCGTTGATAAAAAATAAGACGAATAAATACTTAAAACCTGGTCTCCTGAAGGTCCAACCACCAATGATGTTGCCGTCTATATCAGTCTTTCAGCCTTACATCGGTTAAATGTGCAACTGATAACTAGTTGTGCCTCCCGAAATGTGTTATCCTATTCCCTTTTGACTCGTTTTGACACTTATTCTTACTACCTCCATCGTAACTCCGCCCGATCATTCAAATTCAAAGATTCTCCAAACTGTCTCGTGTTATGTTCCATTGGACTTCCTCCCCGGACGTTTGCATTTTAAATGCATCATCGACCACAAACGCCGTTGCATCTGGCGAACACAGTTAAAATAAAAGGCAGAGGAAAATGGGCGCTCCCCGTCCGGCGCCATTCAGCCGAAACCTCCCTCCGAGTGTGAAGAATGTTATTTTCACTTCACACGGCGCTTTATTTGCTTTATTTGAGTTTTTATTCCAAAATGACTGTCAGAATTTTGAGAGATGATAGGATCTGGAACTCTTAAAAAAAAAAAAAAAAGCACCATAACATTCATGGTGGTTGTGGCCAAATATCCGCTTTTTTTTTTAATCATGCATACATTTTTTTTATATGCATAAAATTAGCTCCACCCCCACGCCCTTCCTTTCTCTCCCGTCCCTGGACAGATTGATTTCTGTCACTGGAAAAACACTCTTCCCCGCGCCCCCCTCCTCCCTCTTCTCCCCAAACCGCACCCAGTAATCAATTCTTTTTCACACTGTGTAAACATTCATTGAGCCGCGCATTTGGAAATGTCATCGCCACTCCGACCATTGGGTGGGCCATGCATATTTCATCGGCTCTGACACCTGTTCGATTTTGTGTCGGCCCGCGCCGCCGCGTCTCATCCCGGGGAGGAGAGGCAGAAGACGGAGACGGAGGAGAAGGAGTCATGAAAAATTAACTGCGCGCGCTCTCTAAAAGTTTCATATCCAATCTCCCGTCGCCGCAAATTGGAAGACCGGGCTTCAACCAAACAGCCGTGCGGCGGGGCCTGGGCTCTGACGCTCGTTCAACAGCGGGTGGGGTTAGATATATTTTCTCAAATTCAATATTTTGTCACTGCCGTCTTTGTCTTCTTGTCTGTTGTTTTTCACTCCGCCGCTGTTTACCAGCGCCGTCAGCGTCTACGTCGATCAGCCTGGGCTTTTCTGCTTTCTCCCTAGTTGCGTGTGTGGATCTTCGGCTATCGAAATGAAAACCTTTTCAGGCACCGCCTTTCAATTACCCACTAACAAAGAATTTTGTCGCATTCAATGCTACGTCTCGATACAAACTAAAATTGGCCTCGGAATAGTCGACGTACAATAGCAGCATTGTGCTTTTTTAACCATTCATAGCTCCGGTTCTGGCTCCGCTGACGTTTGTCCCGTGTTGCGTTCCCTCGCAGAGAACATGATCAAGTACACGGGAAGCCCCGACAGCCTGCGCTCCCGCACCCCCATGATCACCCCCGACCTGGAGAGCGGCGTCAAGGTGTGGCACCTGGTGAAGAACCACGAGCACGGGGACCAGAAGGAGGGCGACCGCGGCAGCAAGATGGTCTCCGAGATCTACCTGACCCGGCTGCTGGCCACCAAGGTAAGGGTGCCGAATTAAACGCTCGGCAAATTGCAAGCCTGTTCAGCTTTCTCCCCCAAAGCCACGGGTTAACGTGGGCTCCAATGCACAGGCTGTCTGAACAAGGTCCCATGTGCTGCTCCACCCCAGTCGATTGTGATTGGTCCAATGATTTTCGGAAAACAGTTTCCTTTAGAAGCAAATAACAGAGCGATTGCAGTATCAATGTTCCTGACATGATGTCATGCGACCTCCCTCTCATGTGTTTTCATTCATTATTGGCATCATAATTATTTGATTTGTTAACTCTGGTCTGGATTTAAATATATATTTATTATAAAACATAAGAACTAAATATTGTAAGGACAGAAAACTGATGTTTTGCATGGATTATTTTTATTATTATTATTATTATTATTATTATTATTATTATTGTTATAATAATAATAATAATAATAATAATAATAATAATAATAATAATAATAAAAGATCAAGTAGTCTAATAAAGATCTATTAAGATTAATTCATATGATCATAATGTGTAATCTATCTGTTTATATTCTGTTTAAATTATAATTATTATTACTATTATTATTATTATTATATATTTTTTTGATTTTGTTTAATTTAATTGTATTATTATTAATGGGTCAGGTAGCCTAATTCGATGAATGAAGGTTTTAATAGAACGCGCAATGCGTAAACTCCCAAAAAGTCACTTCAGTCACAAGTTACTCTTCACAAAATCTGTCGTGAACACTATCAACAATCAAAACATTGAAACGATGACGCGTAACGACGTCATTTTTGGAACCAGCGAGGAAGCGGGAACCAGCGTCACCGGGGGCACGGAGGTCATCCAAAGGGCGTCCCACCTTCGCTGCACGCCGCCGTGACTCAGCCCGCCCAGCTCCCCATTTGCATATTTATTTTCTGCTTCGACCGAATCATCCCAGCGGAGAAGATTATTCAAATGTATTCCGCTTTTCCCTTCAGGTGTGAGCGGAAAATATGCAGATATTAGTTTGTTTTCCCTTTTCATTACTGCTGTGTTGACACTGCAGCGTATCAAAGAAAGTAAATAAGAAAAGAGCTGTGAAGCCGGTAAAGGTGGTTTCGTTATTAGAAAAGATGTTATCGGACAGAAATAGAAATGGCTCTAAAATGACTCTCTTTGAGTGATCGGGGGCGACGGCGGCCTTCGTGAGGGGAGGAGGGAGGAAGGGAAAAAAAAAAATAAAAGTTAATTTGGTTTGTAGGCGAGTGACTTTGATCTGACGTCTGAATGCAAATGGACAGCCCGATACCAAAGTTACTTCTCCTGATTTCACCCTGTTTTTTGTGTGGGAGGTGCGGGAGTCTCTACCCGGCGGCCAGGGCTTAGGGAGACGGAGAGTCTTTACGGGTAGCGGGGCGTGCGCTTTTAAGAGAAGCTCCCTGCTGCAGCCGCCCCTTGGTCCGCCACAGACGGTTATTGAACAGAAAGAAGTATTCAATCCTCAGCGTAACTTCAACGTGACTCGACGTGATGATGTGTATTCGTCCGCGGCCGTCCTTTGTAAACACTGCTGCGGTCGTAAATGCCCGTGTCGGCGGGGGCTCGCGCGGGCGCGCGCACACACGCACACACATAATGTTATTAATATCTCTGATCTTGAAAATACAATGATATGTACAGGCAAACGCATACACACATACAGTAAATACTTTTTTTTCCGAGGATTCCATCTGTTGAGTACAGATCAGTCGGAGCGAGTCATCAATGTCACTAATCTGGCAAAACTTATTTAGAAGTGTGCCGAAAAAAACCCATAATTAACACTTATTATGGACGCTCTTGGACACACACATTTTCTTCTTCCTTTCTGAATATGTTCCCTATGTCTTTATCTTTTAGAAACAGCAAAACCCCGTATTCACATAATCACCATTACCTGCTGATACATACGCGCACACACTTGGTGCGGAAGAATACACACACACACACACACACAAACCATGACTCAATAACATTGACTATAATTAAATAATTGATTTTGACTGGGATTCATGGAGAAACTCTGGAGGGGAATTCACATAGAAAATGGATTGCGGCCGCTGATGACGCCATAAATCGGGCGTCAAATAGCACCCGCTTTCAGCAACGTCTCAACGTCCGATTCACAAAAGACGTCACGCTGCTGACGTCACGGCGCGAACACGCCCGTGAAGTTTTGCCGCCAGGTGCAATTTGCCCTCGTTTTGCGTTTGCGTCTGTGCGCAAAGTGTAAACGCTGGCTCCGCGCTAAGAACGGAGTCGAGGTTGGACAGCGGCGCAGAGAGAGGAGAAAAAAGTCAATGGCTCTGCGGACGCCACACGGGGCTTTTTTTTTGGTTTGTTTTTCGCTTCGTTCAATAAGGAAGAGCACGAAAATAATTACATCTAAAATGAAGGCGTGCTGCTTTTTTTGTTTTGTTTGGAGAACGGGGAGATGCGTGATAGGGAGCGGAGGCGCTCTCCATTACGCCTTTGGGGGCGTTGGGGAGCAATGCCTCGTAATTCCGAGTTTATTCTCGAAACACCGGGGTATGTTTTTGTTGTTTTTTTGGCGTGGCCCTAATACTCTTCCGTGTATAAGAACTTTCTTTTTCGTTCATGTTTTTCATTCTTTCATTCTCCAATGATAAAAAAGAATTAAAACAGGGTTTGAGCGGTGCCGTGTCGGACGGAGGCTGTGGTTCAGTGGCAGTTTTGACCACTTCATCGCTATTCCCCATAACTTTTAGTTGTTTCTTTTTTTTTTTAGATGTCTTCTGAGTTTTATGGTAATTATGGAGCCGCTTTTGTCGTGTTTGTAATTCCCTTTTTTGTACAATAAATTATTCAAAGTTTCGACAAAGCCCGTTCCGCTGCCTTCAGATGCCGTGACAGGAATAAGAATTATAATAATAATGTCAAAATATTATTTACAGATCACTGGAAAGTCTGGCCATGACGTCCCTTATAAATGCGCTTCAGCTGCACCAGCTCTTTGAAGACGATCGCGTAGAGCTGCCTTTTTTTTTTTTTATCTATTGTTTTTGGTCTCGTGCAGTTACCACCAGTTGTCTACAGTCGGTAATATTTTCATTCTAACTGCATCAGGCTATTAGGGCTGGCGTTTGTCGATTGGACCTTTTTTGCAACAAGTCTCATTTGTATTGAAAGGGGCGGATTTTGCACCAAATGTGTGAATAATACCTAATTTGAATGTGTGCGAATAGCACCGGTACACCAAGACGCTATTGGCGTGGCAGAGCAGTTAGGGCTGCGTGTCGCCGTCGGCGGGTGCTTTGAGAATTACATTAGATTTTTGTGTTATTTTGGGGCCGCAAAAGCCGCGCAATCCTTTTCTGAATTGACCCTCCGTCTCTCTGTTTGACAAAGTGCTGACTGACATTAGTTTATAATGAGCGTTAACAGGAATAGCAGGAAGGGCCCCAATTTTAACCTATCAGCCCAACAGAGGACTGAAAGTGTCGGGATACAAATGCCTGAATAAATAAATGTAGCTTCGGTCCACTGCTGAATAGTTCAACTTTTCAATCTCTAGTGTGTAGCCTCCCCCGTTCTGTTCTTTAAGGCGCACACATTCATTCTTTCTGTCCCAAAATACTTTTGTTTTGTTCCACAATGCATAATCGTCATACTTTTGTCACATATTTGTATGTTTATGTGGCTTGACGTTCTTTTCCCCCGTCTCTTACGCACACACACACGCGCGCACACACGCACGCACACACACACACGCACACGCACACACAGACACACACACACACACGCACACACACGCACACACATGCAGAGGAGGCTGAGTGCACCAGACAGCACGCCATCTTTCCAGATGGATTTTTTTTTTCTTGCTATTTTTTTATTTATTTTTTGGTGGAATAACCAGTTTATCTCGACTGGCCATCGCTCTGGGTGAGGAATGATTGGGCAGACAGGCGGCGTAATTGACTGCGTCGGCTTTCACCTTGCCAATAAATACCCTAGCAACAGCGCTGACATCCGCCATATTACCTCCATCACTGTCTTTGCGACGGTCCCGGCGTTCCGTCTGGTGGACGGAGACGCGGGAGGCCTCGATTGTGTTTTATTTCCCCTCTCGCCCTCATAGCTCCAATTTTGACTGGTCGCCTTCCCTTCATTTAAATTTGAAGGCAGACATCGGTTGTGCGTCAGTAAATCTCAATGACGTATTGTCTTTGGAGTGCTGTTCCATGGCGGTTTGGGCCATATCATGACGCCTATGATAATATATATAACAAAAAAAAAAAACCCTATGCTGAGGAGAGGGGTCATCTATCAGCCCTCGGAGACACCTACGCACCCCTAAATATCAAGATAACCTCTGATATCTATCTTACATGGCTAGATCCCACACGTCATTACTCACGACACACACATCCAGCCCCGTGTGCTGTAGCCTCCTCCATCGCGTTTCCGGTTTTCGAACAAGCCGACCCCTCAGGAATCACAGTCATAAATTTCAGACTTATGGGATTCTCCGCCCCGCCTCCTTTTCACACACACACACACACACACACACACACACACACACACACACACACACACACACACACACACACACACACACACACACACACACACACACACACACACACACACTGCCACCCATCTCTTGTCTGCCTGATTTGGTCGCCCAAATGGGATTTATTTTTTATTCCTCATTCGCCGAGGTCCGTGCACACCCCATCTGCCGCGCTCAACAACCTTTTTCTCCCCGCGATAAGGAACCTCTATCGTTTCATTTCATTTGCATCCCTCCCTCTCGCCTCGGCTCGCACACGTTCCCGTGCATCCCGTCAGCTCATTCGTTACAAGAGGATTAGATTCTCGCTCTCTCCCTCCCTCCCTCCCTCCCTCCCTCTATCTATCTCTTTCTGTCTTCCCTCTCCTCGTCCTCCTCCTTAAAGTCGACAACATTAAATCAAATTAGGGTCAATGGTGCAGTGTGGGAGCTAATCCAGCAGCACAAAGAGGCTTAGGAGATGTGCCTCCTGTTCCTAGATATTATTAAAAGTCAGCTGTGAAATAACAATTTCCCCCATCAAAGCTGCCAGCAGATTTAGGCGCCGCTGTTGCTGATAGGAGCGAGACACGGAAATAACATTGCCGATGGTCACGCGCGTTTGCGCGATGAGCGCAAACGTACGCGCCCGTGCACTGATCACAGCGAGGCGCGTTTCATTTGCATGATAGAAGGTGCCAACCGTTTTGACTAGGCATTGGACGGGAGCCCGCTTTTTTTTTTTTTTTTTTTTTTTCTTTACCTTCGCTTTCTGGAAATGTCGACGCGTCAGTCGAATATAGAAAACGGAGCGCGTGCGACACCTGTCAATCAGGCAGGGGATCGTTTTTACCGTTATGCATTAAAAATAAGTGAGACAGAACAAATAAAAACTACCGGACTGTTAGCCGTGGCGAAGGAAACGCCGTGTTTAATTGTAGTTGTGGTACTTTTTGTAGTGCTACAAAGCCAAACCAGTACACCAGCTCCTCAGCTTGTGTTCACTGTGGACGATAAAGTCCCATTCTATTAAATTTTTTTTATAAATATTCACTTTCAGCTCACTGGCGTGGCATGTAGTACCGCTGCTCTAGAAGAGCCGCCGAGTAAAAACAGTGACCGCTCTCTTTCCCGCTCTCCTCTATTTCCGCAGGGCACGCTGCAGAAGTTTGTGGACGACCTGTTCGAGACCATCTTCAGCACCGCGCACCGGGGCAGCGCCCTGCCGCTGGCCATCAAGTACATGTTCGACTTCCTGGACGAGCAGGCGGACAAACACAACATCCACGACCCACACGTCCGACACACATGGAAGAGCAACTGGTGAGAGGACGATTCCTTCCCCGGTCAGCTCCTGTGCCGCGCACGTTCTTGATTTTTACGCGCGTCCACCGTTTCTTCTGAAGTGCTGCTAAATGTGCCGGAGACACCAGAGAAAACCCTTTCCCCGTGCCAAGCTTCACCACATGCCTCTCCCATGCCGTATATTCATTAACCACAGGGGTGTGTAATCTTCATTAAAGCCAACCACCAGGGCATAATCCAAATGGTTGCCAGAGCTCCACATCTATTATCGCAACTAACCGGGCCAAAAAACCGCCTGTCGCCATGGAAATCGCCATTGTGACAAATGTGTGTTTCCGGGTAGAGGAAAAAGCCGGCCAAATTAAAAAACTACTGATTAATTTAGACCATATTGAGCATTGTTAACCCACATTAATGGGTTGTCAGGGGTTAAATAATCAACAGTGAAGCAGAATAAAAGGGGGGAGGAGAGGGAGGAAGTGAGAACGGAGGTGGAAGGAGTAAGGGAAGTGAGCTCAGTGGGAGTTAAACACACACTAATGTCTAATTAGCCTCCTGGCCTTTGCCAAAGGTCCCAGCATGCATCACTCACGCCGGGCCCAAAGGACCATGGGAATGGAAAATGGAAGTGGATCTATGCAGAGGGACAGAAAGGGGGGGGAACTGTGCGAAGGAAAACTGATGCGGGCAAATCGACCAAGTTAAGGAAGGCTGTTTGCGCTGGAGGACTAATTTTTATTAATAACAGTGTTTTCATTGTTGACTGTTTGCGGTGTTCGGTGTTTGAAGGGCTCGGTGGATAGCTCCGACATTAGTTTTAATGGAATGGGCTCTTGAGTGCTGTGATGAATAGCAATTAATCATAACATTGGGTTACATGTGGCAGTGCACGCCGATGTACATTAGTTGTGCATGAGCACACGGTGGCCACTTTCCACTTTACACCACAGACCGTGGAGGAAAATGAACCTAGCGACGTCGCCCGTTTTTTTTGTTTCTGAAGAGGCGAATTGAAGCCTCTGGGCTTAATTGGCAGGAATCGGGGGCCAGAACTTCCAAATTCGGGCAGCGCGAGCAATGCAAAGAAACACGCCCACCCTGCTTGAAGGCAAACGAGAGACCTGTCAATCAATGCAACGGCACCCTCAAATATACCGCTCTTTGAGCTTTAATTTGCATTTCATGGAACGGTGATGTTCAAACTCACAACCCAGTTGACACTGATTGACTGCTGAGACCTTAAAGTTTTTGGGGAAATAAACTCTGTTATTCTTGTGAGAATTTCTTCTTTTTCATTGACCTCTATTGAGTTGGGGGTTTTCTGACCTATCAGCCGTTTGCTGAACTGCAGTGTAAAGCGCTTCCGCGTCGGCTTTGACGCTCAGCCGTGATGGTTCGCCGTTGGGTTTGCGCCCGTGATCTCCTAATCATTTCAAAATCCCGCAATCCCGCCCGAAACAAAATCCCTTTTACCTTCTTATGTTAAAGACTGATAATGTCATCCCCGCCTCCCATGTGGGGCCCCCATCTCATTAAACCGCCCAAGCTCACGGCCATCTCACACACCATTAACTTCAACCCAGCACAAAAGCCAATAGCACTATATCCCCTTTTAAAGGCTTCCCTACAACCCTCTGCAGCCCTCCATTGTGGTGGTGTGCCACCTTGCTTGAGCTAGATTATCCCATGGTCAATGCACCAGCACCCATAATGCACCAGGGCCATAGCCATGAAGCGAGCGAGGAGTGGAGTTTTTCTTCTTGTGTGCCTCTAATCTTCACAGGGTCATGTGAACTAGTCATTGATCCCGTATTTCGTTTTTCTATTCTTGGAAGCTTTGTGGAAAGAACGGGCGAGGATTTGACTTACATAATTCAACGTGAGATTAAAGGTGACAGATGTGGAAGAGGCTTTGTATTATTTTTCTATTTCGAGAGAGCGGGCACTCCATTCACCTTCAGCATTACTATTTGTTTTGGATTGTGCGAAATTGGGGAGGGATGGGGAATTTGACAATGACTTTGTCACAAACAAAAGAAACAATATACAGTATACAGTTACAAGATTATATCCTGATACCTATTAAGTGTATTTATCCTATTTGCGTGGATTCCTTGGATTAAGATGATACATTAATTGAATCGGTCTTGTGTGAACACATTACAGAGCTGATTGAAGAAAAAAGAATTCTCTTCTGTTGCAGAATACCTTCTTGATACCTCCTGGGAATGATTGGACCAATAGCAAGCTCCCGGCTCAGTTTATGCGCCATATATTCTGCCGGCACTGTTGACACATTAGAAAACCAATATGTCACGCCCAGATGCCGCCATATTGCCGCACTCTTGGGTTTGCCGTATTGCCACGGCCGCTTAAAATTCCTCGAGCACGGGAAAGGAACGGAAAGCTGACATGGACTGCCCGGTTTTTTTCTATCGCCACAGAATGACGCGGACACTGTCGTTTCGAGGAAGCTCCACTCATGCCCTTCACTTGCCCTCCGCGTCATCAAGATGCTGTGTCTCCCAATGTGGTGGAAGTGTGTGTCGCTCTGCCTATGTAGATGTTCAGAGGGAGCCAGAGACTTGGAATGTCCCTTGTGTGTGTGTGTGTGTGTGTGTGTGTGTGTGTGTGTGTGTGTGTGTGTGTGTGTGTGTGTGTGTGTGTGTGTGTGTGTGTGTGTGTGTGTGTGTGTGTGTGTGTGTGTGTGTGTGTGTGTGTGTGTGTGTGTGTGTGTGGCGTGCGTGCGTGCGTGCGTGCGTGCGTGCATGCGTACGTGCGTACGTGCATGTGTGTGTGTGTGTGGATGAGTCACTGGCTCCTAGAGCACCTCCAGATGGTATCTTCTGGATTAGCAGTAGTGTGTCAACGCCTCCCTCTTATCCTCTTTCTTCTGTGTTTGGTGTGTGTGACTATGTCTGTGCCTTTGCCGTGCTCCACCGGGCAGAATTTTAATTATTAGTCTCTTGAGCAAACGCTGGCACACTCACACACACAGACACACACACACACACACACACACACACACACACACACACACACACACACACGCACACGCACACACACGCACACGTATCTTTTTATTTCTCATGCACCGGTGCTCTCTTTTTTCTTCTATGTGGAGTCGCACACCTGTCTGCCCCAATCACGCAAACCCATCGCACTTCCTTTGTTAAAGGTTTGGAAATCACGGCTGTAGCGATTTGGCGATAACAGCGCGAATGCGATAGCGGGCGAACGGGACGCGAGGACCAAGCCAAAGAAATAAGATCTTCAACCTCGCCATTAATATGAAGTTTTTAGGTCTTTCCTCTTTGGAAAGACGAGGATGGGCCAAGTTCCCGGTGAGATCTCGCCCCAGATCTTTTGTCTCATTGAGATTAAAACCTCTGTCCAAATGAGATGTAAATGTGCACATAATATGGAAAACCTCGCTATGAAGTGAAAAGGCAATTGTGTTCGACTAGATTTGCTTCCGTATTGATGTGTCTCATCTCATCTCATCGTTCTCCAAGATAAAAATCCGGACTTCAGCGGCCACACGGCTCAGATGACGGACAATAGATTTTGTTTTATAAGAGGGAGAAGAAGTGATTTCTGAGTCAGACGCCATCGTTCCTGGAGGACGGGACCCGCCCTCGATCGCAGGGAGCCGCTCTTAATGGCCAACCCCCACGTCGTCTCGGTTCCTCAAATCTGCTCACCGCGGGCTCGCCACAGCGGAGCCGGTCCATTCTGGGCTCCGCCGAGTGTCGCCGCGGGGGCTCACTCGGAAATACCTGGAATCACGCCAGGACCCTCGCTGTTCCCCGGCGTCCACCGTCCGAGTCAAGCCGCGCGGACCTCCGCGCGCCGGACAAGTAGGCCAGATTGTAGGCAATCACGGCAACACGGCAGCAGTGTTAAATATCCCTTTGATCCCCACACTTAATCCCTCTAGATTGTTTGGCTCGATTAATTTGGAAGTCATAATGCCGAGCCTCCCACCCCCTCTTCTCTAAATCCTCTTTTGTTAGCTCCCACATCTGAATGGCTTTGCAGAGGTTGGGGTTTGGTAAATGTAGGGTAGGATAGCAGGGAGGGAGGTAGCGTTTAAATGATTGCATTTGCCGGGCTTTATTTCTTTTAACTCACGCTTTGATGGCGCAATAAACACACACACACACACGCACGCGCACGCACACACACACGCATACACATGCGCACACACAGACAAACACATTTGCTTCCATTTGAGCTAGATAGCAGTGTCTCCACTGTTTTATTTTTGCACCATCAGCTGAAAGTACGCCGCCCGGAGAATTGCAAAGATAGTGGTGTCCAAGTAACACTCAGCTCTTTCTTAATACCAGCTGAGCCCTTTTCCTGCAGACACACACACACACACACACACACACACACACACACACACACACACACACACATTCTGGCCCCGTCCCCATTCATTCCGGCACGAACAAGCCTGGCAAATAAACAGCCTTGTATGTTTTTATTATTCTGGACAGGGCACAAAATAAGGCCCACTTGCGCAAACGAGCCAATGTGAAGCGTGTCGGTACGCTGAGGCCCCCCCCGTACACAGCTTGAAACGCTCAGAGCTGGACACTGCTTTGAAGATAAAGTCTTCATTGAATCGAGAACACGCATCAAACCGTGCACGTTGGCGGCGGCAGCGGGTCCCGTGCACCGGCCTCGTAAAGTAAATGAATGCTCGCATCCCTTCTGGCGCCCAATATAATATGCCGGTGTCCACTGCCTGGCTGACGGCGGAAAATAGGAACCCTGCATTAGGGGACTTTATCACAAAGCACTTAGGCTGGACACAGGCTGTTGTTTCACTCCCTCGATGGCTCTTGCAGGGCTATTTCTGAATTTCATTAAGATGGAAATGTACGATCCACGCACGAGCCGTTTGAATGTCAAACGAGGAACTATTAAATACAACCTATTATTATTGTTCCCACGGCTCCGGGAAATGTCACGCCGCCGCGTCCGAGAGTGTGAGTGTGCGGCGACAACACGTCAGAAAGTTTCGACGGGTCGGCCCAACTTCTCCAATGCGATTGTCCGCGTCGTTACGACTGTTGACGAGAACGGTGACTCGGCACGAGGCGCTTTTGAAACCCGTTAGTCGGGATGTCAGCCGGACCAAATCACTCGTCGTTCGTAACTCTCTGCTCTCTGTCGACCTCTTTGCAGCCTACCTCTGCGTTTTTGGGTGAACGTGATCAAGAACCCACAGTTTGTGTTCGACATCCACAAGAGCAGCATCACGGACGCCTGTCTGTCGGTGGTGGCCCAGACCTTCATGGACTCCTGCTCCACCTCGGAGCACCGCCTGGGCAAGGACTCTCCGTCCAACAAGCTGCTCTACGCCAAGGACATCCCCAGCTACAAGAGCTGGGTGGAGAGGTGAGCCCAGTGTGTGCGCGTGTGCGTGTGTGTGCGTGTGTGCGTGTGTGCGCGTGTGTGTGTGTGTGTGTGTGTGTGTGTGTGGGAACGTGCATTAGTGCGTGTACGCATTTTTCACACGTGAATGCAGGTGTCAGAAGCCGTGTATTAGCCATGTTTCATTCTTCACATACACATAATGGGGCAGTGGCATCGTGATCTATGGCCCATAAAGCACTTTCCAAATTACAACACTGGGAATGGATGGGATGGCCCAAGGCATGAGAGTCATTGGCAGAAGTGCACGTGTGTGTGTGTGTGTGTGTGTGTGTGTGTGTGTGTGTGTGTGTGTGTGTGTGTGTGTGTGTGTGTGTGTGTGTGTGTGTGTGTGTGTGTGTGTGTGTGTGTGTGTGTGTGTGTGTGTGTGTGTGTGTGTGTGAGGGAGAGGGGGAGTTCATTAGAGCAGCAGGCAGAGCTAGTATTTTTTATTTTTTTATTTTTTTTTTAATGAGAGTTTTATTAAATGTATTTGTCGGCATGGGCTGGGGAGAGGTGCTGAATAAAAGATGGCGTTCTGTGAAGTGGCTGAAAAGTATTTATGTGTTGGAGGCTGTGGAGCCAGACTGGCCTGGAAACACTTTCCACTGCTCAGAGGGATGGAACCAAATGAGCAGCTCCAGGCCAAGCGCTGTATTCATCAGTCTGTGTGTGCGTTTGTGCGCGTGTGTGTGTGTGTGTGCGTGCGTGCGTGCGTGCGTGCGTGCGTGCGCGTGTGTGTGTGTGTGTGTGCGTGCGAGCGTGCGTGTGCAGTTTCATAATGTCCACCTGTTGATTTCTGTGGGCGGGTTCTTCCTGCAGGGTAGCAGGGTGTTTTGGTTTTTTTTGCTGGTGTGTCTCTGTGAAGCAGATACTTGTGAAGAGACAGAGACAGACGGTGAATATTCATGTTTGAGAAGGAATTTGTGAATCACGGCGATGAATCATCCGATCGATGCTTAAAGTGTCACGCATGAACGACATTCGGTATCGTTTTAATGTTTTTGTTGTTTAAGATATACGTCAGTGTGACGTACTGCGCAAGATGAGGGAAAACATTCTCCATTAAATTAAATTAACTGCTATTGAAGGATGCAGGATATATTTATGTCTGGCCTGTAATAATATAAATATTTTTTTAAGCCTCTCCAATAAAACTTTATTTCCCATCGCAGTGGTCACAGGTTGCCTAAGAATGACTCGTGCCTCGTTATTTCACTTGCTCGCCCTTGTTGACCTACACGGTCGTCTTTTCGCTTTTTTTTTTTTTCTTTTCGCTCATCTGCGGCATCACCGGCAAATCGCCGGCGTCCCGGCCGCGTCGCTGCGGGTGTTTCGGAGGTTATTATAAAGCTCTATTTCAAAGTTGCGCGGGAAAATTGCATCGGTTGTTTTGGAGTTATCCCTCTGTCGCCACGGTAACTCCATCTACATGCTTATCAAAGTCGAAATGCCACCCAGAGTTCTATAACTCGGAAATTGTGTTCCCTGATGGAAAATCGGAAAGATCCAGAGGCCCTTTCATCTCCCGATTTTGAATCCCAAATTCGGTTGTGTAACAGGGGGGAAAATGGTAAATTTTTACCAAGTATGGGTCTTGGGATTTGCATCGGGGGCCATGTGGAAACATCCTTCCAAAAAGTACTTTTCAACTCCAATATAAGAGCGATGTTTTACCTTCCCAGCTTAATAAGATAAGTGTTTTATTTAATTTCAGTTTATTTAATTCCTCAAGCCAACACTTTTTCCATGTGAGGGAACAGCCACCTCATCATAAATTCCGCTGACCCGGACCCGGCGGCAGGAGCCAGCTCAGAGCTAGATTGATTAAGTTGGGCGCTTTTTGGCAGTGTGTTTTGGCTCAGGGTTCCTGTGTAACCCGTTTAAAGAGTGCAGGTTCCTACTCCGGCAAAGGCAGACCTCTTGAAATGGAACTTTGAAGGGTAGACTTATTTCTATACCCACACAATTTACAGCATCTTTTCTATGTGCGGTTAAAATGTATGATCTGGAGTCCATCTCGTAGCCCCCTTTGAGACGCATGGCAGACCTCGCGGCGCTTTCATCGAGCTGACGGGATATGTCAATGCGCCCGTGGAAGCCGCCTGAATCGCCGACACGTTGAACCACGAGTGGACGTCCGTCCCAGGCATGCATATTCAGAGCTTCCGCTCGAAAAAGCGTTTGGGTGGATGCGCGGTGTGCCGCGAGCTTTTTTCGACCCGCCGCAGTTTGTTTAGGTTATTCATTTGGAACCCGCAAAGTGAAGCCCGCCAGTCAGATATTGACGCCTGTCTCGGATTCGGTGTGGGAGTTAACGGTCCCCAGACAATGACATATTCATCAGAGCTGTCACGGTGCAATTTGTTGTCTCGAAAAACAGAAAGAAAGTTAAAGAGGCAAGAAAAAAAAAAAAAAAAGCCCATGCCGTGTTATCGTGAGATTGTGCTTATACTTGCATGAGACAATCTTCCTCACCTCAGGGGTGAGCCGTGACTCGGTGGAATTCTCGAGGAGGTGGGTTTGATGTTTCCCCGTCTGAGAAATAAAGACCGTCTTTCCACCGCGGGGTGAATATTAAACAGGCAGTCCAACAAAAAGCAGACAGTTTTGTCCGGCGGTCAACGTGTTTTGAATTTGAAAAAAACACTGACGGTTTGAAGGAACCAGACTCTCAGATCATACTCGAACACTTGAATGGATGCAGGAACCCGTAACCTGAATAAAATAACCAGCGCTTATCAATTTGAGACTCGGCTACATTGTTTTAAAAATGAAAAGTCCGGTTTGCTTCACATAAACCTTGTAAATCCAAATGGGTTTGATTTACTTTTGATATTTAAGTACATTTAAAACCAGGTACTTTACTCAAGCACTATTTTAATGGGCGACTTTAACTTTTACCTAAGTCGTACTCCAGTAAGGTGTCGTTACTTGTACGTGAGTATTGGCGTTTGGGCACCTTTTCCCACCGCTCGGCAGTAACATGCCTACACGATGAACACACATTTGAGAACAGAAGCTCTGCATTGGTCAGCTCGGTTAGTCATACAAGCAATAATCCACGGTTTAGTAATATCTCTTGGTTTAACGTAATTATTTCACAAAAAAAAACAAAACAAAAACAAAAAAAAACAACCCAACCAAAGGGTTGTGACCTTAAAATGTCTCGATGCACTTTGCATAAACCCCCTCAACAAAGCACACCTGTTATCTGCTCTAACAATCCCCTGCTAGGAACTCCCTACCCATGCCCTGCAGTACTGAACAGGTGTTGAGGTGTGTGTGTGTGTGTGTGTGTGTGTGTGCGTGCGTGCGTGCGTGCGTGCGCGTGTGTGTGTGCGTGCGTGTGCGTGTGTGTGCGCACGCGTGTGTGCACGCGGGCATGACCTCTCCATGCAAAGGCTATAAGCACCCACCCACCTGCCTCTTCCTTCGCGCTTTCGAGAGTTTTCCTGGCACGGACCCACTCGTGCAGGATCATCCAGATGAGTTCGGGGCCTGTCTTGGAACAGTTGGTTCCACTAGAATCTAATATGTAAATACCCCCGCTTTAATTAAAGATGTCGATGGGGGCGACGCAGCTGCCGCCGACACTGAGTGATTGCCGTTACCCGACGGATACCGGGATGTTTGTGTGCACAGGAGTGTGTTGTCTGCGTAAGCCGCCAGTTTGCGCCCACACGGGCACCGCACCAGCAATATTCTCAGCCGCGGGTTCGACGCCGGTGTAAGCGTCCTCTGACTGTTTGTAACTCGCCTGTGGAGAGCGCCAGATGTTCATTGTGAATTCTAGCAATATTTTATCATTTGTCTATCGCTTTCTTCTTTATTCACCCTTTTTTTGAGCTTTTAATGATCGTCCCTTTTCCCCTTCGCCTTTTTTCTTTCCTCCCCATACAGGTACTACTCGGACATCGGTAAGATGCCGGCAATCAGCGACCAGGACATGAACGCCTACCTGGCCGAGCAGTCTCGGATGCACATGAACGAGTTCAACACCATGAGCTCCCTCAGCGAGATTTACTCCTACATCGGCAAATACGCCGAGGAGGTACGACCAGGCCGCCATGGCAAAGGCCAATCGAAGTATATATTTGAAGAGCAGGGTTTATGACTTGTGATGCTTCAATCAATTTCTAATTTTCGAGTAAATTCCTCGTAATTTGTTGGCGGAATTGCTGTTGAGCTTGTCGGGAAGGTCTACGCGCCGGGTGTTTAAATGAATAGATACGATATTTTTTCGGCTGCTTTGCGATCCGTTCACCCAAACGACGGCCCCCCTCTGTCTGCCTCTCAGATCGTGTGCGCGCTGGAGCAGGACGACGGCGCCAGGAAACAGCGGCTGTCCTTCAAGCTGGAGCAGGTGGTGGCCTTCATGAGCCTGGAGAGCTGAGGACCGCACTTCCCAGGGCGCACTGGGAAGAAGAAGAGACCCCGTCCGAAAAAACAAACCGAGCCGTGCCTGAGCGAAGACCTGTCCTCATCTTATCTCATCGCGTGACTTCCTCCCTCCTCCCTCCTCCTCCTCCTCCTCCTCCCTCCTCCTCCTCCTCCTCCTCCTTCTTCCTCCTTCTCAAAGATGACGACTTCGTCCGTGAAACATTTTTTTCTTCTGCTTCCTCTTCCACCCGACGAGCGTTTTGGTTTTTCCTCATCCGCTCTGCTGCATAGACTAGTTGACCCGAGGGGTGGTGGTGACGGTGGTGGTGACGGTGGTGGTGGCGGTGGTGGTGGTGGTGGTGGGCGGTGGGGGGTCGCTTTCTCCCGCCATGCGACGTGGGAGAGCCCCTCCTGTAGAGCTCCAAGGGGGGAGGGATCGTTGGAAAGATGGCCATATTGGCACGCTTTAACCTCCTCCCCCGATCCGAGGGAGCGAGTGAGCGCGCACGCGAGAGAGAGGGAGTGAGAGAGAGAGAGAGAGAGAGAGAGAAACAAACATTTTTGTGTTGCCTTCAAGAATTTAAACTGTTAGATCAAGTCTTTTAAAACCCGCGACGTCGGGTGACCATTTTGTTGGGAACTTTTCTTTTGGAAAGAATAGAATAGTTAAAACCATCCCTGGAGTCCAGCTTAATGTCGTTGCTGTAATCCAATGTACGGAAAATCAAAAAAAAGGAAACGTTGAAATACGTGAGGCCTGCGAGCCAAAAGGGAAGAAAGGGGCGCATTGCAAGCGTACATATCTGCGGAACTCGGCGAACCCGGGACCACCCCCTGCGTTCCGTCGATGTAGCTGGGGCTTTGTTTTAAGGGACGGACTGACGCGGCGAGGGGGGAGGTCCCGTTCAAACCCTCGAGATGAAATTGCGATTGCCGCCGAAACCTTGTCAAACCAGAGCTTCCCCACCCTCCCGCCCGTTATAGCGCT
>NC_137208.1:13093000-13105500 GCF_960531495.2 Zeus faber | reverse complement strand
CAAGCTTGTCGCGCAAATGAAATTGGTAACAATAGTCTGCAAGTACCAAAGAAATGAAGGTACCGTAAATTGCCATTCTACGACAGGTGATGTCCACTGCTTGGATTGAGTACGACCCTGTTGTTATTGAAGGAATGTATGTCATCACATTTGTACACAAATTTCTTTGAGTAGAAGGATTGCAACGTTTACTTGTCTTTCCAATGCTTCTTTTTATGTTGAGTTGCACTCAGTCAGTTTGTCCGTCTGCCATTTTGTCAAATGTTTGTAAAATACCAGACGCATCGCTGTACAGTAAGATCGATGTCCTGTGCTTGGGCACAGAGGAGGGGGGCACATTCACAAAGGGGGTGTGGCAGTTCCGCCTGCCACACGCCACCCGGGTGGCGTTTTCAGGGCCCTCCGACACAGAGACACAGGCAGAGATGTTGCAAACACACCAGTTTATTGTAGGGAGTGACAAGATGTAACAAGCCAGGAGCAGATGGACACATGTCATGACAGAGGCTCTCCCGTGTGTGTGTGTGTGTGTGTGTGTGTGTGTGTGTGTGTGTGTGTGTGTGTGTGTGTGTGTGTGTGTGTGTGTGTGTGTGTGTGTGTGGGGGGGGGGGTTTCTGATTCACCTGTTGCTCTGACGAACAACTGGTGTGCAGCCACCCCGATCCGGGGGCCAAATTACCTAGACCCAAGACAGGTGTGGCTGCTTTAACCACACCACAGCAACACCACAGGGGGTTTTATGAGCACGACACACACAAAAAAAAAAAAGGAGATTGTCGCGGGGGGAAATTACGAGGAATCGCTCTCGAGAAAGCAAAATGAAATAATGTATCCACGTTAAAGTATCCTTCAGGCCCTGAACTGTATTATTGAGCACCCTTACCCTTCGGTCCCGTAGCCAGTGTTGATTGTGTCTAGCCACCGAAAGTACCGTGCTGGCTTGAAGGTTTGCACCGGCTCGGCATTGGTTGCTAACGCAAGGTGGGAGTGTCCTGGACCATCTTTGCGAATCTGCCCCCCCGCCCCGACACCCCGCCCCCGCCCCCCATTCCGCCACATCCCCGCTTTCACATTTCCCGACGCCCCCCCCCCCCCTCCGCCGCCTCAAACCCGAGCAAGAAAAGTTTGTCCGCATTGTGTTGCAAAGAGCGCCGATAAAGTTTCCACCTTCAAACGTTTTGTAGGAACTGAAAATGTCCTCCTAGCTCAGTGTTACAGCAGGTGTTACAGAAACATGCTAGAAAAGACTTTTACTATACCATATCTGAGAGTTAAAAAGAGTATCTTATCGAGAGACAAAAACGAAACCTGGGTGATATAAGGCGAGCTTCTCTAACTTTGTTATAATTAATTGTATACCTGTGTATGTAAATATAATGCATTCCTATTTTGCAGTCAAGAACAAAATACTATTTGTAATATAGAATAAACTTTATTATGAAACCAAGAACCTTGATGAGCGTTTGTGATTATTGATGCGGTTTTTTTTTTTGTTTTGTTTTTTTTTTTTACTTGCGTTTGATCTTTTTGAGGGTGTTTCAGAACCTTAACCCTCACCTCAACTGGAGGACTTCCTCTGCCGGATAGTTGAGCCGCAATCATGTCCAACCCCGAGGACAATGCACCCACTCCATATACGCACACGCAGCATTTGCGACGTCAAACCCATCTCATCAGGTGTCATCGAACGACTTACTCGCGGGCTTCTTGAGTTTCTCTCCCCGAAATGTCTTGCGTTCAAGACAAAAGACCCCTGGTCACAATGTCGGCGCACCAGTGATTCTGCCGTGTCTCATCTTTGGAAGGAGGTTGGACGATTTGACGGGAATCTTAGAACATATAAATGGAGTACAGTAAACAACACTGATAAGGCCAAATTTGCCAGACAGCATTAGTGCAGCACCTTAAATTGAGATTCTGAACAAAAACAGGAAATTGGGGTCTGGATGGGGTTCTATCCTAGAGGGTCGTAAACTCAGTCGTCCATTTTGTCTTTGAATCCCAAGGGGAAGTTTTCCTGCTTGTTCTTTGGAATTCCATACTTCATAGCCAGTTTTCCCACTGAATGCGGTTATGACCTGCACTCAGTCTTTCGGCTGCGCCCGCATCACCGGCACGGCAACGTGCAAAGCCCCCCAATGGCTTTAACCCCAAAACTCCTTCAGCCCAAGGAGTAAGGGAGATGGAGTGAGTGAGTGGGAGGTAGAATGAGAGGGGCGGAGGTTCTCCGTTGAATAACAGGGAGACAGGCGTTACCGGGTAGAAATCATCGCAGAGAGCCCACACGCGGGGAGTGCGTGCACGGCTCTATTTGGCCACGCGGGTGAAAGGGACTTGAGATTGAATTGGCCCTGTGTCACCCTCCATATACCGACCACTGAACTGGGAGTAATGGGCTGGTGAGAGACAGGGAGAAGGAGTAGGATGGAAGGAGAGAGGGGGGGATCTATAGATAGAGAGAAAGTAAGATGAAGTTGGAGGCGTGAGGCGCGCACACGCACGCACGCACGCACGCACGCACGCACACACACACACACACACACACAAACACACACACACAGACACACACAGTCTGCCTAATTTTCTGACTAGTGAGCTAGGAATAATGGAAGGGGAGGCGGGTGATGGGTGGTGAGCACGGGGAGGGCAGGATTATGGAGTCGCAGCGATGATTGCTTCACACCGGGGGTGGTTTTTCACACTCCTACGGCCACGGCACCCGCTTCACCCTTATGCCCCGGTACCCCGTCCTGCATCTCATCCACCCACACTGATGTGAGGTGGCCATGGGAAAAAAAGGGAGAAAAAGAGCAGCGAGATGGGGAGAGGGCGGGGTGGGGGTTGAGAGACAGATGAGGGCGGAGAAGGACGGGAAAGAGTTGTGTGTGTCTGTGCGTGCGGAAGGCAATCACTATTAGAGGCCAGGTGGGGTTATGGGATTGTATAATCAATATCACACGACCCCCCGTTGATTTGTGAAGTGGAGACCGTGACCAGATACCCACGACCCCGCCAACCCCACCCTTCCACAGCCAACCCCCCGGCCGCTGCACAGTGGGAAACGCCGCTCTCTCTCTCTCTCTCTCTCTCTCTCTCTCTCTCTCTCTCTCCCCGCCATCAGCTTTGCCGGCAAGAGTGGATTACATTCGCCATCAACACAGTCATTCAAAAGATAAATGTCAACCTCTAAAGCGCTTCCTCAAGGTTTTCTTGTACCGAATACAAGCCATCGTCATGGAAGCAATACCTTGAGCTTTTTTTCGGGGTGAAAACACATTCTTCCGGTGAAGGGGAGAGAGAAAAAAAAAAGGAAAAGTTTGATGGAAAAGTTTTGCATGCCATTTTGAAAGGCTGCGCACACAGTAGGATTCCCACTCTGTGCCCCTGTGGGGTGTCAATCATTCACAATGACTAAAGACAGCTTGGTTATTTCCTTTTATTTATTTATTTGTTTTGTTTAGTTAGTCATGACTCGACCAGGCATTTGGTTACCAGCTGGTCTGGTGTGGCTGACTTTTCTTTCGTATGTCAGTGACTATCCGACGCTTCAACCTGAGAACAGAAAATAAGTGCAATTGTCACTGACTCAAAGGTGCCAAACAGCGAATGGTGCTAAAAGCCTTTCCAGAGGTCTCATCTCCCTCCTGAACTCCTTTGACTTTCTGAAAGGTTGCACTACACTAAAAGATCACTCATCTTTAAATTTGTGTACGATGGGAGTATTTTTTGAAGCCATTACCTTCCGCCGGCAGTGTACAGTTACGGTGGGCACTTTAAAAATAGTTCGTTTTTCGCAGCCCCATGCTCTCCCGACGGGGGCATCTTCCCGGAGTCTCAGCTGACCACTGGAAAAACTGTTTGAGAAACATGTTGCTTAATGCGGGTGATTTATTTCCACTTCCCTGCATTCCTGCTTGGCTGGCGGAATGGCGGGAGTGCAACCCCACGCTGGGAAGTGTCTCTCAAAGAAATATTGACAGCTGCACGCGAGCAGAATGAGGCAATTACAGTTTTTAGTCCATTCTCCTCCGACCGACTTCTTCCGGCAAGTGCAGTGTCTGCAGAATGGAGGTTACTGCTCGAAATGAAGACGTTAAAACAGAGAATATTCGTATACCGAAAAGTTTAATGCCCTCTGCAATGCCCTCTCCGACATTGCATTACACCCTGGACTACACGTGTCTCTGATGACCTTCGCAGCCGCCCGGTTGCAATGGGCTCACCAGAGACGCTCCGAACGGCAGGTCTGAACGGTAAAAACCGAGTCTCATTTATGGGGTATAAGAATCTCCTCTACCATTTCAGCCCCTAATCAATAACTACCGTGCAATTCATTCTAAACTGCACATTTTCTCCCTGGGCCCGAGCACCATATGCTCGGCGACCAGCGTGAATTTCCCAGAGCCGTGTGCGCTGCTACATCACAGCAAATCGATTATCTCGCGGAGAGCAACGTTGAATTTATTATTGCTTTATTGTCCTCTTACATCTCAAACGCTCTCTCTGTGTTGATAATGGATTGTGACCGTGGAGCAGACAGGTACATTTCCAAAATCCCTCCGCTACATAAAGGGGAAAACACGTGCGTTCGCCATGGGAATCACAAAGTGAAGAGCTCCAACTGCGATGTTGTTGGGACAGGAAAAAAAAAACAACAACCTCACCAGCGCGCGACCTCTTCTTTTGTCACCTCGAGCGCCGCTTTCAAATCGTTCGTCTCAACGAATGAACATGAACTTTTTACTCACCTATCTTAAAGCAATGCATTCTCCAATGATGCAGGGGTAGTCCAGATTAAACCAGTCACCATGTGTCAATCAGTATTTAAAGCAACCACGCCCCCTAATCAAAAATCCCGCAGCGTTTTTGAAATGAATCGGTGCAGCATATTGTTTCTCCCTTTCCCCCGGACGGCTCATAAAGGCCGGTCCTATCAGAGTCGGCCACCTGTGGGCTGCCGTCCCTGGATCCGTCAGTCCAGTCCTTTTCTGTCTATTAGACAACAACAATGTCAACAATGGACAGGAGCCCATCAGCTGGGGCCTTCCCTGCGCCATTCACCGCCTGGTCTCTGTGGGCACGCTGCCTGATCCGCCAAGAGCCCCGCAGTCAAACAAACCCACACACACACACCCACACACACACACGCAACAAATTACACACATCCCCCCCCCCTGCAAATGCCACAAACACTCACACACGCTGACACACGCACGCACAGCAGCGTCCAGTCAATGCCAGCATTATGAATATGAATAACCGGTCCAGTCTATGACCAGCCTTGCCACACTGGGCCATGTGCTGCTTTCAAGCCCTCAAGACGTCAGCACAGAGACAAGAAGGGCAAACTGAGAAAGAAATTTGACAACACAGATTGCACATTTACCCGACGAGGTCTTCGCCAGTTTCCCAGTCACGTCGAGACAGCCTCTGCCAAAACTGCCAGAAAGATGAGGAGAGTCCCAGTGCAGTCTATTTAGCCAAAACTAAGAATCAGCATGAGCAGAAAAATTAATAAAAATGTTGTTTTAAGGCAAATACAATATGCAGTGTATGTAGCTGTGTCGAGCAGAGAGTTAAACACCGTCAACCGTTGCAACGTGTGATCTGCAGCCTTCTTCAGGAGACATCACTGGTGTTGATGTGATGTGAGCTACGAGGTCACTCCGGTGTTGCCAGGCACACATTGTACTTCACAACAGTATTCCAGGCAGAGCTGGCCCTAGCTCACACGGAGCCCGAGGCAAGATTTTTGATGGCGCCCCCTTGTGACCCAAAGTATATGATTTCAATGCACCACCGGTAATTTCCTTGGCTATAAAGCCGGAGACCAGAGAGAAAAAGTCCAAATTTTCCATCTACATTACGAAGCACAACTATGAGTAATGTCATCGAGAGTATTTTCCATCCAGGTCAATAACCTGAAAATAACCTTTTTTATAGCCTGTCCAGGCTATAAAAAGCTAAATGTAAATCAAAACAAAATACAGACAGAGGTATTGCACGGAAATGAAAAAAAAAATGTTTTAACCAAGGGTTAAATGAACAAAAAAACAAGATTAAGAAGGTTTGAAAAAAAAAAAAAAAAAAAAAAAAGCCTGCCTTTCAGTACCATCTGGTGTCTGCAAATACAATTTATTTATTGTCATCATTATACTGAAACACTATGCTGACTCAATTTTTTTGGTGACTAATTGCACAAAACCATCAGCGGGAAGAATTTCTCACATAAGTTAAATAAAGATCCTTCACACTCGGGCTGTGCCAGTTTCTACGAGCAGGCGGGCTGGCCCTTATTCCAGGTAAAGGATAGTCGGTAGGTTGCTGTCTCCTTTTTACTGACTGCTTTGTGAATTCAGTGGACTCCCTACTTTGTGTGTTCACTCAGTCTTTTTCGTGGGGTCCGTTATCATACAGGCTTGGTCCGTATTGAGAGATTGCGGGATATAGGATATTGATCGGTGTGTGTGTGTGTGTGTGTGTGTGTGTGTGTGTGTGTGTGTGTGTGTGTGTGTCTGTGTTTGTGTGTGTGTGTGTTGGTTTCCCGGAATATTTTGATCTTGAGGCTCACGTGATCCCGGCGGTATTTCTTCAGGTTCGACGAAGTAAGTTGAACGGGTCCATTTCCTCTTCACGTTTGCACGTCGTGATGCGTGTGTAGACGACATCTTCTCCGGAAAGTCATCCGCAGGCTTTTGCAGATGGTCGACCTGCGCTGTTGAGAGGCCGCTCACCGTCGGCTGGCAGAGGATTCCCCCATTGCCAAGCCTTCCGTCTTAACCGAAAGTAGGTGGATTAAGCGACACAACCACAAAGGCAGTTTCTTACGCAGTTTTGCCGGCCTCTCTACGGTCCTACCTGTTTTTCGGCGGTCCGGTACAGCTCAGGGTGAAGCCAACTGGGTTTCTCGTGGAAAGAGAAGACACGGCACAATGGGGCATCAAAATCTCATCGTTTGGACTTCCGTTTTGGATTTTCATTGCCAGTTTTTATTGCGTTATTCTGGTGTTGTTTGGTTGTGGCGTGGCGGTGCATTATTCATCTCTACTGGATCCTTTGGCAATTTTTACTTTTGTCTCCGCAACGGACTGCGCGATAAATCCGTGGAACGGCGCTTACTGTGGGGACTAGATGATCATATGAGTCATATTCAAAGCACCCCTCATTAGGTAGAGGTTTCAGGACTTGTGTAATATTCATCTATTCTCTGTTGAGGTTTTTCCTTAAGGTTTCGTACGTGTTAGTGTCTGCCAGCACGTTGGCTCTCATACTGCACCGCACTCATAATGACGGTGGTTTTGCTTTCGCCCACTGGTAAAATTGGGATGGATTTATCTCGTGTCAATGACTGGATAGCCAACCTTTCATCGCTGGACACATTGGAGGCTCGCAGCTCGGCTGGTATTGAAATGCCAGCCACTTTGTTGAGTAGCGCTTGTTTCCGCCCCAAATTTTTGGATTTTCTGGCAGGCTGGCTCTGTGGCTGGGGATAAGTCCTCATCGGGAATTTGCTTTAATGTTGCACCGTAGAATGTATGATACCAAAGCTTTCACATATGTCTTTAAGTAAGAAATAATTAAATATGTTTAATAAGATGACGTACCGTGCACTGTGTTGGGGCTGAATTTACGAAGACTAGATCAAGCTTCCTTTGAGTGGGAACAGAAGACTCAGAAGACTCTCGCAGACTGGATAGGGTTACAGACGTTAGCAGGAGCATCGTCCTCTAATTTGATTTAATGACAACCATTTGAATAATTGATGATGGGGACATAAATTGGTCCGTTCCAGATGTCCCCCGCTCTCTTAATCAATACTGATTCCCTTAATCAATGGTTGGCTGGCCTGCCCGAGGCTTTGGCTTTCCCCCTCTCGCAGCTCGGCAACAGCCAAACAGCCAAAGCTTCCCACGGTCAAAGTCACAGGTGGTTGGCTGCGAAGCGGCTGTTTGCGGTGATAGGCTCGAGGTGACTGAGGCTCTTTCCGCGGGGCTAGGTGTGTCGGGTGGGACAGCACGGGCTGCAGATTGAGCCTGTGTCTAACGGAGGGAGCGCGGCTTCCGCAGGAGAATGAGTTGGGGAAAGGTTCCAAGTCTTCCTTGGCAGAGATTTTTCACCTTGCGGGGCGTTGGGGAAGGGGAAACTAAAGGTAAAATCAAAATACAAAAATGCAACAGCGTCCCTGGACTTTAGGTTTGAGGGACGCCGTCGCAAAGGGACAGACATAGTATATTAATCACTTGGGCATTCTCATTTCCATCTAATAGATTCCATACAATCTGCATGGGTAAAGACTGTGAGGCAAGTGCGCACGCATACACACGCACGCACGCACGCACACACACACCAACACACCCCTCTCTCTCTCTCTCTCTCTCGGCGGCACCTAATCTGGGTGCCAAGATGCCAGGACGTGGAGTGGAGCAGAGCGGCAGCCGGATGTGACAGCTGGGTGATACAGCTGGGGGAGACTGATAACCCCCCCTGCGGTCTGGAGGAGCTGACAAAAACAACCACTTACCCCAACTCATTCTCCCTTTTTTTCCCCATTACCCCTCTCCCTGCCCGTTTCCCCCGTTGTCCCCCACCACAATCACTCCCTTTCATTTCCCCCATCGGCGTATTTTCTCATCTCCCGTCACCTCTCACGCTTGTTTCTCTTCCTTCCTTGTCCTTTCTCTACGGGTCTCTCCCCTCGTCACGTCTCTTCACGCCTGTCATCTGAGCACTGTGCGTCGCGGGCCCGGGCTGGGGGCGGGTCATCGTCGGACCGGGGTGGATCGGCGAGCCCCGGCCGGGCACAGCAGAGAGATCCGTCCATGCTCCCTCTTGTCGGCCCCCGGACTGCGTGGAACCGCGTGCCCTATCTGCGTCTGCTCCGGCGCCTCCATCGACAGGTGGACACGAGGGAACCCGCGAGGGTGCAGATCGCAAAGTTCTTCAGAGGAGACTCTTAACTCTCCTCAGGCGAGCACGTCCTCTTCTTCTCCGGAGAGAGACGTTCAGTCGAACAGAGAAAAGATGATCAATAAACTAGGATCAACAGAAGCCTTTACTGTAGTCCAATCTGACGATGCAAACCTATTGCACCTTATCACGGGGCGTTGTTTCAATACATTGGAGTTGATACAGATGTGTGTGCAGAGTATGTGGGGTTAGTTGTTTGCATATTACATCTAAACTGTGTGTGTGTGTGTGTGTGTGTGTGTGTGTGTGTGTGTGTGTGTGTGTGTGTGTGTGTGTGTGTGTGTGTGTGTGTGTGTGTGTGTGTGTGTGTGTGTGTGTGTGTGTGTGTGTGTGATATTCAGAGGTGGTAAGTAACTAATTACAACTACACACCAAAACACCGTTAGGGGCCTTGCTGGCTGTTTGTCAGAATTCTTCAAAAGCCTATCGCCGTAATCGATTTACACAGCAATCACAGATCTGTACAGGGCGACCTTCACCGCGTCCTTGAACACATCTCGTTCTGCTTATCTGAAGCCATCAGCGAAGACATGATTAATGACTGAGCTGTTTGCATGTCTATTTAAAGTCACAATAAAAAAAAAATAAAATGTGGTTCCAGCATAACAGTGTGTGCCTGTTAAACTCGGAGGCGTTGCGTTGCGCAAGGTGAAAATTATCCCACAACACATCTTACTTTCTAATTCTTCTTGGCTTTGTGGAAAGATGATGATGGAATACAGAACTTCAAAGCAAAAAGCATAAAGTGTGTGTGTGTGTGTGTGTGTGTGCGTGCGTGCGTGCGTGTGTGTGTGCGTGTGTGATGTTACTTTTAAAATAAAAAAAAAAACAACCCGATAAAAACGTCCCCGAAGAAAAGTGCTGGCAAAACATTCTTTGAGTCTTTTTTCATATTTTCCCCCTTTAGCAAAATAGCCGCCGCCTTCATATTCAATATCAATTCAAATAATTCCTGCCACTGAGTTCTGCGGCCACCCACTGGAATAAAGGAGAAACAAGCCGGGCGAAGCCTAGCTGTCTTCTGTCAGGGAGGTTTTCTGGCGAAGGGAGACGCGGCGTGAAGAACTCACTCACTGTCAGCATCCATCTGTTTACCTCATCCTCCAAAATGGCGGAGGCAGAAAACAATCACTCTCTTTAAGGCCCATTAAAAATGCAGGAGGGGAGGGGATGGATCACACAGGGCCTTTCCGAAGCACTTAAGAAACAGGCCGATTTACACCCAAGGTTGAGAGATCGCTTGCCTCGGCGTGAAGCATCTCTGTGAAATAAGCAGATATCAAATGTTCCTCCCCTGCTGCTCGGAGAGCGGGGCAGACAAACACGGCTAATGAGCTAAGTAATTGGCCGGCAAAAATCGTAATTTGTTGAAACCATTTTTTAAAAATGAAATTAAGATAGCCCCCGCCGCCGTGTGTGGCACGGTGGCGCAGTGCATTGCCTCAGTGCTGCCTCACAGCAAGAAGGTCCTGGGTTCGATTCCCGCCTGGGGCGCTGTTGGCACCGTGCTCCGGCGGGTTATCTCCCAAAACAGGAGCCTTTCTGTGTGGAGTTTGCATGTTCTCCCCGTGTTCACATGGGGTTTCCTCCACCTCACGTCAGTAAGGACCCCCCTCAAAAACATGCACCCATCATCATCTGACCAGTGATGGACACTTATCACCTGGTCCCCGGGCGCGTCCACGTATGCTGCCCACTGCTCCTGGCTGTGCCCCCGGAGGAAGGACAAGCCAGGATGGGTCAAAAGCAGAGGAGCCATTTCACCGGCCACCATCAAGCATGTGCATGTGTTGTGGAGTGTCGTGTGACGATTAAAGACTGTTTCTTTCTGTTTCTTTCTTTCTTTCCGTTGCAAGTGTGAAATCTAAAAGTGCGCTCTCCAAATCGTCCACAGCAGAAGAAGAAAGAAAGCGACGGAGTAGGGCTTTTTGGACGGGATTCAGACTATCGATCATCTTGACGTCTGTGTTGACAACCTGTCAAAGTGGAGGCGGAGGTGAGGATGTTTTGTGGCGCACCTCGTCACAGGACTGTACGTGATAGCTCTGGTGTTTTGCCCAGCTCTTAATGGGCCCTCGGGTCAGCACCCGGGCTGACAAAGTGCTGTCCGGAGGTTCAGAGGTGGCTGTCCTGTCTCCTTCACGTTAACCCCCCTCGGGACATGCTGAGGTCAGTGGAATCCAAAGTTGTGTGTGTGTGTGTGTGTGTGTGTGTGTGTGTGTGTGTGTGTAGGCATAATGCATATTGCATGTGTGTCTGCCCAATCATTTGCTGTTTGTTTGCATGGTGTGTTTGTATGTGGATTTATGTGTGTGTGAGAGAGCTTGCTTGAGGGTGTGTGTGTATGTGTGTGTGTGTGTGTGTGTGTGGGTGTGTGTGTGTGTGTAGGCATATTGCATTTTGCATGTGTCTCTGACTATTTGCCGTTTGGTTACATGGTGTGTTTGTATGTGGATTTGTGTGTGTGTGAGAGCATACTTGAGTGTGCGTGCGCGCGCGCGCGTGTGTGTGTGTGTGTGTGCGTGCGTGCGTGCGTGCGTGCGTGCGTGCGTGCGTGCGTGCGTGCGTGCGTGCGTGCGTGCGTGCGTGCGTGCGTGCGTGCGTGCGTGCGTGCGTGTGTGAGAGAGTCGGCAGATGGAGAGCCGGTAGTAGAGAGGAACAGACTGACAAGCACTGTAGGTAGGCTGTAGCAAGCACTGTAGCAGGGACAGAAATGGACTTTTCAGACGTCGCCTTGCCACCCTCTCACACTGCGATAGAGAGAGAGAGAGGGTGCGAGAGTGAGAGAGGAAGCAATAGACCAAAATATTACCGACCGAGAAAAAAATCGTATAAATGACAAGTCAGAATCTTTGGATTCAGCTAGGGGGGGCCCGGATGCATAATTGCCCTATTCCTAACCTGTAAATCAACACATCCCAGAAATGTGTGGAGCATTGCAGGTGGTTAACGTAAGTACCTGAGCCCTTTGTAGGAAATGTTTGGGCTTGTTGTCCCCCATTGCTTCAGAGTGGCTGGGTCCACTCCAGCAGAATGCATTTAGACACAGGAATGCCTTCATACATCACATAAATGGGCAATGGGGCCTTGCCAGAGCACCGTGTCACTGTCAGCTCAATATAAAGCACATGAAATATATACTACTTAAATAAGCCCTGCGGAGGACATCTATCATTTTTTTTGGGGGGCTCAAACTGAATAAAACGTCCAGAAAGAAAAAAAGAACGCTTTAACAAAATGTTTCCTTTCGCTTTACAAAAGTAAAATAGGTAAAATTAGGGGGAGGACTTGAAATCTGGGGGCGGATAACAAGGATTGATTTCAACGAGCCGACGGAACCGACCGCACACTGAAATGGCGCAGTCTTGAGTTTTGAGAACCCTCTGCTATAACACAGCAGATGGTGCAGGATACTGTACCGACAGATAACCTAGCATTATAAATAAACATAAATACGCTTGCAGCAGAAGGGGTTTGCACTTTTTCAGATTCATTCTATATCACGGTCACGTCACACAACAAGCGACGAGTCG
>NC_137208.1:13025500-13088000 GCF_960531495.2 Zeus faber | reverse complement strand
TGGTCTCTCATGTCCGCCTGGGTATCCGTCTGTCCTTCCCGCTGCGAGTTAGGCCGGTGGTACCTCGACGGGGGAGGTCCTTCAAAAGGTTCCAGTGTTGTCTCCAGCAAAATGATTAATTGTTAGGGGTAGGGTTAGCGTCGTTAGAGAATCTGCATTAACTGTTTTGATTATAGTTGCACAGTTATCATAGCAGTGTGGAAGTTTGACCATAATCATATCTAACAATCACAATCTCTCAGCTTTGGCTCCCAGAGACCGCACCTTATCAAATGGGGGTCCCGTGGCCTCACGTGTATCAAATTGAGGGTCCTTGATGTGAAAAAAAAGGGTGAGAATCTCTGAGTTATGCTGCCCATGCGCTTCATAACTCTCTTGCACACGCTGTGGTTTTGCAAAAAATATGCATGCGCGTGTCTTCCACAAAGTTTCCTGCTTTGTGTGTGTATTGTGAGTGAGAGTGTGCGCAGAGCTCTGCGCAGGGATCATGCAGTACAATATCCCTCCCATCTCAAATCTCCTCCTAATCTCGCTATAATTGCCTGGTGAGCCTCCCTGCCCACCGCCTCCGAGCTAAGGCCGCAGCTTCCGCATGACCTCCCTGCTTACTATTCACCATTACAACAGGAGAATTTCACAGTTTTCAAACTAGACGCGGAATTCTCAGCTAAGCACCAAATAAGATCAGGAATATTTTATTTTGCTCTCGCTGTTGTTTGGATTTTTTATTTTTATTTTTTTATGGTAATGTGACGGATTTGGCAGTCCAAACTTCCACATGGCGACTCGTAAAATCGCACAATGTAGACATTGGTGGGCTTTCGCAAGATCTGAATGCAATACTGTTTGTGTAATGGAAGCCTTCTGCTATCATGATACGGAGGCAGACAAAAAACATACACTATTGTATATTTGCTAGACTGAAATTATTATCAGATTTCTCACAAGTGTGTTGACGATGCGAATATGTGTGTGTGTGTGTGTGTGTGTGTGTGTGTGTGTGTGCGTGTGTGTGTGTGTGTGTGTGTGCGTGCGTGCGTGTCTCTCTCTCTCTCTCTCAATACAAGCCCTTGCATCCATTTGCGTGTTTGTCTACGGGCATGTGTGTGTTTGCGCTTGAATTAGGGAGTGTTTGGAGACAGCAGGCAGTGTGGAAACCCCTTTGGGTGTCTGGGGAAGAGACAATGCAAAGTGATACGTGCGCCGAAAAAACGAAGGAGCCGCTTTGCTTACCAGGGCGAAGGACAGAACACTGACCAGTCCAACTCATCGAAGGAAGGGGGGTAGTAAAAGGCTTTTTCACATCGAGGCCCAAAAATAAATCAGCTGGTTGAAATACACGCTCTTGCAGACTGAGACTGCTCTTGCTGGAATTTTAGTCGGACCTGGCTTGATTTCTGCATGATTGTCTTACTTACTCATCACTCAATGATTTGGGCTTTTTAATGACAGGGGCAATCAATCGCAGCGGCCTCTCAAACGTCCCAAACGACAAACCAAATTGATTTCAAACCGATCGTGTTTCCTCTTCAGGCCCCTTCAGGAGTGTGCGGAACCGTTTGTTTCGGTTTTCTCTCTTCCGTTCTCGCGGCGGTTTGCTGGGATCAGTGCAAATCCTTGGCGTAAAGGGGTTTGTGTGTGTGAAAAGCGCATCTGGTTTTTCAAGGTTTTTTGTTTTTTTTATGATTTCGGTTCGGGAAAATCCTGTCGGCCGTGGTGTGAAAAGACCTGGTGACGTGTTTGGTTTTCCTTCAAATTATTTTTTTGAAGAAAAGGCAGCCGTTAAATTGAGGCAGAACCGAGGGAACGTCTGACAGACAGCCAAACTTGAACAACTGGTGGTGGAGCAAACTCAACGCAAAGCAGAACCAGCGCAGGCTTAGGCTCCGGGCTCAGGGACAGTGTTGTTCCACAGAGATTAAGAAGTGCACGGGGTGGCACAGATCCCATCAGGCCTTTAGGCGCGCAGGCTTAAGTCAGTCAAGTCACTAACACCTTGGCAACGCCCAAGGGAACGCTGACTGAATTGCATTCGTCGTTCAGTCGCAGAGCATTGCCGACATATGCACGTGTTTTATGACTTCTTCTGAATCCTGTTGCCATTTAATCTTTGCCGGCGTCCAATGAAATCCCTACCTGCAAAAGGTAATTTTCTTTCATCTTCCAGAACGGCTTAGGCATGCAGTTCATCCTGGCAAACTATGACGAACATATTGAAATACAAGGGAGGTTTAGAAGGGGGTGGGTGGGTGGGGGCGTGCACTGGACCGAGTCAGGGCCGGGGGTGGGGTCCACGTAGCCGCTGCCCGGCCTACTGCACCCCTGCATTCATCTGGTTGTGCTTCTGTGGCAGAACTCAAACTCAGTACATACGCCACACAATTCTCCTAGGGTTTGCGGGATGGGTGGGGTGCGAGCCATGTGGGTAGGGATGTAGCGGGCGGCTGTGATCTTGCCCGTCACGCTTCTGCGCCGTCCTGCAATTTTAATACCACTCATATTAGCTTGAACACATACACTCGTACATAAACCAAACAACAATCCCGCCGACCGGGGTCTGCCGGGCAGGAGCAGTGCGAATGATTCGGGTTCGACATGCTTGGAGGACTCGGACCTCCACGACCCGAAATTTTAACTGCAACTGCCAACAGCAGACATTGAGCACTGGGGTTTCTGGGATGACCGGGTGGGCCCCCCGCCGGCTGGGTTCAGGTGCTGGCGGCTTGCGTCTGGCGCCGGGTGGTTTCTGGCATGATGCTGGGGTGCCTTCTGCCGTCTGCGGGCTTCAGCGAGGCGGGACATCCAGGTGTTCTGCGCTGACCGCACTCGGCTACGAGGATGGGCGCTCTAGGCTTGCAGTTGGATGGGGCGTCTGGCCGGTTGCAGTAGGGCGGGCTTCGCCCTCGGGCGGGGCGTTGGTGCGCGTGTTGGCATCTCTGACTCGCCTGCTGGGCCAGCGGTTCGGGCGGAGCTCAGGGGTGGCCTCGGGGCCTTATCCCGCTGCTTGGAGGCGCTACAATATAATTCCGACCTCACACACAAGAACTAATTGGGACAAGTCCCATCCCACACACACACACACACACACACACACACACATGCATACACACACATACACATTCATACAGGCGGTCTCATCGCAGGCACACACACACACACACACCACCAACACCTGCTTTGAACACACCACCCCAACACCCTACTTGTTACATCCCTCTCCTCTCCTCCCTCTTTTACCCCCATAACTGTGACAGGAAGAGGCCACGTGCCCGATTGCTATTCCAGTTTTCCTGGACCTAATTAACTCTGTTTTGTCGATACAGATTGTCGTCTGATGTTTCTATGTTTATGTATTTCCATGAACATGCTGTTGTTAGGTTCTATGTTTATTTGTCACTATTGTCGTGGTGAATCTCCCCCTCTTTGACAAGTGATTAGTAGTTTAAAGACCAAAACACCGTAAGATCGTTCTCCAAAGAGGGGGATTGGTGGCAGTTCTGTGTAACAAAAAGCTGTGTAGAAACTGGGATGTCCTTTTGGGCCAATCAAATCACCAAAACTCAACCATGTGTGATAAGTTTAAAATATTGAATAATTGTCCTACAGTAATGCACAAATACTGTAGAACACAGTTTGTCATCCCAAACACACAGCGTAATTAGGGGCAACACTGGAACCATTTTTAAGAATATTCATAATACTGCTTGGCTGCTGTACACATGTTGGTTCAAAAGCGTGTGTGTGTTTGTGGGTGTGTGTGTGTGTGTGTGTGAGTCTGTGTGTGTGTGTGTGTGTGTGTGTGTGTGTGTGTGTGTGTGTGTGTGTGAGTCTGTGTGTGTGTGTGTGTGTGTGTGTGTGTGTGTGTGTGTGTGTGTGTGTGTGTGTGTGTGTGTGTGTGTGTGTGTGTGTGGACAGAAAGCAGATCACCGCCCCCATGCGCCCCTTTGCCATCTGTCACCTGGCGAACCATGAATCCTGGGGCCGTGATCCAGGCTCCCATATGCAGGATGGCGTGGGGGGGTTGGCAGGCAGGGGTGGGTCACCATGCTCCATGTCACTCTAATGGGCATGGGGCCTAGGAGAAGGGGTGTGTGTGTGTGTGTGTGTGTGTGTGTGTGTGTGTGTGTGTGTGTGTGTGTGTGTGTGTGTGTGTGTGTGTGTGTGTGTGTGTGTGTGTGTGTGTGTGTGTGTGTGTGTGTGTGTGTGTCTGTGTGTGTGTGTGTGTGGGTGTGTGCATGCATGGATGTGTTTATTTGTATGTATTTATGGATGTATCTCTGGATGGATGGATGAGTGGATGACTTGATGCACTTTGTGCCTTGCACCGAATCGACAGGCCACCCTCCCCAAAGACCGTCTACTCCAGGGGCCACGCTGATAGGCGGATGGACAGACTGTCAAGCGAACGGACAGCATGGGGGACCGCACCTTCGCTTCACGACAACGGGGATTAACATCAGCTTTGATCCTCGGCCATTTCAGTTGGAACGCTGATCCCACGTAGTGACAAAAAACCCTCCCATGTCCAGTGCTGCGTCAGTACCACGGAGCAACCCGTTCCTCTGGTCATTACCTCCAGGCCCACGGGTCAGTGGCTTTGTGGGTGGAAGGGAGGGATGGAGGGATGGAGGGAGAGAGAAGTGCGGTCTGAGGACTGAAGGGGAGCAGACATGTTGTCAGACTCTGTAATTACAGGGCAGTGTCCATTCACAGAAGCAATCAGCCGCTCGGTGTGTGTTTCTGTGTGTGTACGTAAGCGTGTGCAGCTCCGTGTGTTTCTGAATGTGTGAGTATATGTGTGTGTGTGTGTGTGCGTGTGTGTGTGCGTAAGTGCGTACGTGCGTGTGTGTGTGTGTGTGTGTGTGTGTGTGTGTGTGTGTGTGTGTGTGTATGTGTGTGTGTGTGAGTAGGCGCTTTGTGCCTGGCTGAGCCTGTGTCATGCAGCCACACAGCAGCTCTGTGCTTTCCTTGTTCTGCTGTTTAACATTCATGGCATTTCCCATTGTGGCTAATCCCATATTTAAATAAAAAAAACAGACCAAAGTGTTGTGTCCGCACGGAGCGCCCGCCCGGCACCCAATTTGTTCATTGCGTCCCGCTTCACCATTGTGTCTGCGGCACCCGGACTTTGATTGCAGCCTCTCAGCACCCTGCTTGATATGTTTATTCCAGCTGTTCCGCTGTGCTGGGCAGCCTCCCTGCCTTGGTGTGTGTGCGTGATAGAGAGAGAGAGAGAGAGAGAGAGAGAGAGAGAGAGAGAGAAATAGAGAGATAGAACGAGAGAGACAAAGCAAAGCGCTTGTTGTGAGCGACAGAACCGGGATGAGCGGAGCGGTGAATCACACGAGCTGAAGACGGCAATTAGCAAATGGGCTGTGAAATGTCTTGGTAACTCCGTCGCTCCTCAAGCAGTTTGTTCGAATTCCTTCCAGATAGCGCGCCGGGGCCGGGGCGACGGCTGAGTTAACGGTGATATTGGTTAAAGTGAAGCCGCTTGAAGACGAGCTCGGAGAAAAAACACATGAGCGGCGCCGCTAAACCGCTCTCGCACTCTTGAGAAGCTCAAAAGCCGGCAAATAGAGTTAGGACGACTCGCTGCACACTGGGAAACGGGAAGAAAGACAGCCAATGGAAAACAAACCGGGCTCAAAGGACGCGGTTTGGGATGGGACTGAGGTTTTTGCAAACCACAACTCACTTTACCGCAGTAGGGTTGAAATGAGGAATTTCATGGGAGCCCTCAAAGTTATTAGTGATGTCGGCAAAGGGGGACCCCTTCGATATCATTCATTTTTATTTATTCACCATGTGTCCACCCCGAATTTAAGGCCTTGCGCAGGGGCGGTATTTGTGATTTGGAGGCCCCAGGCAGGACAAATGTCAGGCCCTTCAGCACCTCACTTAATCCAAGCACGGCGGCTAAACACAAACTATTTAGAGGGAGCGCTTTTCAGTGAGCTAAGCGAAATGAGAATTCTAACCGAGCCATTCAAACGCTCTTCACTCAGTCAGAAGAAGACAACGGGACAAGATTATGAGTCACTGCAGCGAAAGGGTAATTTGCTCATTTTGTTCGCGACTCCAGCGGCATCGACTCACGGGCTGAGCAGGGATTTGAATCTGGAACGAAAAAGAGCCGAGAGCCCCGAGCCCCAAACAGAGGTCAGGACACCCGAACCGTGATGACCTGATGGGATCTCCACTGGAGGGAAAGATTTCAAAATTCTTAATTAGGAATGGTATTGATCCTGTTAGTACTCCTACATGTAAAAACAAATGGATTTATTTAAATGGAAAACCTTGGAACACTATGTTTCACTTCACAAATGCATACCTCCAAGTAAAATTAAGGAGTTTTTGTTCAAGATTGTACACATATTATATCTTGTCAACTCCATCATATGTAGATTGTGACTACTTATTGAGGATATTTCGGGAACCCTTACGTTTTTTCACGTCTTTTTTCCGTCTGTCTGTCAGTCTGTCTAACCCTTGACACAAAATAATTCCGGTGCAGTGGGGTGTGCGGAAAATTTTTGGGGCAGGGAAAAAATTCACCATCTCAGAGAAGCTGCAGGCTGGCAAGGCTGTGTGGTGTGAGGGGTTGAGCTGCTGCCTCTCAGCGCTCCTGTCATGGGTTTAAGTCGGCAGTTGGCCATCCATGGCACTGCCGTTTTCTCTAAAATCAGACGACTGGGGGAGACGACATCAAATAATAAGTCTCCGTGGCTCAAAGAGATAAGTCCCTGTAGGAGTACTCGGGGGTTGGATGCTGATAGCGCTTTTCGAAGGCAGCACCCCAAAGCTGTGTTTGAAAGTGCCCAGAGACCATGGCCTGGTGCCGTGGTGGTTCGGACAGTTCCTTCCAGCGCTGCCGTCACAAGAATTTGTGTCCTGAATTGTCCATCCATGTCTGCAGACTTGAGTGTTCGATGCCAGGTGTTCCTTTAAAAGCCGGCAACACAAGTCTGTGTTTAACAGCACCCGGAGGCCACAGCTGAACGTCAAGGTGATCTGGTTGCGTGTTGGTTCAGCTGCTTCCCTCGTAGGTTCCAATCAAGATTTTTTTCCTTGAATCAAATGATCGGAGGACACAACAAGATTGTGTAAGATTCAGTGAGATAGATAGACAGCAAAGAGATAAGTCGGTGGATGAGAATTGTAGTGTTGCAGGATTTGAGGGTCCAGGTGACCTGGTGGCGTGATGGTTCGGATGCTGCTGTTGCAAGTTCAAGTCCAGACTTTTCCATCCAAGCCCTGTTCCTTCAATCAAATTGTTTGAGGAGACCGACCGAGCCAAGTAAGACCTGGTGGCACCAAGAGATAAGCTTGAAGAGGGTTTGATGCCAGGTGAGGTTTTGAAAGCTGGCCACACAAGAGCGCATTTAAAAGTCCCCGGAGACCTGGGCTGAGCGTGAAGGTTGCCTGATGGTGTTGCAAACACATCCCCGAATGTCGGGCAACTGGCCGGTTGGACTCAATCTCCGTCCCGTTAGCCGAATCACAACAACTAATCCCACCACGGTGGGTCAGTGGGGTGCTTGTCTCCCCCCCAGCCTCCAGGAACAGTGATGCTAGGGGTTTTCTGAGAGGAAGCTCGGTGCCCTTAATTACTGGAAATATCTTTGAGCCTTATTTCCAAAAGTTCAACCACACATAGCTTTACCTCAGAAAGGGCCCTAACATGCTCCAAGGCTGGGGGAGCCAAGCACAACACGGCAGTATTTGTTGTTGCAGGGCCAGCGAAGGAGTCAAACCAGCCACACGCATGTGTTCTCGATGCACAATTACGAGACCGCCAGGCCACCGGGTCGACTCCGCACTCAGCCCTGGTCTCCGGGTGCTTTTGAATCCGCACTGGCGTTACCGGCTTTCAAAACCTCACCAGGTATCAAACCCTGATGCCCTCAAACACGAAAGGTCTCATCCAGCGGCATCTCTTAGTGCCAGCTGGTCTCAAGGAGTTTTGTCGGTCTCCTCCAATCATTTGTTTGAAGGAACGGGACTTGGATAGAAAAGGTTGGGCTTGAACTTGCGACAGCGGTGCTGGAAATAACGGAGACCAGTGTTGAGCCTGATGCCACCAGGTCGCTGTGGGCTTTTAAATGCGCATTTGTGTTTCGAAAGCTCCCCTGGCATCGAACGCCGAAGTTCTCCAACACTGAACTTCTGATCCTAGGACTTGTCCCTTCACGCCACTGAATCTGGTAAAGTTTGGTTGTGTCCTCCAATCATTGGAGCGTCAAGCTCAACACTGGCCTCCGGGCGCTTTAAAACGCTTACTTGTGTTACCGGCTTTCAAACGCTCACCTGGCATTGAACCCTCAAGACCAAGACTGAACTTCATCGACAGCTTCCACATTCGACAACTAATCGCCTTGAGCCACTGAGTCTTATGAAGCCCGGCCATTACCCTCCAATCATTTGATTGAAGGAACAGAACTCGGCTGGAAAAAAGCTGTGACGGCAGCTTCTGAACCATCCTCCAAACAGGTCGCACTCACATTCAGCAGTCTCTGCACTTTTTAAGGAGTACACGAGTTTCCAGATTTCAAAGATCACCTGCCGTCGAAGCCTCATCCAGCGACAAATCTCTTTGCCGTCACGAACCCATGACGGTCCCGCTGGGACCTAGGTCTCGAACAATCACACTACCGGGTCACCTTCTCACTCAGCATTCATCTCCGGGCGCTTTTAAACGTGCACTTGTGTTGCCGGCTTTCAAAGGATCACGTGGCATCAAACTCTCAAGTCCCCCAACAGGAAAGCGCTCATATCTAACAACTTATTTCTTGGCCCCGCTGAGTCGAGCAAATGTTGGGCGTGTCCTCCAATTATTTGATTCAAGGGACGGGACTTGGATGGAGACATCAGCACATGAACCTGGGACAGTTTTACACTTTTGTCTAAAATAGAGTTTCTATGGAAAAAAAAACACACACACACACATTCACTAGGCACCAGGTAATTGCCAAACTATGCCAAATGCCAAGACTGCCTGTGCCCTTGTGTATGGTAGATTCTACAATAATATGCTTATTTAGCACTCAAGCTGCTGTCAGTTTGAAAAATAATTTTCCTGTAGTCTTTTTTCTTTTTTTTTTTTTCGTTTTTCCGTTGAATCAAAATGCAATTTTACATACTCCTTAACATGCACACCCTAAGCCCGGGGCCCGGAATCCCATTTAACATAAAACGCATCAGTTCAAAAAGATATGTGTCAAGGGAAAAACCAAACAGTTCTCCTCAGTGCGCGCTAAGGTGAATTCTGGGAGATAAATTTCCTCTGACAGAGGCTTTATCCTTATATACCTTGTGGTTCCAGCAGTGGATTCACTCAGCTGCAGAATTTCCCCTCAATGTCTCCCTTGCCATTGCGTGAAATTATATGGTTTATATGGTGGCTCGTACCTCCGAATTAAATTTCTGACTCATGATAGCCGGCCATATCTTCAGTCTCCAGAGAAATTGACTACATTTTTGTTACTATATCAGATCTCAGACGTGTAATTAATTCAATTTCCTCGTTATTTCCCTCCTTTTTCTTTATTTAATCAATGACATCTCCTCTTCTCCGCGAGAGGGAAAGGAGGAATTATTTGACACTAGGAGGATCTCTGTTCAAATAATCATTAGAGTGGTGACAGCCGTTCCAGCGGGCGGCAACAAAAACACAGGCATACAAATCAAGATCATTTAAATGACAAATGATTCCACGCAGCACGCCTATCAGTTAATTGTGTTCAGACAGTGATTAGCTTTTGGTTTACGCCAGGCGAATGAGATTCACGCAAAAACAAAACAAAAAAAAGCAAAAACCACCCGACATCAATTCTACAACGAGAAGAGCGGGAGCTCTTGTGAATGTTACGGCCCTAGCGAACGAGAATATTTGTCTCCGTATCTCTTGTTGCCTCTGACCCGTACTCTTATGCGCGGACATCACACCCACTCGAAGAAACATCTCTCTAATACACTTAGCGTGATAAAAAAAAAAAAAGCTGCATCCCAGTCAATCACGGCAATTAAACGCGAGGAGTACGGATCCGTGAAATTATCTGCACGTTGATGCATTCATTGACTTCTGCCGTCCGCTTTTAAGGGCAGTAATTAAAGGGTTTTTAGCGGAGTGGACAGGGGTAATCTTGGACCCGTTAAAAGCAGTAGCGCCTGGCACGGAGGCAGTTAATTGGTACTGTGTCACTTTTCTTTTTACGATTAACAACCGATGATGGTGAGGTGGTGGTGGTGCTGGGGGGGGGGGTGCACCTAAATCCCCACCACCCACCCCTCTCTCTCTCTCTCTCTCTCTCTCTCTCTCTCTCTCTCTCTCTCTATCTCTCTCGCCCGCCACTTCATTAGAGCAAATGATGCTTTTCGGCCTCTGATGAAAAGAAAATGTGTTGATACAATAACCTCGCGATTTCCAAGGATTATATTTTCGTGCCATCCGATCCGCCCGTTATCAATCATTTTTATTGCCGACTCGCCTTCGGGGCCGGCAGCCGATGCAGTCTTTTATGGTAATATATGCTTATTTGCAATTCTGTTGATGGACGAAGGGAACCATTTGTGGCGATCATTAGGCACGCCGAGCAACTCGGAATGGCATCATAAGGGAAATTAAAGAGACATGGGGAAAATTAGGAAGCAGAGATGAGTGTCATCTACTGAAAAGTGGCCTTGGGAAAGACATGCGATGGGTTTTAATGTGTTATTGTGTTGGTTTTGCATGTGTGCGGAAAGGGTGGAAAAGTGAAAATTGCAGCAAAAAAATAATCCGATAAAAAGAAGCAGGAGTTCCTTGGATCAGCTCAGCTTTTGAAATGTTGACATGATTAGATTGGGTTCGTAAGGTACTGGCTGTCTTTTTTGTTTTGTTTTGTTTTGTTTTGTTTTTTCAATAAGCATTATATTGTATCGTTATTTCTGATAGTTCTGCTGTTCTTCAATTTAGGGTGGAAGAGAACACAATAGAATAGCCACTAACCTCATAGCTCATCGTTTGACAATAAGATTAGAAAATGCATCCGCAGCCATTTATTTCTCCTGATGAACTGCTCTGATAATGAAAATATTGTATTTAGAAATCACAATTGATTGAGAAAGCCCTGTGGTGGTCTCCCTTGCTTGGCCGCTTTGTAATTAAAGTTAATAAACTAATTTTGATGGCGTAACGTGAGAATAGATGGTTCCAGTATTACCCCTAATTATACTGTGTGTTTGGGATGACAAACTGTGTTCCACAGTATTTGTGCATTACTGTTGGACAATTATTGAATTTTTTTAACGGTTTACATGTGGTTGATTTTTGGTGATTTGATTGGCCCAAAATACATCCCAGTTTCTGCACTGACAAGAGCACAGATTTTGTTGCACAGAACCGCCACCAATCCCCCTCTTGAGAGAACAATTTTACCATGTTTTGATCCATAAACAACTCATCATCATTACTTCTCCAAGAGGGGGAAGGAGAATCACCACGGGTGAGATGGGTGGACATAGAGACAAACAACAACATGTACATGACAAAATATAAACATAGAAAGATCATTGACAAAACCGTGATTTATTAAGTGGACAAATATTGGAACAGCATTCACGGCGTGTGGCCTCTTCCTGTGATAGCTATGGCGGTAACTGGAGAGAGCGGGAGAAGGGTGTAATCTGGAGGAGGGTCGTGTGTGTGTGTGTGTGTGTGTGTGTGTGTGTGTGTGTGTGTGTGTGTGTGTGTGTGTGTGTGTGTGTGTGTGTGTGTGTGTGTGTGTGTGTGTGTGTGTGTGTGTGTGTGTGTGTGTGTGTGTGTGTGTGTGCCTGTGATGATCCAGCTCTAGTTAATAATAATAATAATCACTCAATATGGTTATTTACAGTAAATAAGGACATTGAGCACAACCTCTACTCCCTCTAGTGTTATTTAAGATTCCATATCATGACATATTCTTGGTCATATCTTCATTAATCATCCTCCATTCACACTCGAAAAATGTTGGAATGAATTGACATTAAAATACACAAAAAATGTAGAATCAGCCACGGCCAAGTCTTAATTTCACATTCATACCACCAAAAGAAGCTTAACGTCTTCCTTCTCAACCCGTATGCCCTGGTCCAGTGAGGCAGCAGGTGGTGGTGGGTAGCAGACCCGCCCCCGTCGCATCTTCATTTCCGCGCGTGCTTCCTGTTCCGCCACACGGCGAGCGCTTTGAGAGCAACTTCAATCAGTCACGCTCTCCCGCCGCGAAAAAAGGGGCCAGAGCCTCCGCGGCGTCGGGTTCTGATGAGCAAGGACTCGGCCGTGTGATTTCAGGGTAAAAGCGCTCGGCTCTCGGGCCTGGGACCGCGCCGAGCTGTCACCCTTCCATCAAAGGTGTGAATGCATGCGCGCGCGCGCGCACACACACACACACACACACACGCACACATATACAGCTTATCGCTTCTCATCAGGAGTGGTTGTAAATTGGATTTCTTACATTATCATAAATGAACTGATTTTCGGGGCTGCTGCACCCGTTGCTCTACGCAATATAGAATTTTATCAACCGACATTCATCTGTGTGTGTGTTCGTGTGCATGTGCGTGTGCCTGTGCGTGTGCGCGCGTGTGTGTGTGTTCGTGTGTGTGTGTGTGTGTGTGTGTGTGTGTGTGTGTGTGTGTGTGTGTGTGTGTGTGTGTGTGCGTGCGTGCGTGCGCGTTTGTGCGTGCATATACATACTTTCAACCTGTTTGTCAATGTGCCCCGATGAATGTATTTGAGGCGTGTGTGTGTGTGTTGTGCCAGATAACTTCTCCTCCTATACGTGCGTCCTCGCCGTCTGAAGAACTTCCATCGCCGACTTGCCTCCTTATCTCTCCAGGCTGGTAAACCTGGTGCGGCATCAGAAGACGCCGGGCCCTGATGAGCCGGCTCGCGTCGTAAACCCTTAACGACCCAAACCTGACCTAAAACCTGACATTCTGGTCGAGCAACATGAATTCTTTCTCCCCTCCCCCCCGTGCGCGAGCTGACGGAGCCACTGGCTCTGCGATAGCGCCAGCCCGCGCAGGAAATTGGCAGATCACAGGACCAATAGCACGACCCGGCGCGCCGCTTCTTACATGTGGAGCCATCCTTGGAACCTTCTTGCGTTTCATTATTGCCTCTTTTTATCTTGATGTTTTTCATGGCCCACGCGCATATTAGCCGAGTGTGATAATGTGCGTACAAATCTCATATTTGCATATTATTACTGTGCAAATGTAATGTAAATTTTTTTTGGTTAGTTTATTTTGCTTTGAAATATGGACTCCTTTCAGTGAAACTCAAAAAGCATGTTGGTTAATTTCACATTGACTTCCATTCTACTTCCACAAAACAGAATGTTTCTAAGCCTGTTGCAGGAGTCTCTCTTTTAGTCCTATTCAGATGCAGTTTCGGGTGAAAGAATTCAATGAATGAATACAATTTTTTTTTTTATCAACCCGCTCTAACCTGTAGCTGTATACACTAAGCGCAGTTTAAAGTGTCATTTTACCAATTTTGTTTAATTTCATGAGCCAGATTGACTCACCGCGAGATACTTTCAATATTTAGAGACCTCATCTAATCTGCTATTAATTCAACTGCATCTCTACTACTGTAATTACACTTATAGATAATAACTGAATGTGAACATTTTTAGGATTTTCCTTATTTTTTTTTTCCTTTCCTACATCATCCTGGGGCCAGATTGAACCCCTTTCAGGCCCAAATTTATTTGACGTATCCTTAACACCCATGGTCAATAGTCTAAAATCCAGGGTACCTAATAGTGCAAAAGTGATACATGATATGTCACTTAGCAACACAAACAGCAAACAAACACTAAACAACACAATTTTTCCTCCAGGCGAAACGTAACTTTTTACGAAGACGTCAAAACACAGAATCAATAAGGTTTTACCGGCGGATAAAGGGACAGATAACACAGAGGGAAAGAAAGAAAGAAAGAAAGAAAGAAAGAAAGAAAGAAAGAAAGAAAGAAAGAAAGAGAGAATGAAAGAGAGAAAGAAAGAAAGATAGAAAGAAAGATTTTGTGTAAGCACCACATCATCTCATATTTCTTTGAAAGAGATGGAGAGAGAGAGAGAGAGAGAGAGAGAGAGGGAGAGGGAGAGGGGAGGGAACTAGGCGGAGCGGAAGAAAGGCGATGTGAGCGAGGGAGGAGAGCCTCTCATAATGGATTGAGTCTCACATTTCTTTGAGGGCCTGTTCTCTCCGTCTCCTTCCAGATGAATGGTAATTGTCCCGCCGGCTTTAATCATCTGTCCAATTGGCAAAAAAAACAGGAGGAAAAGCGATTCGGCGGCGATTGAGCATCGATCGCCCTGGGAGTCGACCTATCACTTCTGGGCTACGCCCCCCCCACCCAAAACACACACACACACACACACACACACACACACACACACACACACACACACATACACACACAATGTGCTTCGAGGTCGACACTTTCATTTACTTCCACCCCCTCCCTGGACTTGTGTATGGAAACTCACACACACTCTCGCTCCGGTGTCAGGGTGACCGACAGGGCGGCTAATTACAGTGATGGCCAGGTGGAAAAGAGGAGGAAAATGACTCGGGGAGGGGAGGAGGAAAGAATAACGGAGATGGAGATGGAGACAGAGAGAGAGAGAGAGAGAGACAGAGAGAGAGAGGGAGAGAGAGAGAGAGAGAGAGAGAGAGAGAGAGAGAGAGAGAGAGAGAGAGAGAGAGTGGAACAGTGGGGTGTTCCACCCGAGTGTCAGCCGTGGCGGCAGAGGGAGAGGAGGGATAATTGTTTCGTCAAGGGTGTGATTGCTATCATGTCTCTCACTCTGCGCCAACAGACGTTGGTCTCCGGTTGTGTTGTGTTGTGCTGTGTGTCCATGCCGGCCGGGCTCAGCGCGGGGAGGCTGCTTCAGGTGTAAACGTGTAAACAAAATGTGTAAATGTCTGCAAAAGACAAGCTGAGACAAAGGCAGCTCGGCGGAGTTAGAATATCTGAGGTTCGGGGAGAAGAGACCACACCCCAACCACACCCGCTAGCAATCTGCAACCAATCAACACTTTGTATAAATAACGGTCGGATCCACCTGAGGTTCGGTTGTTCTGCTTTTTGCTCCACAACCTACTCACCCCCGCTTCCTGAGCCCCCCCCCCAAGGATGGGCGCATTCTTGAATCTCAACGGCTCAAACCAAGATTTTATTCAGCTTTTCACCAGATCACTCTCCTGACGAAGGCACTCCACCCATCCGGAGAACGGGCTCACAGCTTGACCGTGACCATCCCCGGGTTGAGACCACTGCCTCTATCGTCAGAGTCGCCGAACGAAATCCCAGACAAGAAGCCCATCTAGAATCCGGCGACATTCCCCGGTTCCTTCCGGCCGGACATCCCGATCGTCCCGGTCAGAGCAACCCCCGCAAACCCCCGAACGGATGTCTCCATCCCGTCCACCGGCCATTTCTGACTGGACGGTCGTTTGCCTTCAGAAAGTTTTAAAATAACGCAAAATTCCATTGCATCACACGACAAGAAAGCCAAACTCACCCATGGCAGAGCAGCCCTTATAGCCCCTTCCCTATCTTTTCTTCCTGCTCTGTCCTGTCCCCTCTCGACCCTCCACTTCCTTACCCTTGGCCCTCGAATCGCATCCCCATGTTTATTCTCATTGTGCCAACGTTCCCCCAGCAGAGGCCACACTGTGTTCACCCCACGCATCCTTCTCCACCCCTACCCATCGCTTCTAACAGCTCCTACACCCTGGCTACAGCCACCCCCCCTCCGATTCGCCACACCATAATGTCTCGCCCTTCCCCTCTTTCAACCTCCGTCCGCCAGCGGATCCTCGCCGGCAATTACACGGATCGCGCTTAACTCATTCAGGCTTCATTGGCTACCACTCCCCAACCCAGGGTCATCAACAACCCATCAGGGACCATTCTTCCCCGTCATTCAACACCACATCCCGCGAACCCGCTGTGACAGAATTTCCATCCCCCTTCTCCCTTTACAGGGGCATAATCCGCTCTGTGTGCCCAGAAGGTCGTTCCGAGTCGGACAATTATCTTGCCATCATCGTCTGCTTGCCGCTGCCTTTCGGTGGCACAGGTTTCTACACATAACACATTTGTTTGCTTCGGAAGCCGCCGGCCGCCTACAGCAATTTATCAAACGCACCTACTTGGGAGCCTGGGGCCCCAAGATTTACTGCAGAGTCCTCGCTGCCAGAAGTTCTCTCTCGTGTAATCTCTGCGGTGCACCATCCCACCCTGCCTCAGCCTGCACCATCACAGCTCCTCCCACCCGGACATCAGCCTTCGCTTGGCTTTCACGGTGCTATGTCGCTGGCTTGATGTTTGGTTCAGGGTTTCCCGTTAGACTTGTAAAATTTATAAAAAACAAAACCAAACAAACGATAAATCATAAACTTGCTGGTCAAAATGTCTTGTAATAATGCTCACAGCGTACCCGCTCCACCTCCCCAACATTGCAGACGAGTCTGGCTAGTGGTGCGCCCAGCATCTGCAGGGCCGGGATCCCACCTCACCCCAGACGGTGCGCGCCAGCCACAGGGTTTGTTACTCGGGCGTGCTGCCCCCAGTAGACAGTCACGCTGTTAGCAGGCGGTGCGAGCGAGCACTCAGTCCACGGCTCCGGGGAGGGGTGAGTTTCATGCAAGGGGCGCTGTAACCTAGGTGTACGTTCTTTTTGCGTTTGCAACATAGACTGTTATTGAAATGTGACCGATAGGGTTGAAATTTGTCCTTTAAAATTAATTCTTTATGGACACTGGGCCGAGTTTTACGACTGTGGTCTGAAAGTGCAATTGCACTCAGAAACTGTAAGGGCGCAAATGCCAAAAATGACATAATGCTGCTTTAAATAAGGTTAGGATAAGGGTTAGCGTTAATATAGCTGAAATATGAGCAATTTACATTTTTTTTACAATTTACAATTACATATTTTCAAATTGTAGTCTGGAAAATTATTATGTCCAAAAAAAATCCCACTTTTTAAAAAACAAGAAACCATTCAATGTATTTGAGTGACGCATGTGCTCCACATTTTACTGCTTCCATCCTGAAAGTGAAGTGAAGGGGAAGGCAGCCGCGGTGACTTACACGGTGGTAAACCAGCGTCAATAGTTGTGGTCAGTAAAATGTCGATACGGATGAACATTCACAAAAAGCACTCTTGAACGAGAAAATATCCCCACTTAATTAAGTCACCCAAAAAACATTTAAATCATCCATTGACCAAATTGGCCGTAGTAGAGTGAAGACGATGGTCGAAATGAAATCGTGCAGTTTTGAACTAAATTCTGGGACTAAGTGTGATCCACCCACCATGGATTGCCACGGTAAACCTAACACTGCATTAGAATGCCAGTAAAGCAGAACAAAGGGTTAGAGTCAGGGTTAGGGTCGGAACAAAGCGAAGAATAGGAATTTTCTCAAAGGCAAATGCAGCCCGGCTGTCAATTTTATTTTTATTTTTGGAATAATCTAATCCTCTCCAACCTATGAGGACCCCCAACTCATCTTTTCCACTGAGGCCAAGACGTGAGTCCCTTTGTTTGTGTGTGTGCATGAGTGCGAGTGTGTCTCTCAGAGCTATCGTTCTTGGCGCAGCCACTCACTGAACGTTATCTGATGAGGGGGTTCAAGGCGGCTGTTATCCCTCCTCTCTTTATTAACACGTCTGTTATCATTAATTACCCCCGCACAATCAGGGGGCCCCTGCGGGGTCACGGTCCCTTATCATATGGGTGGATTGGCTGAATGAGTGGACTAGGGTTGGGAGGTTTGGTTGTGTGTGTGTGTGCGTGTGTGTGTGTGTGTGTGTGTGTGTGTATGCGTGTGCGTGTGTGCGTGTGTGTGTGTGCGTGTGCGTGTGTGTGTCTCGGTGTGGGTGTGGGGTGGATGGAGAGATTTGGGGGAGGGTGCTGAGAAAGTTGGGGCGGGTCATTTCATTCATTTACAAAGTCTTAGTATCTTTCAGAGCGGCGTGTCAGCAACCCCCGTGGGTCCGTTACAGAACGGTTAATCTCGCTACAGCGAAATGGTTCCAAAAAGGGGTGGAAAGACCGTTCCGTCGGACAGGCGCGAGAGAGGCTCCCTTAGGAACGAAAAAAAGACATGTTTTCTCTAAATGGTTACTGATGGACAAGGTGTGACAGGAAGACCCTGCCATTTAGCGGCCCCTAATGGCTACACCGGATTAGCTGTCCAAGTCGGGCCACCGTGTCCGGCCACATCGCCACGTGCCCCTTGTCGGTGTCACCGGGGGGGGGAGAAAAAGTTCCTCCCGATTAACCGGCGCCGAGCCTGGAATCTAATGGCCACGTCTAAATGTCATTTTCCCACCGGTGGGTTTCAAATTGAGTTTGGGCACGCTTAATATTCAACTGCTTTGATGCCTCCGGGCCACGGAAGGATGGCGCGCGACATTATTCATCGTTTAAGCACAGAATATTAGGTTTGCGTCGCTCATCCTGGACCGCCTAACGCCGCGCGGCGAGGCGGGCCGTGGCGTATCTGGAGACGGATCGCCCCGCCGTTCATCCCGTCCCGACGACACGGCAGCAACCCCCGCAAACCCCCGACTGGACCGTCTTCTGAAGGCGACTGAATCGCCTTCAGAAAGTTTTAAAAGAACGCAAAATTTCATTTCATCACATGACAAGAAAGCCAAAGTCACCCACGGCAGAGCAGCCCTTACAGCCCCTTCCCTATCTTTTCTCCCTGCTCTCCCCTAAGCTTGTGTCGCGCCAAGACATGCTTGTTTGTTCCTTTGTTGTTTTGCGCTGAGTGATGTGGTGTAATTTCTCGTCAATGCGCAAAGTGTCCTCTAAGTTTTCTCCTCTCTAGACGTACCCTGAACTGCAGCCCTGTTGAACACTAAATCCAAAATTATCAGCCTGCACGTGTATTTTTTATAAGATGGATCATAGTGGTATTGATTGGCTGTTCAATTGTTCATGTCGCATCTTGCATTGTTTTATTGTATTGTTGTTATGATTAATGTGCAATCGTAGACTTGGAATTTTTTGGCAGCCTTATATATACTAACTTACAAGTAGTGCTTTATTACGTTTTTTTAAACTAAATTTGACTTTACTAACCTGATGGATGTATGAATGCTTATTCATACACAGACAGCGAAAAGATAGATTTGCAATTTTTTTGAGCTCCCCCTTTTAAAAAGTGACATTCACTGACTTTTCGGGATTGGAGCTTTGCGGCATTGGACTGCCTTCCAGCGCGGCGAGTGGTACGTTTCTCAGCAATGTTGTGCAACGAACGGCTTTGACGCGGCCTGAGTCAAAAATAACGCAGAACCAACCCTGTAACAGGTGAACAGGTACGTGGGTTAGAAGTTGGTGTCTCGTCGCCTGGGTTTCATTAAGCCGCTCAAATGCTCGTTGAGGCAGAGAGATAAAAAAAAAAGACTGTTTGGGTCTGCCCGTGCCTCTATGGCACTTCATTGTTGATTACATCCCCGCCCGTGTGAAGTCATTACACCTCAGGAAAAACATAGAAGACTACAGCTACCTGGGGCTGGAACGCTGCCAAAACCACGGCTTAGACACATGATGATGATGATTAAGCAGGAAGCTCCTGGTGGTAAGTGTTAAAGGAATATGCTAAGGAATAAAACACAATTCTTCCCGACACCGTAAGGATTACACGCCGCCCCTGAAACTCCGTCTTATGACATAAGCACCATTTATTTCCCCTCCTCCATTCAACCCTCGCCCTCGCCCTCATCCTTGTACCTTCTTAACAATAACAAGACGATTCCTGCAGAAATGGTGAAAAGCCGGCGGGCGGGGATGCGTGGCCATGCGTTGCTTCCTTCCCACCCTGAAAGACCTGCACTTCAGGTACGGCCCGTGCCCTTGAGCCAGGCATTGGCCTCGACTCATCTGAAACTGAAACCGGTCAGTGCCTGCTGATGCCCTTGAGCGAGGCACTGCACCCTTGAGTCGAGCCCTGTGTGGGGCGGACGGGATGCCATGGGATGTCATGTCGGATTCCTTTCCTTGAGCAAGGCATATATGCACTAGAAGTCAAGTTGGTCCCTGGGATGCTGTGTGTGAAAAAAAGCGTGGTTCCGCCCCCCGCTCACTTAACCACAGGAAGGAAAAAAAAAACGTTGGCGTCTCAAATGTGTGTGTGTACATTTTGATGTGTGGAACATAGAGCGGCCAAGAGGTGGCCGATGGGCGCCTGCTGGTGAGTTTTAATTACGAAACCTGTTTGCAGCGTGGGCCCAATAAACCGGAGTGTCAATCTGAAAGTAATTTAGCCGCGAGATGGCATTCCTCTGATTGCGTTAATCAATGGCTGTGGGGCTGCATGGCACCATGATGGATTCCCCTTCTCAGCCGCTCCATCGGCGAGAGTTGCATGTGGAGTTAATGCCGAGCTGGATTAACACTCTCAGATTCCCCCACTGGAGTGCCCTTAGGCAAAGAACGAAAGAAGGAAAGACGGAAAGAAAGAAAGAAAGAAAGATTTCACCGAAAACTTACTGTAGTGTTGCTGGTCTGTACTGTACGTTAGATGTAGATGTAGATGTAAGTACCCGTCCTCACAGTAAGATAGCGATATTCTAAATTGTACAGATAACTTCACAGAAAGATCTTAAATATATGATCAAGGAATACGTTTTTCTTTTTTTTTGACCCCCAAGACCAATGCATCATGAGATGTGGCATGGACTGAAAAAAAAACTCCAGAGCCTGCGGCCAACAGCCGGTTCCTGTCACAAAAAGCTGGTCCGGGGAGGTGGGGGAGACAATAAAACGGGGAGTCATTGGGTCCTCCCCCAGAAATTAATCGCGATTTGAATCCCATCTCCTGCCTCCGTAGACATATGTGCATTAGGAGACGCGGCTGCACCGTAGCAACATGGCGGCCGCGTTGACGGACAAGATTCGACCGCGAGGTGACGGCGCGGACAAGACGCGCTCTGGTTTCATTCTACCGAGTGGTAGAAGTAAAGGAACATGTCTGACACGCCCTTCGTTTTGAGTCAACCTTTGCACAGTAGCCACTTACTGGAGGTCGGCCACCACTTCCAGAGATTGCTCCACAGACACTTGGACCGAGAGCTGATGTGTGTGGGGTTTTGGGGAAGCGGTGGACCAAACCACCGAGAATCATATGAACCTTTTCGCCCCCGGCTTAATGAGTTTGCAACCTGAATGCAGAATGGAGCCCTTGGTAAATTTTTGTTTATATCTGTCCCTATAACCATCTCCCTCCATCCCTCTGTCTCTCGCTCTCTCAATCATTGTAAGCCACCTTTCTCCCATAACTCATTATACATCCACTTTCCCAGGTATTCATCGTGCTCCTTTTGTCTGACCATCTTGTTCTCTCCCCGGAGACGGTCGACAGACTTGCTACCGACTGTGGCGCTTCCAATTTACACGCCTTTTTTGTTTTCCTCTTTAAAATAAAATATTGAGTGATCACGGGAAGTGTGCTTAATGAGCACGTCCCAAGCAGTTCTGCATTTGCCGCCGCCCGGCATCATCTGTCGCAAGCTGCCAGACTGTACCGGTGGGAGTGCGCCCTCCCGCGCGCGCACCACCTTGTCGAGGGGTCAGTGTGCGCCTTTAAAACATCAGTCGCTCAAACTCCGATTGTGGACTTTCGGCGGCAGACCGGTACCAGATGGCGGACGCCGTCGAGGAAGCCGCTGAAGCTCGTGCCAACATCACATCGGATGGACGGGAGGCTCGGCAGGGCTCTTGTTCACTCAAAAAAATAAATAAATTCAATAAACTTAATGAGACCGTGTATCTCTGTCAAGGCCGAGGCACTTGTCATTGCCGGGACGCCGCGGAGAGAAACCCCGGCGCCGTATTTTACCCATCTCTGTGACATTCCGGAACTTTATCAGCGGAGCGCAGGCCTGGGCCGCGCTTCTGCGGAGGCCCGCGGCGATGCTATCGCGGGGCGCTTTAACTGCTGCGTAAAGCTTTAATGAAGGATAGATTAGGGCATTAGAATGCACGCCGCGTGGTCCGCGCGCACCCGGGGGAGGGGGCCGGTAATAGACACGATAAGGGCGTTTTCTGCTGATCTCACACAAACACGGATCGTCTCCGGGGGAGGGGGGCGTTTTCTCCGGCCCCGGCTCGATGTTTACGGCGTCGTTCATTATATAGGCACGTCGTCTTTGTTTGTGGGCCGAGGGTCACGAATAGTAACACACCACACATGCGCAGGTACGGGAGCATATACTGTATCGGTCCATAGTCTCATCGGAAGGGTTGTACCCCAGCCTTTAGGAGGAACCCCCACCCGCACACGTCCCACAATCAACCCTTACCAGTCCCCCAGACCTTGATTGTGCACTGGAAACCCTCTCCTATTATGGCCTGTTTATACAAGAAATTTAGATAATGCCCCCATGGCCAAGCAAGATTCCAGATGAATCTGATTTCTCTGAATTTGAAGCACCTTAACGGCAGAAAAAGAGAGCAGTCTCTATACAAAAGCCCTTCAACCATTATTATAATTGAATTGATGCCGCATTACAAATGTCAGCGCGGCTGTGAATGATACTTTAGTTTCTGGTATTAGACTCAGTTCTCCATGCTGTGATTTACCGAGCTCTTCCGCTGCATAGAGCAGCATCAATACACTTCAAAGCGACACAAACATATTCCCCTTCAACGCTTCCTCTCCCCCATTTGTCACCGTGGCAGTAATGGTCAAACACAATCACATCCCTCCCAGAGTAATTTCCTCTCATCTGGGCCCATCATCATTCCATTCCATTCATCTTTGGTGCTTTTTACGCTCCCAAAATGTCAAAGGTCGCTTCTCACCTTTACATGGGCCGCAAAGCGCCCCCCCTCGGTCCCCTAAAGTGTACTGCCCACCGGAGGAGAGTGATGACATACACATCCAAAGTTGTCCGTCTCCGTCGCTCACTAACGATCTTGACAGAACAATATTTGAAAGGTTTACCAGCTTAATGGGAAAGATTACAGAGGGAGAGAGGGAGAGAGGGAGAGAGAGAGAGAGAGAGAGAGATTGACCGAGCTGGTGCGGGCAAAAGGGAATGATATACGAGACGGTGTGGACTGCTGCGCCCTTCATCATCTCTCCCATAAAGTCCAGCCGGTCACGAAATGAGCATGTTAAAACCCGACCGCAAACACAACCCCGCGACCGACTCCCAGACAGTTGACACCTCCGTTTCGTCGCCTCGCGTTCTAATTTTCCTAACTATTCCGATAAATGTTCTCCGACCAGGATGCTGTGATGGAGGAGCCAGTCGGAAGGAATGAGGGTGGACACGAGATAAGAGAAATCCCGGCTTAATAATGTTGCCCTTTGAAGGATATTGACTTTTGCCGGGATTAGGGACGAATCTATTTACCTTGTCTTTTTGTCTTCCATGTTTTTAATTCTCTTCCCTTAATTCATCAGCAGGGCAACAGGAAAAGTGGCACTCTCACAAGGACCACACCATCAAAATCCCAGAAGCCCTTCAGCAGTTTGCTGTCGGAATCCCGGCTCGGTCGTCCTCATATTCCGCGCATCATTAAGAAGCCAAACAAATGAATGTGACATTTACATTCCAATGTGATTCCCCTTCTCCACTCTACGTTGGAGGAAAAATGAACTTATGAGAAAAGGTCAATGTCTGTGCATGCTGTGTGTGTGTGTGTGCGTGTGTGTGTGTGCGTGTGTGTGTGTGTGTGTGTGTGTGTGTGTGTGTGTGTGTGTGTGTGTGAGTGTGAGTTAGATTTATGGCGACAGGACACTCACGGATGCTTGTCGGTGCTTCCACTGCACACCTCACACACACACAGACACACAGACACACACACACACACACACACACACATGCGCGCACACACACCCTACCACTCCACATCCTCTGGTTTACTGCAATGCGCCAGTGGTGGTTAGCAGAGAGGCACTCGCGGAGACAGAGGAGTGACGGAGGAAGTGGAGGAAACAGTACAGGAGCCTGATTGTCCACTATCCTCTCTCTCCATCTATCAGACACATTTGTGGTATATGTCCTCATGAATTGCCCCGGCAATCTGACTGAAAGGAATGAAAGGGAAGGAACGGAATTTTTCAAGCGGCGGGTCGTCAATAATCATTTAGATTGCATCTTTTTCCCCTGGGGAAAAGGTCTGTGATCAATTGAGGTGATGAAGCCGTGACGCCACCGTAATGCTGCAGTTCCACAGAGACTACTGTGTGGAACAGTAAAGGGTGGACGTGACTGGCTACAACTTCCCTTGCTGCTGCAATGGAGTGCAGCCATGTCTGTTATTGTACTTACTGAAGTATTTATGATGTCATGGAATCTTCTCCTCTACATCTGATCGCTACGGAGTCCTTTAAGGCCACGCTCAAAAGAATAGCGCTAAAAAATTGAAAGATGAGGTCTCAATGATCTATCTCGGGTCAACTTGCTGTTTCAATGGTTGTTTTTAAAGTAGGTGTAATACTAGTGTTACTCCAGAAACCTTTCTTCTAAGATGTATTGTCCAGACAGTAAGTCTTGGCTTGTTTGCCCACAGGAACGAGCCAAATTTCTAAATTCAAAAGGAATCTCAGATGCATACGCTGGTCACGATGGTGCGAGAACGCTGTCAGAGAGTTCAACATAAGGAGCTTTGCTCAAGGTTCAGGCAGGAAAATTACTCTTTATCCCTGGCAGCAATTATAAGACATTTCAATCAAATGCAGTTACTTCACTTAAGAAACTTAACCAAGAGTTTGCCACACCCTCTGAGATCCAATCCTGAAGCTGCCTTCAAGTATTTGTACTGTTGTGTGTCATTTCAGATGCTGTGTTCTTGCGCTCCCAACTCCATCAGGTCCCATCTCTACCAGCATCAGGTCCCATCTCCACCAGCATCAGGTCCCATGTCCACCAACATCAGGTCCCATCTCCACCAGCATCAGGTCCCATCTCCACCAGCATCAGGTCCCATCTCCACCAGCATCAGGTCCCATCTCCACCAGCATCAGGTCCCATGTCCACCAACATCAGGTCCCATCTCCACCAGCATCAGGTCCCATCTCCACCAGCATCAGGTCCCATCTCCACCAACGTCAGGTCCCATCTCCTCCAGCATCAGGTCCCATCTCCACCAGCATCAGGTTCCATCCCCACCAACATCAGGTCCCATCACCACCAGCATCAGGTCCCATCTCCACCAGCATCATCATCAGGTCCCATCTCCACCAGCATCAGGTGCCACCCAGTTCTGCAGATGGGTCATCTCCAGTTCTCCATCACCACCAGGGCCAGGACTCTAGGTGGGGAAGTTCTATCCTGAAGACCTATATTCCATACTGTGGTGTGGGGGTGTCACAACCGGGGATGCATTGCAGACCCAAACGCAGAGACAGGAGACAGGTTTCATAACCAAAACTGGGCCCGGGATGAGGGGTGGCTGTGCACCTGTTGCTCACTAGAACAATCGATGAGCACGGGTTAAATCAACCATCCACACACGCACAAGCCTTTGTGATGACAACGTTCCATCTGCTTGTTACATCTTGACAATCTCTTCAAGAAAATGGTTTGTGTTCAACATCATCGCCCGCCTCTCTGTGTCGGGGAGCCTGGGATGGCACTTGGATGGCTCGTGGCAGAGGAACTGCCAACGGCCACGATCTTCAGAGAGCTGTTGTAACTTAAGCGCGTTTCTAGGGGGTGTCACGCCCAGACTTTCCAGTGATCTGTAAATAATATTTTGACATTATGAAAAGGCAGAAAGTGTTTGTGATATTGAAAAATTAAATTCTTCTATAATAATTCTAATACCAAATTAATGTTAAAGTTACTTAAATGTTGTCTGCATTACAATATAGACAAGTAATCTATTAAACTGAACTGTCCAATTATAAACTGTTAACAGAAAAAATACAATGAAGTAGTAATTACAACTAACATGTTTATATGTATTTCTAATATGAAATGTATTAATGTTATGAAAAGTAATTACAAAAGTTGTCTTTGTTATTGTTACAGATGCTGAAATATGTCCAAAAATCCAGTCGTCAAGGTCAGTCACAAAGTGAAATAGAAAAGTACTGAAGAAAGTACTGTGAAAAAAATGCTAATGGAAAAAAAATTCTATTATTGTTTTTTTAATCTTTATTTTCTTTATTATTGTCACGGTATACAAAGGTAGTGATGCCTTGAATGGGTATCAGTTTTTAAAACCACCCTCCAAAAAAAAATTGTTTGAATTTTGAATAATTTATTGAACAAAAAAGGCATTTTAAATGTTGACAAAAAGGTTCCATAATTCCTATTTAACTCTTTAAACTCTTTGAACTTTAATATATTGAAAAAACAACAACTAAAAGTTATAGGGAGTAGCGATAAAGTGAAGTGGCATTGAACACAGATGGCATTAAACCTCATAGGACCATGGACAGCTCCACAGCGGGCTGCTGCACCTGAAAAGCCACAGCGTTCAGCCCGCACTAAAATAAATGTTATCAACCGTCATCATTTCTACTTTGTTGTATTAAGATTCAGTGACAACTAGAATTTCTTAAGTTAAATATTTTATACATACACATTTAATTCATGTTATAAATTAACTGTATGGGAAGAGTATGTTATATTATATGTTGATGATTTGCTCATGCTATTTAAATGTTTAATAGTCACTGCAAATAAACCTAAAAATTCTAAATAATAAATAAAAATAATAAAGTTATAAAAAAAATGTAATCGCAGAGTATAGCTTGTTTGAATACGAAACAAGGGCAAATTGCACTCAGCAGCAAAACTTTATGGGCATGTTCTCACTGTCATATCATTAGCGCAGCAACTTTTGTGAATCGGACGTTGAGACCGGGCAGATAGCGGGCACAATTGATGCGCAGTTCATGGTGCTATCAGCGGCCACAATCCATTCTTTGTGAATACTCCCCTCAGACTTCATCAAATGGTACTTTTCAATAGATCTCGTCTCTCCCGAATGAACTACTATTTGGTTCCCCGAAGTTGTTTGGGTCCATTCGGAAAGCTGTCCTTCACTGGAGACTGGAGAAGGTTCAAGGGGATGACGTTCTCTCCGCCTCAATGAATTAAACCCAAAGAATATACATAGTGTATAGTGTCTTTGGTGGTGAGTCAAGTTTTTGTTGTTTTGTTGGAGACAAATGAGGCAATTAATGCAGGGTTCTGCACGGCATGCTTCCTAAGGAACATTTCTATTTTAGAACTACTGTAGTCCACGGCGAGTGTTAATATGCACAGCCTTCACAACCTCGATTTGTAGTTTTCAATGTCACCAAATATCATTGTCGGCACCCTTTCCGCACAGGACCTGAATACATTCCTGTCAGATATTCGCTGGGCTCTAAAGATGACAATAATGACCAGACTATGACAAGGGCTAGTTATGATTACGTATAGGGGGAAAATAAAATCTTGTTAGATCATCTATAGCTATAAGTGACCATAGCAAGTGAACTACTTAGGCTGCGTGTTCTTTTCTTGCGTAGGCTTGGTAATGATGGTCCCAGAGCCTGACAAGGTATCCACATGTGGTGGAGGGTGATGGAGAGGCACTGGGCTACAGCGGGGGCCATTTAGCATCTGTTCATACCGCATACACACGTCCAGGAGGAGACTCAACCACGCAAACATGCTGAAACACATGTGTGTGGACTGGAAGCATATGCATGAGGTAGGCGAAAACGTGTTGTCAGCAGAAACTCTCACACACTATCATACACACATGCAAAACTGCAAGGCTTTTAGACAAGGATTCAAGGGACTGCGTGGTACCATTTATATTGTACCACTGCACCATTCTGCATGCATCAGATGTGTTATACAAACACTTAGTACAATCTGTTCTTTATCCATAAAAGCCTTAATTGGATCCACGCCACACAAGAGAATACCTGTGTATGGGTATGTGTGTGTGTGTGTGTGTGTGTGTGTGTGTGCGCGCGCGCATGCCTGTGTGTGTGTTGTGTGATAGCACCTAGTGCATTTTCTCATTGCCGATCCCCTTCCGCCGAACCTCGACCATTTAAACTCTAAACTGCAGGACAATTAGAACCCATGGAGACCTAATTACAGCCAGAACCGGGGCACGGGATCCTCCTAATAGAGCAGCACAGCGCCCCCAGGGCCACATTTTCCTCTCATTTAATTATACCATTATTCTATTATTCCAGGACAATGGAGGGGGCCAGCGCCCCGTCCGACCTCCACAACCCGGAGAGCAAGAGGAGAGGTCCCCCCCGTAGGACTTGGTGGCCGCGGATGACATTGTGACTCTGCGACTCCCCAAACAATACCAATAAACAGCGCACAAGACAAATAATGAGACGTCGGCTCTGGACTAAATTAAGTGGCTACAAGGTCCACGCTGGTACTTGTCCCTTCACTTGCCTAATAAATTTCGGTTGTTGCAGACGACAGCAGGGACTTTGCCGGCGCTAATCGTGAATAAGAATGAGGCTGGAGGGGTTGTGAGGGGTTGTGAGGGGTTGGAGGAGCTGGAGGGGTTGGAGGGGTTGGGGGCGCGGGCATGGTTTGTAGCCCACCGTGTCAGTCTTAGACTGGGAGAAGTGCTGTCCCTGCAGTCTTGAAGATTGGTCATGGACGTGAAGTCTACTAGCAGTCTGACAGTACGCGTATGGACTCGAGGATGCCAAAAGAACGCTTTCGGTGGTCGCTCAAACACTGAATGAACGCATGAAACATAAGAACGTTTTGTTGATCCATCATGGATTGACCTATCTTTGACTCCATTAGGGGACTTTGAGATAGATTTCACATCCCCCCTCCTTCTTTCTCCTCTGCAGTCTCTCTGAGTGATGTCACTTACAGACTGCGATGGACCCCTAATGAACTCCAAATCCCTCGCCGATACATTTGCACTGCATTATCTCTCCCTGACCCCCGACCTCTCATTGGAATCTCGAGCTCTGAGTGCTCCCGTCCATAGAGCTGCCCCTACAGAGGCCCGGACAGTGAACTCATTATATGTATATCCATATTCTTACTTTTACAGAAGGATGTAATTAGAAGAACCAGTGTGTGTGAGTGTGGGGGAGGGGGGGGGTTCCTAGTTATCATGGAAATTACTGTACCAATATATAATAAAATTTAGGTTCTGTACATGGTATTGATTCAGCACGTATTACATTAAATCAGATGGCGTTAGACTTTTTTTTTGCAGCTGTTTTGGTAAAATTTACATTAGTAATGTAATACGTAACACACAAAGTCTCTCAATGTCAAGTTTCATTTTGGATTTTGGCCTAATTTTGAGGTTGACTTTTTCGGGGGCTTAATGCTGAAAAATGTGTTTCGGAGCGTATTTCATTTCAGCTCCCTTTGTTGAGAGAAGTCCCTACTTTCGTTTTTTGATTGATAAAGAAAAAGCGTGGTTTTGGCTTAGTATTGTGCCGCACTGAGTCTGTGTTCGAGGCCATGTACACATTTCATGTACACTTAATAAATGATTGCATTTTGATAAATACATTTGTAAATATTTACTTCCCCCCGCCCCCCAAAGCATCCAACTCTCAGACTTTCCAACTTTCACACTTCATTAGAGGCTTTGACCAAGTTAATCGCTTTGACATATTTCCTCATCAAAGTCTGGAAGCACCAAATTCAAAACCAGCATCGCTCACTCTTAACAACAAATGACGCACACAGCGCTCCACTGTGGATAGAGTGTCAGGGGAGAGGATGCGATGGGAGTGAGGGGCGGATGAAGAAGGGAGACGGAGTTCTGCTAATTGCCCAATGATGGAATTTTAGTGTCTCCTTCATTATAAAGCAGCTTCTAAGTGTTATTGATCTGTGAGGGCGGGGAGGGGGGTCCTGGAGGGTAAGGTGGGTCTGGTGGATGTCTGAGAGTCATGTGGTATTAGAGAGCACAACTGCTCTGACATCATGCATTATTCAACAGGCATCCTGACAGGACGCCTCACCCGGCCCTGCCAACTTCTGGCAGGTGTCCTGGGAAAAGCCCTGACTTCCCCTGTAGGTCCACCTCACGTGCATGCACGCGCGCGCGCACACACACACACACACACACGCACACACACACACACACACACACACACACACACACACACACACACACACACACACAAACACACTCAAACACACACCAGGGCATAGACGGATCCTAAGACGCATGGAAAGACACACACACTGGAGGGTGCAGGGTATTGTTGGCAGCCAGGCTGAATGTTGCACAGAACATATTTTTTGCCAATCAAAATGATGTATTCTTACGTATGTATTTTGAGTGTTGTGACAATTATGCACATTCAATTTCAAGTTTGTTAATAGCCTGAAAAATAAGGAGATCAGGGTTATGAATCACCATGCGTCACCGCCACCGAAGCTTTGACCGTTGTTTGACGAGTCAGTTAGGACTAAAGAGTCGCTCAATTTTCCGACCCGCCGTCCATTTGGGTCACGTGGCGTAAACGCGCGGTGAGCCAGGCAGGACTTCCTATGAACGATGAAACCAGAGTCGGGAGAGCCGGTCGCTCTGCGTTGAACCGAATCCTGACAAGAATCAATAATCTGGAAATAATTCTGTCAAAATAATTACCTTTCGTGGAATGTGTAAATCGGTCACATTCAATATGAATTATGGAAAATGCCTACAATTTATTTTGCCCTGGTCTTTAAATTTGCCTTTGCTAATTATTTTCACTTTGTGAGTCAAAGTTCCCAAAAGCCCCTTTTATACACATCCTACAATACTGCAAATACTGCAAATGAAGAAGACACGTCAGTATCGAGGCTTTGCTTTTTTTTCACTGTAACAAACATTTTAGAGAGCAGGCCGGCTTTCCGGACCAGAGGAGTGATCATGGGGCGTGAGGTGTAACACAACAGCACACACAATAACAACCTCTAGTGTGACGTATAACATACACGTCGGGCAGCCCGCATCAATGATCTGGAGTGATCACTAGCTGATCACTTGGTTTCCACCGAAGCCGTCTCTTATTACCGGTACTAATTATTCATATTTAATGATATTATTATACAAGTAATAACCAGGAGCTGCTACTTTATCACTGCACCGCACGCCACGCAAGATCATCACGTCCAAATACAGCCTCCCTGCAATAAATTAATTGAATTAATTAATTTTTTTAAAATTTTAATAATAGAAATTTATTAAAAAAGCAACTTTTATATCAACCCACGGTTTTTATTCAAGCCATTTGAGTGCGATATTCCAGAGAAAACGACCGGCACCGTCACTGCAGCGCAGAACTCCGGACCGTGCGCCAGCGGCAGCAGACATGATCAGTAGAGTTGGATCCTCGCCTACGTAACATTCGGCTGTAATTGCGTCATGCAGGACGTCAAAAAGTACAAATATTTTAACTTAACTGTAACTTTACTTAACTTTACTCAACTTTACTCAACTTTACTTAACTTTACTTAACTTTACTTTAACTTTAACTTTAACTTTAGCTTAGACTTAACTTAACTTAACTTGGACTTAACTTTAACTTTAACTTTAGCTTAGACTTAACTTAACTTAACTTAACTGAACTTTAACCTAACTTGGACTTAACTTTAACTTAACTTTAACTTTAACTTTAACTTTAACTTTTACTTAACTTTAACTTAACTTTAACTTTAATTTTAACTAAACTTTAACTTAACTTTAACTTTAACTCAACTTTAACTTAACTCACATATTTCATTGCAAAGTGCAGTAAAGTGGCAGAAGAGCTTGGGAAACACTAGTGCAGGGGTCGGGGACCTATGGCTCGCGAGCCAATTATGGCTCTTTCGATGACGGTATATGGCTCGCAGACAATTTTGAGCTAAAATTTTTCATCACAATTAACAAGTAATAAATAATTATTCTGTGTCATTTTCAAGTAAAACAGGTAGGAGAAATTACAATTTTGAAAATAAAATTCAAAATATAAATGTGGTGGACAAAGGGGCGTAGTCAAGCACCCACTGCCGACCACAGAAAGACTCCGGGGCGCCTTTTACTCGGCGCCCTGCCCCTCCCGGGTCTCTGCTCAGGCGCCACTTGTGGGAGTCTCTGCCCACAGGTAAGGCTTTAGGGAGGGAGACGGAGTCTTTCTGGCCGTGGTGCGCCGACATGGCGAGAGTTTTATTGTTCATTTCAATATGCGGCACGCAGGCCACAATTATATACATCACAGAGGATTATTATGATAATTGTGGATAATAATGATCCTCTTGGGCGCAGGAGGGATGGCGTTCCACGGCTGGGCTGCTTACGAGGCCGTGCGCCGATCCCCTCTGTAAGACAGACAAACATTAACATTACATTAACTTAACATTAACATTAACTCTTGAAATTGAACCTGAACCTGAGGACCAGCTGATTCTTAAAACTTGGAACGAGCTTCCCATCACATACCACACAACGCAACGTGTGAGTATTACTGTATTGACCATGTTTGGCTCTACGTACGCATGTGAGCAGTCTTTCTCGAATCTGAGAAACATTAAGAGCAACCTTCGCTCACGTTTAACTGATGGAAGCCTCAATGCAGCATGAAGCTTAACCTCACTACGTATGAACCGGACTACAAGGCCATCAGCAAAACCATGCAGCACCACAAGTCGCATTAATGGAAAAAAATATTTCATTTATTATTGGTTAGCTACAGTATAACAACAATATTATTAAGAAGAATAAAGAAAAATGTATTATATATTTTTAAGTACTCAGAGATGTGTTATATGTTAAAAATGGATGCCTTACTGCACGCAAAAATGCAAGCATTAAGTTGCATTCAATTTTATTAAATATTATATGGCTCACAAGGAAAAAGCTTTCAAAATATTTGGCTTTTATGGCTCGCCCAGCCAAAAAGGTTCCCGACTCCTGCACTAGTGGTTATGTCTCTGGGCCTTGCAGAGTGGCGGGAGACGTGGGAGCTGTCCAAGGTACCGACAGCGCTCGGAGGCAGCAATGTTTCCTGTAGGTGGAACTAACTCCCAGTAGAGTGCTACTTCCCAATAATTGTCTGATTGCCTTAACCTGGGGGACTCTCTACCTGAATTGTGTGTGTTTTTAAATCAGGTGCTGAATTTTGAAATGACCTTAAGGCCAAGCCGCCAGAACTATGCTACGTCAGAGAGCATCGTCTTTTGTCTAGTTAGTTTTTTGTTTTCCCAACGCTGCTGTGCGGAGGCTGTTCAGTTTAATTCGTCTGATTAGCCTGCCTGTTTCCTTTGCACTTGTCTAAAAACTCGTAAATGAGTAAACCTGTCTTACGTTTGAGTTTTACACCCCAAAATCGGGTTTTCAGTTTAAGTTTTGATTCAGAAGAGTGATTGTGCGGCTTCTTTAAATGAGAAACAGTTCTGTACTCTTGGCAAGCGAGTTTTAGCGCGCTTATCTTTATCGTCATCGTAAGTTCTTTACGAGCTCCAGTACGAGCTCTTCGACTGTCACAAAATGCGGTCGCAGGATGAAACTTCCCTCGGACAAACAAGTCCTAATCGGAAGAAAATTTAAACCAGGACAGGGTATGATTGATGGGCATAGCTGATAGCAAACATGTCATCCTGCATTTACTTGAGAGTATCGGACGATCCAACAGTGGAGCTGAACGCTGAGGCCGGTTCTGGCGCACTCCCCCGGGGCACACGCACACAACTTCCACTTACATTCATTTATCATTGTATGGCCCTGGCCATTGGTAAAAGGAGCTTAGTCTCATATAATATATCTTTGTTTTCACTGATTGCAATTACCCTGGAGATCAATGGGTATGATCAATACCTCACAGCAATTAACATTTAATATCCTTCCACAGCCACTTACTCCATTAATGGCTGATTGATTATGCAAGGCCTGGGAGCCCCGTGGCTGGGAATGGCATAGATCCATTCTGTCTGTCTGTCAGAGGGAAGGCGGGCCGAATCCGCCACAGAACCTCTGACTCCGGCTAATACCGCGTCGATACGGGGTTACCGCAACTAGGCGGAAAGAGGGAGAGAAATCAGGGGAGGCGTGGATCTTTTATCACCCTCCGTCTCCCTGTCTAGTCCTTGTTTTGTCTTCCTTCTTTCTTATCCATCTTCACGTTCGACTCCAAGCACAAAATGTCGCCCGCCACCCATCCGACAAACACACACACACACACATTCCGCTTTTTCATAATCTAATCAATAGTGACGTTGTTTTTCAGAGAGGAAAGGCACGGCTTTGCATTCCAACCAAATTGCAGCCTTTCAGATCAACCCATAATGCGATCGTTCCCGCAGAATTCGGGTCTGCTGATTAATTTTTTGCAGATGTGAGATAAATGATCCACAACCCACGACGATTCCACGATCCGCATCGCTCCGCTCCTCGTGGCTTTGCTCCGCCGCCCCGTATCGGCATAAATAGTACAGACAGTTCTGGGTGTAGTCTTTGAGAGGAAGAAAAAAAAGAGAAAAGAGTGAAAAAGTTTTAATTTGCATTTAGGGAGGGAGGGATTAGTTTGGTGTACGGGTGAGCGAAGAAGAAACACGGCAATTAACAGCCCCAACATGCAGACTTTTTCAGAAGGGGGGTGATTGGAATTGTGTGTGTGTGTTTGTGTGTGTGTGTGTGTGTGTGTGTGTGTGTGTGTGTGTGTGTGTGCATGCATGCATGGGTGTGTGCGTGTGCATGTGTGTGTGTGTGTTTGTGTGTGCGTGTGTGTGTGGCTGTGTGTCTCTGGTAACTAAGACGACGAGCGTACTTGGTAGGGGAGGGTAAGCCGGGAGTTTGGGTGGGGTGAATATGAGGTTGGGAAGGTTTCGCTTAATAAACACTTGTTTTCTGCTGACGACCAGGGGGACGGACGGCGCGCTACACATGGATCGATGGAGCCGATTTGTTCAAAAGCACTCAATGTTCAATGGCCACCCAGCCTCAGCAGGAGAAGAGAAGAGAGGAGAGGAGAGGAGAGGAGAGGAGAGGAGAGGAGAGGAGAGGAGAGGAGAGGAGAGGAGAGGAGAGGTGGGCGGGAGCTGGAACAGACAGACAAGTTAAATAAGCTGGGTAAAGGGGCAGGAAAGCGGTAGGCGAGTCTGGAGGAAGGAGGGCGGGACGATGATTGATGAACGTATCGGGGCGGAAAAACATCAGCGGCGTAGGAGGAGGAGGATGATGATGCAGACAGCGACGACGAGGAGAGGAGTGGGAGAGGATTGCGAGAGGCTGAGGGATCAAGTGCGGAGGCAAAGCGCCGTCAAAAGTGGGAAGGAGAAGGGGAACGTCGGACAGAGACGCACGGAACAGGAAATCCTTTCAATCTCCACCGGATCACCGGCTCAAGAATTGGCCCCAAGGAGGTCTGATCACCCCCTCAACTCCACCCTGCACTAATGCAGACTAACACACACACACACGCGCGCGCACACACACACACACACACGCACACATGCACGCACGCACACATCTCCCTTATCACTCCTACTGACAGCTAACACAGTTTCAGTATCTTGAAAAGAGAAAAAAAAAGAAAATCGCCATTTCTCCACTGGGAGCTTATCGCTCTCTAAGGGCAACTTCATTCAACAAGAGATGATGAGAACGGGAGGGGCGGGGGGCAGTTAGATAATAGCATAGCAATTTTGTGTCCTCTCCACAAAGGGAAAAGAGGGCCCTGGTGCATAATGGCAGCGGGCAATTGTATCTGCATTGCCATTACAGTATTGTTCGCCATTGTGGGGCTTGGTGTCAGTCAAAAGGCTGTGGCTGTGGAAATCACTACGGCTGTTCCTTCTGGTAACATGAATGAGGGTGAGTAACCATTCCGCATACATCTTGACCGATAATTACACACTTCATTATTGCACTTACCAACTACAGCCAATTAGCAATAAAATTACCCCTGCGGAGACCAATCATTGCAAAGGTCATGAACCCACAGGAAATTGCGGAGACGTTATCAGTGCACAACTACAATCCATTCAAAATGGCCCATAACGGCCGTTGTCTTCTTTGCTGGCTTTAGTCCGGATGACAGATTGATGCACCATCTCGTCCTCTGATACGTGGCGTGTTCGTGGATCGAAGCCCGTTGAAGACCCCGCCTCACACACTTCAAGGTGGCGAAAGTTTCGGACCAGCTGTCGTGGGCGAGCAAACAACATTCTTTCGATTGAACCAAAAATGTGCACGGTGTTAAAATGCATTCTTGAGCCAATCAAAGATTGAGAAACAAGGCCAAATAACAATTCAGGGTTTGTTTTTTTCTGCAGGTAGGCTTCTAATTGAGTCAATTGAGTCAAAGTCAATTTCTAATGCGGTTCCAGTTAGCAACACTATTGTTATCCTGTTCCAATATGTCCCCATGGAGGTGCATGTGGGACAGGCATCATAAGGTGCAATTTTGAACGTTTACAACATTGTAACATAATCCCAACTTCACTGAATGTACAGTCTCTATAAATCAGGAATTGTCACTCAAAAATTTTCCATTAAGGCTATTGCTTGCTCCACGAGTCCACATAGCTTTGCTCCAAAAAGGTGAAGGATAAATTGAATATGATGACAGCACACACACAAAAAAAGCAAATGTCCACATAAATGAAAAAACAGCCAGAGGTGAGAAGATAATATGCAAGACATAAATGGAAAGTGTAAAGGTATAAATGTTCTGCAGTCTGCAGGTATAAATATGTATTATGAACCCGCTGTAGGCTCTCATTTTTCGCCCCCGTACCAGCCAATCAAACCTGGCCCGGGGTCCAAGTGGTTTCTAGATGCGCTGCGGCGCCGTTATCTCAGACAATTCCTTTTGTGTGACTGCTGGGGGCTGCGGGGTCAGACGTGAGGGGTGCGCTGTGGTGAAAAGGCACCGGGCAGCTGCATTGTTAGCCCCACGGCCCAAAAAAACACAAAAAAGCAGCACGGTCGTACGGACCCGCTCCTGCTCCCCGAGGCAAAGTTCACCTGCTTATATCACCACGGACCTTTTATCTCCCCGCCGTGTAGCGGCAATCAGTTTCCGTTGTTTGTGGGAGTGGAGCATTATGCTTTCCTGCTTTTGGGGCGTGCCCCCACCCCAGCCGAATGCAATATCATCTGCAGGCTTTAATAAACAGCTATTGGTGAGAGAGCAGTTGGTGTCAACAGATGTGTGATAGAAAAGGGACGGGACGTAACGGAAGACTTATCTTCATTTGCTCACGCTGTTTGCTTCCATGTGCTGTCCTTCCCATTCCAAGGTCTCAGTCGTTTGACATGCCCGGGAAAATAATAATAGATATGCAAAGCCTCCGGTCCCGGTCAAAAATCCAATAAGACGCTGTGATGGCTGATTAAAATGACGCAGAGGATGAAATGAGGTGCGGGGCTTGAGAGGAATAAGCACAACACACAACTCAGACTAAATGAGAGATAAGATGTCTGTGTGCTCAGCTCTACCAGGAAAGTTTCTATTGAAATAGAGGGTAAATGGTGTGTGTGTGTGTGTGTGTGTGTGTGTGTGTGTTGTGTGTGTGTGTGTGTGTGTGTGTGTGTGTGTGTGTGTGTGTGTGTGTGTGTGTGTGTGTTCGCGTGCGCGTGTGTGTGTGTGCGTGTGTGTCTTTGATTCAGGTCCACGGCGCCACAACCTGAACGTTCACTGGATTAAAGTTCAACCTTCAGGTCAAATATTTAGCGTCTTGTCACTCTTGTGTCATCATGTCATACAGCATTCGGTAGATCTGTAAAGCCACGAAAACATTTCCAATAAACCTTTATTCAACCTGTGTGTATATGAAGAAAAAAAAAGTTTGATTTAGAAGCCGTCAACTAATATTAAAATAGAAGGCTTGGTGCATTATACTGAATTCGCTATCCAACTTCCGCATATTGATCGAAAGATTTTGTATAAAAAGGATTGTAAACAACAAGTAGTCAGTTTCGAAACGAATATAATACGTATTTATGTTATTTGTATTATATACAGTACAAACTGTACCAACGTTCAAAATGAAATTGTGCTGAAGATCTGGCATGATTTAATTTGTCCAGATAATGCTTGTGCACCAAAGGACTCTCCAGTAGCGAGCATCAAATCTAACACAATCCTCATGTCCGACAAAGGGAGGAAAAGGAGCTTAATCTTGTCAAACACTGCACAAAGCAATCAGTAGGTCTGATCTTTGATGAGGGAACTGGATTTTAATCAAATAGAGATCCAGGGCCTGGCCATCATCCAGGGGGATTAACCGTGGCAGAGCCACAGGCCTGGAGAGAAGGAGCGCAGGGTCAGGAAGAAGAGGAACTTTCTGTAAATAAAGTGTACCGAAATCGACTTAAAAACATTTACCGGAACTTAGCCCGTGAGTACACGAGATTAAACGGCTGCATGCGGTCGAGCCATGACTTGTTTTCTGTCCAACGTCCGTGAATACCTCTGGCCACCAGCCTGCTGCAGCAATCCCGCGACAGCGTCTTGTGCTTTTTCGGTTGGGCTCCGTCGCCGGGGTTTGTAGTTGTGTCTTGAAGTGGTGTGTGTGTGTGTGTGTGTGTGTGTGTGTGTGTGTGTGTGTGTGTGTGTGTGTGTGTGTGTGTGTGTGTGTGTGTGTGTGTGTGTGTGTGTGTGTGTGTGTGTGTGTGGAAGTGACATGGACGTGCGGTGAAGTGAGACGATCCCTGTTTTTGTCATCACTGTTAAATAAAGAATGCAGGGCAAAAACAGAAAACCAACAACCCCCTTGCATTCCTCAGCATTTTTTCTTTTTTTTTTTCCGACGGATGCATGGCCTCCACAGCCACAGGGAAGATGGGTGGATCGGTCCTGTACCCTCGGCTGACCGGAGGGATCGACGGCGCGAGGGCAGTTCAGGGCAGTCCGGATCTGATCCCTTTTCGACTGCGTCCGGCTATGTGTCCGTCCGTTTGCTATGAGGGCGCCTCCATACAATTTATTAACACGCAAATGATTTGATCACCGTGACCGTCACGTGGCAAAGACTCCTTCCTCTTCCTCTTTGGGACTGAGCCGCTGCCGCCTTTTGAATGAAATCTACGGAGAGACTCAGCTATCTTTACCGACAAATCCCCCACTTCAAAACGTGCGTCTAAGTGGTCTTTATGTTCATTTTTCGCTCTCCATTTTTTGAGGCGAGCTCGTAACCCAGGGTTCATTTATCACTTGTTGCCATGGCGCTGCCAATGCGCGGGGTTCGGTCGCCGACCGCGCCGCCGTTCGTTCCCCCTCGGTGAAAAATCCAGGGGGGGGAAGCAAGACGTGAAATTGGCTGGGAGAGGCCTGCGACGATGCGCGCCGCACCTACCGCCGGTGCGGAACCCTAACGCCTCCTTCTTAGCCGCCGCCAACCTCGCCGCCGTTGGCCCCCGCTCGCGTTGTTTCCAGTCGCACACTGAGGAGGCATGCCAGGAAAGCCGGAAAAGTGGGATCAATCCGCATGGATCCACGCGCGAGCAGCTTCATCGAGTTAACACCCTTGACCAGACATGTTGCATTATTTATGGTTACCTGTAGAAGCAATTCATTACCCGCCTCTCAATAGCTGACGAAGATTGATGGATAGTTATCTTGTTAGCGGAAAAATTATTCAATAGGCACATTACACAACTTTAATGGATGGTTAGATAGTGCTGAGGAGCTGACTTGTTAGGTGGAAAGCGCACTAATTAACATCAATATCTGATGTGTCCGCAGCGAGGGGGAAGGGTGTGCGAGTGCATGCCGGCAGAAAAGGGAAGGGATGGAGGGAGGGGGAAGATTAAGGGTGGAGAGAAGGGCCAATTTAAGAGTAATTAAGGCGAGATTAACCAGAAGATGAATTCCGAATATCTAAGGCTGTCAGCACGCCGGATTATTGATTCATTTCTTTGCACCGGTTCAGTCTGGTCGGGGTCGCCGGGTTCCGGAGTCATATCAGAACCCGGGCTGTTTCTGTGACGTTAAAGAAGAGGTTACTGCTGGGCGACCGCGGCCATCTATCCCAACGACGTCCTAAAATAACCATCATAAGATCATTGCATCGTCCGAGGGATGGCAATATGAGCGAGGGGAAGCAAATACAGAGGAAAGGTGTCGAGGTAGAATGAGGCTGGCGGGGGGAAGGCGACCCGCTGCTTTTTGAAAGAGAAGAGTTGAAGCACCGAGATCCCGTTTTTGTGCTTGTGGCCCTCGTGTCAGGGCGGAGGCAGAACTCTTAAGTTTGGGTAGGGCAGGGAGTGGCGTTTGAGGTGGAACGTTAAACCGCCGGACAGAGGAGGGAAGAAATCCAGCCGCCTTGCTTGAACGCCAACGAGAGACTCACATAAATCTTTACACCTTAACAGCCTCCTTATGGAAGTACCATTTTCAAAACAACAACCAGGACACCCACTGGACGAAATATTTACGGAGACTCTAAAATCTTGTGGCAAAGATGTATTGACTGTGTTTTTAGGCATTTTGGAGTGTACATTGTGGCTGAGTCAGGGGTTCCCTGCCTGCCTGCTAATTTAGTATGCAAATACCCCCCTGATCAGCTGTTGAAGAGGAATTTTTTAAATCTGTACTGATCCAATCCAGTAAGGAGACTGACATGGAATTTGAACAAAAGGTGCTTCATCTTTTTGTTTTCTTTTTTTTTTTTTATTATAGAAAGCCAACAAAACCCCATTGGTATTCAGCTATGCATACATAACTGAATGCAAACACACAACGTATAGTCACACGCACACACACCCCCACATACAAGCATTCATGCACACACACACACACACACACACACACACACACACACACACACACACACACACACACACACACACACACACACACACACACACACGCGCGCGCGCGCGCGCGACCAGGATCTGAACACGAGCCCACTTCAAAAACACCAAAGCCATCGTTTTCCCTTCAGTGCCCACACCTATGAGTAAATAGGAAATGGAGGACATGTTGGTGAAATTAGCTTGGAGCTTTGAGTCCCTCAATAAGTTATGGGCCGAGGCGACGAATTTGGGTGTCTTGGCTGCGGCAATGCGAGGGGAAAAAAAAAGATAAACACGCTCAGCGCTTTCCTTTTAGGGTTCATTACTCTGCCGATCCCGGGTGGGCCGGAGTCAAGAAGAGGAGTTAATTCGGAGCCAAGCGAGGGGGGAAAAAAAATCACATTAACTGAGACCTATCAATCTCCTCGGTGCTGACACATCCATTTAAATGTCTTATTTCTAAAAAGGACGCCGAAAGAGAATCGTCCGTCTCTCTGGGAACCCGTGGCGGCTGCGTTTGACTGTGTGCATGTCTCGCAGTAAAAATCTTTCATTGTGAGATTTTCAATTTAAAAGGGGGCCGACAAATCCCGCGCTTTTGAAAAATAACACAGTGTTTTCTGTGGATTAATTTTAGGGGTCTGAGATGTATATTCATAATGTTGTTTTTTTACTCGCTCCGGGGGAAGATTGCATTTTGGTGTTTGGTGGTGTTTTATAATATATATAAAGCCGATGTTTTAAACATGGCCCACATTAAAATTACACTTGACATTTTATCAACAAGGGGTCTATAATACCTTACGGGCGAACTTTAAATAAAGATGAAAAACAATGTCAATAGTTGCCAAATTTTGACGGCAAGCTTGATCGTCTTTCGGAGTTCAAAACCAAAACTTTTTAGCCCCCTTCCACGTACACTCTGTCCATCATCAGCACGCGGCGAAGTTGTGGAAACGAGTGCTGCAACCATAGGCTAAAACATACGCCTTTAAAGGAAATGTCATTGTTACAATTGTTTTATGGATTTAACTTTTTTTTTTTGTCCTCCATTTATTTTCAGCGGCGCTCCAATTTTCCGCCGCGCCGCTGCGCTCAGAGTTCAGTACATTTCAACTTTGACCTTTCCGGAGAGCAACCAATGAGATCACTGGTGGGCGTGACGCCGTCAGAAGCGACGCATGAACCGCCGCGGATGAGAAATTTATCTAAACAGATAAACTAAATGGAAAGTGCACCCAAGGTCGGCGTGCTCGCCGTACTTTTTCCTCATGTGCCGGGGCCTTCTTTTGCCTCCATTTGTTCGTTATTGCGAAATTGTCGGATTGTGGCAGCGAAAGACACTTTTCAAATTCAACGCTTCCCGTGCCGCCGCGCTTTCTCGATGGCGCGTTCTTTGCTCTCGGTTTGAGCGGAAGGAGCGCATTTTGGGTGGCCGGCGCCCCCCACCCCGCCGAGCATGTATCGCCTTAAAGCTGAAGATTGAACATGAAAAGTTGAAAGGCGCTAAGCGGCATGAGCTGTACTCGCCCACACGCTACAGTATATGAATTTAAATAAAAGACCATGCTGTCCATTTTGGGCGGGGAAATCCATATCTTTTACAAAAATATAATACTTCTCCAACCAACTGTTTTTTGCACAAACCTGTGTTCCCCTTCCTCTATCATATTAACCACCTATTTATACAGCCAGTACTACACTCCATTATGAAAAAATTACTATGGCATATTCGTACATAAAAAACGCATACAGCCAAAACACACACACACACACACACACACAAACACACACAAATTAACAACCACTTTCTTACCATTAATCAGAAAAGCCAGTGGAGTACCGTGGGGTCTTTAGGTAAGATCAGAGCCGGGTTATTAGGAGGTGATTGATGGTATTGGACATTGGTCACATTGGGCAGACTTGAGCAACACAGCGTAGACGGTGGCCTCGACTTGCCCGCATGGAGAGCCAAAAAATGGAGTAGAAGGAGTGGAAGAGCCGCCACGGGGAGAACAGAAGCCTCGGGCATAGAAGCCGAAGCCTGGGGCTGGGGTACGACGAAGGCGGCGGCGGCGGGTGGCGCTTTGAAAGCTGGAGTGGAGAAGAGCTCAGAGGGAACGACAGTTGAACATGTTGTAACCAGGTCCTAAAGGGTTTTATAAGAGTGTAAGAGAGTTTTATCAGTGGTGATTGAAGGTGCCGAGGTCGCGGAAGTGGAGAAAATAATAGAGAAATGAAAGAATAAAGAAACGGATCCGTCAAGTTCTTGTAAAGCCCCGACTGTTTGGCGGTGTGTGGAAGTAGCTCGGCTATGCAGACGCAGTATAAATAGGAACCAGAGTTAGCCGATTCAGAGTGTTTGAACAAAGTCCTCCGCAGCCAAGCACGTCCTGATCAAAAGAAGAAAACGCTATACGCTGAAAACAGGATTTTGCCAAATAAGCGATTTGTTCTCTCTGTGATGACGTATCTGTATTCTGGGAGTGCTGCGATGGTGCCCGGCCGCCATCACTAAAAGATCAAGTCCGAGCCTCAATCCTGGTGCCAACTCAGCACCAGGATTGAGGCTCAACTACCGACCCCAACCCAATCAGCGGTTCATTTCTGGAACCAGAACACCAGATACGCTGGACCATTACTGTGTTAAGTCTAGTGTATTTACATGCTTTGCAGCGGTCAGACAGTCAAGCACCAGATACTTGACCGTGCTGTGCGGTGTCACACAACACCGAAAACTCTCCTTATGGCCCTAACCTTCAGAAAAGCGAGACTCCGCTTAACAAAGCCAAACATAATTTCCAATACATATTAATGAAGCGGCGCCGAATCAATGTCCTTGGAACTTTTTCCACGGGACGCCGTGTGCCGGCGTAATGCTGCGACAGCAGCGCGGCTTATGTATGTGTGTCGACAATAAGAGGCCTCATCTATCATGCCGCGCCGCTGCTGCGATGGGGCCCCACAGGTCCCTGTAAGTGACCCTGAGTGTGTGAGAGCCTATCAACTCTGGGCAGAGGGAGTATCGATGTGCGGGTACGGCCCGGTGCGTAAGCTGTTTGAGATTGGGGGCCGACGAGTCCAAATATCGAGAAAGATACCGTCAGTGATTGTCTCAGAATGATCGACAAGGCGCTAAATGAGGGCTCCGGTAGTGCACGAGCGCTCGCACACGCACACACGCACACACGCGCACACACACACACACACACACACACACACAGATTTGCCACGCTGGCCTCGATGAATATGCTTATCCGTGGAATTCGGCGTCGGTGTGTGCGGCCACAATTGCAATTCGCCTCGGGATCAGGTGGATAACATAACCACTTAAAAGTTGACAAACCCGCTATTTATCCATAATAACTTGCATATTCAAACAGCCGCGAAAGCCATTTAGCCGGAGGAAAACCGTCTGCGAGGAGGCGGCGGCACGGGCGGCCTGACGCACACTGTCACACACAAACTACTGTCAGAGACAGGATCTTCGCAGAATGCCCGGTTTGGTAATTAGGTTTTACACCCATAATGTCTCCTACGGGGGATGTCAAACTTAATCTCGTCACGGGCGGTACCGGAAAAAGGAAGATAGTGTAACATTTTTTTCCACCCATTAAAAAAAAACAATTTTTTTGAATCGACCGTATTGTCCCATATTGCACTTTGAGAATATTGATTCAGGGCCTCCGCTGTTTGCAGAGGGTTGGAGGTTAACACCGATGGAACAGAACTTTTCAAGAAATGAACCCAATCCGCCAAAGTGTCCAAGTACCACACAGCGGATCAGGAGTTGAACTTTCTTCCCCGGTTCGAATCCTCCCTGTATCCTTGCGCAGCCCTGTACGCCCCTGTATGTTGAGCGTGCTGACAATGGTGTTCTGGGTCAGGGTTCTTTTTCTGCAAATTCCTTTCCTCATTTGCAGTGCCCTGCCTGCGTTATGGACCATGGGTGCAGCTATGCAGACCAAGAAAAAAAAACAAAAAAAAAAAACAGATTTGTACGCTCCCAGCCAAAATGTGCTAAGGGGCTGGATCTTCTGTTTGACACGTGTGTAGGTAGAGTTTGGCACTCCAGGTACCACAATCATCACATGTACTCAGCCTGGCACCGTGTAACATTTCAACTCATGTCATGGTAGGAAGGCGTCACACACACACACACACACACACACACATAAACACACACGCACGCACACACGCACTGCAGCTAGTTGGTATTCCTGCTCTGCTCTTTGCATTGGACATCCAGGCCGATGCCCCACAGCTATTTTTATGCACATGAAAGGAGCTGTGAAGGTCAGCGTGCAGACAAAGTCCTCAGCCTCTCATTGTCACGACTGACTCAGCACTCTACGCGGCTCACCTGCTGACACCGTGCGCCGAGAGACATGGAGGGGAAGGCGGAGGAGGAGGAGGAGGAGGAGGAGGAAGCTCCTAGCTCAATCCATGTCCGTGTTTATGTAGACGGAAATGAGCGTTCCGCGTCCACGTATGTTGTGGGTTGGAAAATCGATATTGTGAAATGCCTTCCTTTCAGCTGTGTGCAGCCCCGTGTGCAGTGGACAGCTCACCACGCGCCCCGGCGGTGGCAGCGCCATGACCCAGCGGGTGGCATTCAACCACAATGGACACAACGCGCCGTCAACATCAGACAAGAGCGTATCAATCTCGTCATTAAATGATCGCAACACTATTGCTCAGCTCGAATGCAGCTGTGACATCACAGATGGATTCTGGGATTGCTTCCCTTTGTACTCATTCACAACATTCAACAATTGAATCCATTCCATTTCTTTCGGTGGGGCGTTGCTGTCGTCTTGAATTACAGGCCTCATGAACGCTTTCAAACTGTACATACAGGAGTACATTATGAGACACATGACTAAGGCCTAACGTCGGTTAAATACTGCTTCAATCACAAGAACGCTTTAAAATGGTGTTTGCATGGGAAACGCGTGCAACCGGCTCTTTTCATGAAAAGTGTCCTTCGTGTTTTGGGCGTCTGCTATTTCCTACACATTCCAGCGGCGGGCACGATAGTCAAGTCACGATAGATGGGGTCTCAATTTCATCGATATCCAAACTAGAGGCTCAGCTGCAAAAGACAACAGTCAGTTACGTGGAACATTGTGTGGAAGTCCTTCTTACATAATATTCTTTGATGCACGTAGTTTTTCTGCCGCGGACTCGTTTTGGCTGTGGCTGCTGCGGTCTCTGTGTGTAAAGCGAATAATTAAAGTCATTTTCAGCTGACCTCTTGATAACTGATAAGTAAGACCAGCGGAGACAAATTGAGGATATAAATGGTGCACACAGTGACACAGCAACACGTTAATATACTTCGATAAAGTACCTATATTTACTTGACTTAATTTGAGGTGCATTCTACTTGAAATTCAACCTGCACATTTCGGAAATATGAATTATACTCTTTTTGTCTGCGCTTGGGGTTAACATCTGGCCTATTCCTTTGACGAGGCGAAAGCACAAGCCTGAAATATCTGAGCGAATCAGGATATGAAGGATTATGGGATCTGGAGAGGCTGTAGCCTCTTCATCATTCTAATTAATACACGCCGAGGTGCTGCGACCCCTAAAGCACCACTTCAACAGTCTGCTGTAGGTGGGCAGATATGTCCCACTGCGATAACATTTCTTTCGGAGTGGGTTTAAATGAGCCCGACTTGTCATAAAATTGATTTTTCCGGACCATCAAAAGCCATTGAAAAGTTGAGAACAGGTATATTGCTTAAACATTTGACAGGAACGGAGTGACCTCCAAAGGCCTCGGGTGAAGTGCTGGGCTAATTGGAGCCCTTCGCGAAGAGGAGTGAGGGGAGGAGAGGGGTGGAGAGAAAGGGGGAGAGAGAGCGAGAACGGGAGAGATGGCGAGAGAAACAAGTCTAAACTCCAAAGAGAGGAGATAGAGAACAGAAAGGGAGTGCGAAACAATTTATCTACATTAAAGAAATGGGAAGACAGCAGCAGAGGGGAGAGAGAGAGAGTGAGAGAGGAGGTGAGACCTGTGCGAAGTACAGGAGGGAACAGAAAGTACAAGAGTATTTTTGGTCACTTTACTGCTGAGTTGCCGCCGCCAGTTGATTGGGTGCTTTAGGAGGAAATGGAAAAGCTCTCCAGCCAGGTGCTTATCTCTGACCAGAGCTTACAGAGTCAACCAACTGCCAAAGCGCTTCACCCCGACGGGCGCGCACTCGCAGGATAAGTTCCCATCGGCCTGTATGGGGACCCGTGAAGTGCACTGTCCGGGAAAGATAATATTCACCACGCCACTGTAGCTGCTCACAGGCCGATAAGTGATCCGCTCAAGTTTTACGAGACTCCATGTGAAAGATCAGAAAGACTGACGTTTGTTTGTTTTTACAGCGCTCATTTCAAAAAACGACACGACTCCGACTGTGATACGGATACTTCGTTCGCCGGAGAGATGTGGCCCCGTGATAGTAAAGCGTCCCAGAGTCCTGAGTCAAGCAGTCAGATATGACTGCAATACCAGGAATGGCCTCCAGAGGGCCTCCCCACGTTCACAATGAATACCAATCATGTTACGGAGCAGGATTTCTTTTGGGAGAGTGGGTACAGTGATTGGGTCAGGGTAGTTGTGATTATTCAAGGTTTATTCGAAGGGCTTTCCTCTTTCATCCATAATCATAATGCACAATCCATGACATCAATAGGAGGGTTGGTGATGGTGGTGTGGTGGGTGGTGGGAGGGGGGGGGGGATTAAAACCAATTAAAATGTGACAGGAATGAATGGAACATGAAAATGGCCAAGACAGGTTTGGTTAATATGGCGATGGATTATTTAGTTAAAAGCTGTTATTGTGGAATGTCAAACATGACGGTATTAGGTACGGAGATGGACGTCGGTCCGGCGGACATCTGTCTTAAGCCTCTAAGTGCTGGACGAAATCCTGAGGCAGATAGTAAAAGAGAAAGGAGAATTGAGACGGAGCTCGGGGATTTTCCAGAGGGTAAGAAAGGCGTCGGAACGAGAGAGAAACGAGTGAGGAAAAGTAGTGCGGGGCGGTGGTGCTGATGGTGCTTATGTGTCCTGCAGGGGATTACAGACGGCCCCTCAGAATTAAATCAAAAACTGTTCTGTCTGCCAGGGCCGCGCCGTGCCCGCAGGTGGGTACGACTGGCGAAGGAGGGGAGCGAGGGGGGAGTCGGAGAGGGAGAGAGAGAGAAGGAGAGAGAGAGAGAGAGAGAGAGAGAGAGAGAAAGGTTCCAAATGAGTTTTTTTGAAATATCTCAAAATAAATTGCCTTTGAAGGAGCTTGACAGGCATCTGATGTGACGGCTGAACGAGGGTCTCAGCGTAAGAACCGGCTGCAGCCCTCCCCGCCTCCGTCTCTTAGACTCTTTAAGTTTCAGCACTCTGTCGAGGCGTTTCATCATGTTCCAAAGTCTTATTCCCGGCAAAGACGGACGCGGGCGGATGTATGGATGGATGCATGTCGTACAAGGCGGCGTGTTAACAGCATACATTGAAATAGCTCCACATCCTGTCTTGTTATTTATTCGAGGAATTACGCACCCGAGGATTCCATCATTCAGATCAACAGATGGCGGGGGCCTATTTTTAAAGCCGAGATCAAATAATGTGCAATTACATATGGGCTTGTCCTTTGCTTCCTCTGCAAAGGCTGCATCTCCACACACACACACACACACACACACACACACACACACACACACACACACACACACACACACACACACTATTAACTATTAACATGTACACATCTTGGCATTAGACGACCCGGCACGCATTAACAAATCCCGAGAAAATTAAGGGATATAATCACTAAAGGTAGGAAATATGACTCTGCTGTACTCCATCATAATATCCTAACCCTATAGGAAACAAGACACTCAAAATACAGTAAGATCAGAGTGTTATTTAGGTCGAAATTCCCCAAGTCAGATTTATTTTAAGTGCATGACCGTGCACAGGGGTCTCAACACACTTTACAAAATAGAATAATGAATTAAATAAAGAAGGGGGAAAAAGTGCATAAATACAATGCACATGACACTTAAGGCTGCACGATGCTATCGCAGCAGCATCGGTTGCCTCAATCATTCCTCCTCCCAGCACACTGCGGATATCCTTCCCAATTTTATCGGAATGAAATTTACCGTGGCGAAGCAGGGACGATGTGGCAGCCACGAAATGCAAATGAGGAGACCTGGGGGGTACGTCAGCAGGTTGACTTTTTTTTAAGCTCGGCAGCTCCCGACCTTCATAGAAACCACGCAGGATTGGTTCACGATACCGTTTGGTAAACACTGTCAGCTCGTGTCGGAGCCAGACTCTCCGGCGACAGCCGATAAATTAAATAAATGGCTCCCGATGACGAAAAACATAACGTACGTAGTGGTCTGGGGATGAATCGGGCACGGTAACAAAAGAATCCGGCGGGTGTTGGTTAAGCGGTGGGACAAAATACCAAAAACAACAAGAACGGTGTTTTCTCTGAATAGTCAGTCACCGAAACACAAGTAGGAGCTCGCAGCGAGGCGGCCCGGCGCCGGCGATATCTTAACTCCCCCTCGCTCCCTCTGACCTGACGAGCAGCGGTGGTCTTTTTATTTATTATTCATAAGACTCTTCTCCGCCGCCTCCGTATAATCCGAGGACGTTTCGCTCGGGGACGACACAAAGGGAGTTGTCTCGAAAGAGAGAGGGAGAGAGAGAGAGCAAGAGGACCGGAGAGGCGTTTGGAGGGAGTTTGTTGGGGAGTTAAAGAGAATAGATAATGAAATGTTAAATTCTCATTTTATACACGGACCCTGCAGGGCAGTTCTCGTCTCTTGTTTGAATTCTTCTTACGTGTCGCGCTTCACCGACAGTAGGAAGAGCCAAAATAATCATCGAATGTCATTTAAATCTCAGATCGGGGGAAAAAGGCAAATGTCTGATTCGAGACAAATATGACAATTACGTGCAAAGCCTGGCGAAATGAGGCGTAGTAACATACCAACGGAAAAAAAAAAGAGCATTTCGATTCCTTAACACACTGAGCGTCAGATCCCTCTCTCTCCCTCTCTCTCTCTTGCTCTGGCCCACCGTCGGAAATACACAAGGGGGTGGAAGGGCGACGGTGGGGAGGTGGAGAGGCGGGCTGGGCGGAGGGAGGGGAGGGCACCGATGCAATGCTATTTTTCCTCTTGTCGGCGATGATGGCGACAGCGAGCGTCGGAGGATGCAGGCGGTTTATGAGCCACTGTGAGTTGTTTCCTAATGTGCCTGCCTTGGACCTGGCTCCCCAGTAAAATAGCCTATTAAAGCTGTTCACGAAGGCATGTCTGCCGTCAAAATGCATTTTTCTTTTTTTTTTTTTTTTTTTCGTGTCATTTGCCTGCAAGGGAGTTTCCACCCCCCGCCCCGCCTTCATTATAATGACAAGGACTACTCATCCTATGCATATGCAAATGGGGATGTAAATCTGGATGGAGACGCAGCAGAGCTCTGTACACTGCATTAAACAGACCTGCGAGGGACATAAGGCAGGGATTTTGGGAGGGAGGCCTTTGCTCGCCGTCCTTTGACGGCTCCAGCACGTGAACTGAACGGACGTTGGAAGATTCATTCGCGACAGACCTCCCCCTCTCTTCCCCTTCTGGGATAAAAAAAACCAAAACAAAAAGCCCAACATTTCCCAAACAGTGGACAGGCAGATGCTGTGGCGGGCCGGGGGAAAAAAAACACACCAACTCATTGGCCGTGACCTCAAATGGGGCTCACCATCAAAACAATGGTGTGATGTTATAATATATGTACAGTGTCCAGATCCCCGTGGCTCAATTAAGCTCAAGTGATAAGCATAAAGAATTAAGAGGAGAGGGGGTCGGGGTGAATGGAGTGAAAGAAAGAAAGAAAGAGAGAGAGAGAGAGGGGGCGCGCGGCGAGAAGTGCCCGACACGGCCCGACAGCACTGGCCTAATAACAAGATTAGCCATTTTAATTTAGATTATGGTCGACTTGTTGGTGGGTAGCGGGCCCCGCTGCCGCTCTTTGAGCACAAAGGCCTGGTGAGAACATCAAAAAGATGGGAGAGTGACACGCTGTTCACCAATGGCACTTCATTAAGTCCGGCAGCTGGGGTAAGCACTCAGAGCCCGGCGAGGCCCCCCCGCCGGGAAAACAAACAACACCAAAAAAAAGAGGGTCACTCGCTCTGGCGTCGGATCACAGGCGCTTTCTCGAAAGAACACGGAAACAAACAAACCCAGTAGTGGCTGTTCTCATTAAGATACAAATCTGACCATTTAAGATAAGAACACGGCGAGCGGGACGGAGTGAGTGCCAGGAAAGAGGCATGGAGGGTTTAAGCTCGGGTAAAATTAAAAAAAAAATGAAATTCTAATTCGTGGGGTTTTTTTTAGATATCACAACTTGCGTGAACACCCGTTCAATACGTGTGTCCGTGGTGGTCACGTGTCATGTTTTGTTGCGCTGAAGATCATTTTGTCCGCTGTGTACAGTGAAGTTGCATTCTCTTCTGGGGCTCAGAACTAGAGGCTTGTCTGCTCCCGCACAGTTAAAGCTACCCACCCAAAAAACGGCCCGTTTTGGAACAGTCCGGGTTTAGAGGCATGTCACAATGGTTCGAATGCATAATCTGAGTGGTATTTTCAGCAAAAATTTTCAAAAACGTGTTTTGGGGACCTCAGAGACCTATATTAACACTTGTAAAATGGACCATAAATAGGACCCCTTTAAAACTCATACAACAGGGCGCAGATAATAAGTGCAGTGACGGCCAGATTGAATTATTGGCCCCATCTACTCTCGAGATAAAAAACTTGATTCCCCGGTTGACGATCAGTTTAAAATCACCCCATGCCGCAGTAGAACATCGTCACAAAACGCAACCGCGACCCCATTTCCTTGACTTGTGAGAACTGATAAAATCTTAGTTTGTACAATGACACCTGCAAACGCACACACACACAGACACCTGCACACGCGCACGGCCCGATGCCCCTTTGCAGCAATGACATTAATACCACATTACAGCTACATTGCCGGAGCATTATGGATAAGCAGCGATTCACAGCAGCTGCCTTCATTACGCAAACGTGATTAAAGTGGCGGGCCCCTCCAGCGTCCAGGGGACTAATGATCCCACTCTGCCTTTTGTTATTCACAACGGCTGAGGGCGTGGCACTAAGCAGCGGCGCTGGATGCCTGCTCCCATCCAGTGAGGCCCCATTAATAACAAGCCATTCACAGCCCTCCTGCTCACATGCAGCACCCTGCCAGGCTAAATGAACAGGAAAATGCCCCCTGGATGCCCAGGTCCCCTCTTGCCCCAGATGGTTCTGCCCGTCCTCCTCCATGATAACATTAGCATTCAAGTGCGACTGGCGTGTGTGTGTGTGTGTGTGTGTGTGTGTGTGTGTGTGTGTGTGTGTGTGTGTGTGTGTGTGTGTGTGTGTGTGTGTGTGTGTGTGTGTGTGTGCGTGCGTATCTAGCAGACATATGCTCGAGGCCATTAAAAGCTATGGCCATTAATTGCTCTCGTCAGACTCTGTTCTGCAGCCCCACGCTCCCTGCAGAGAGCGGTAATACACATATTTACATAACTCACTGAAACAATGAATGACGTCCCACCCATGTCCCAGCGATGGAGCAAAGTGGGAAAATGAGAAAATGACAACCCCGTACTGTAGGGACCTCTCTTCGGACTCAAAACCTTCGTGGTTCAGTACAAGCATGGTCAGTAGCGCTGGGTATTGAGAACCAGTTTCAAATTTGTCAGCATGAGGTTGTTAATAGTCCCGTTGCCACCCGACAAGGGGATCAGAAAAGAGAAATAATTCTACGAGATTCAAAAATCCAAAATGGCGTCAGACGTTTAAATCATCCTGATGCCAGGCCTAAGGGATCAGCCCCAATTTGGAATCGACCGTTTTCATTTTCATTTACAAGAACGGGTTTTCATATCTCCCCCATGGATGCTCCACAGTGAATGTGATCGTGCACCCGACCCAGGGGTGTTTCACTCGCGGTACAGACCTGGTTGACCGGTGCCTCCTGTTTACCGTTGCAATATCTTCCATAAATGCATCGATCTCTCCTGTTGAATAGATCGAGGATGGTGGCGGTAGATATTTCTGGGATTTAGGGTTTAGTCCGTGCGTAACTGGGGGTTTAGTTTTATAATTAGAGCAAAAGTACTCCACAGCCTCCGGAATCAGAAAAGCCAGGTGAATGCCAATAATATCGGTGCAGTATTCTGATGAGACACTGGGTGGGGTGGTTGAAAACACCACTCGGGGGAGTGCGGCAGGCGGAATTGCCACGGACACATCAAACATTTGTGAAGGTTTAAGTCCTAATCTATGTCAATAGCCAAAGCCCTGCCGCTCGACGAACCGAGCCAAATCACAGTCCACATCGTGCTACTTTAATGCTCACCAAAACTTGTTCAGTCGGACCAACCCACCCCGCCGCGCGCCTTTGGCCCATCAGATGGATTCTGATACACCCCTGCTGCTGACCGTGCACTAAATTATTCAGTTGAAAATAAGTCCACATTAAAAATACATTGACTCACAAGAGTACTACTCTGTAGAACAAACTGCAGAGCTAAGTGTGCAGGAATGGAGTCAGTGCACATATATATTGTCATCATTTGCATTTCATCTCCATTTTGATCGAGGGCTTTTATTTTTCTTCGAGATACAGGTGGCAGAGCATACATGTGCACGGCTGGAAGTCAAGCACAGCGATTGTGCATTAGGCAGAGAATAAGGTCGGTGTCAATGTCACGCGATATTTAATTCAGGAAGAGTTTGGCTCCTTTGAATGCAGATTCCTTTGGTGTATCTACACATTAACATACAAAGCTACAGTATACACAACATCCAGAATCTTGAATTTCCCTCATAATATGAATGTTTGTTTTTTCAAACATTCACTGAGCCTTTGTTGTTGGGTAAATGATTCATCTTCCATTCGTATCCAGTGAGAGACTGAATGTTGATGGAGATCTTAAATTGGAATTACTGTAGATGCGGCAGTTGCCAAATGTCTTGAGGGAAGCCTCAATACCTGGCCACAGCAAACCACACTGATGTGTTTTTACAGCCACACAGCCCTCTTCCACATAAATTGCTTCGACCTCACGATTGTCAACTGCTCCGTAATTCATCAATAGTCATAATTTATTTTTTCAGAAAGGTTGTCATTTTGAGCCTCCCGAAGTTCATCATAACACATACAAACACAATAGGGAACATAAGCCGTAGATTTCTCGGAAAACGGCAGATCTATGATAATACGATAGCCGGGACCTCCGTTACACACTCCTACACAGATGACGACGATGACGCTAGTTGCCACGACAACGGCGCGACAGCGTCTCAACCCCGGGGTCAACGCAGACTCCTGACAGGAGCGGAGCCAGCTTGCTGACTCGGGAACGGCGGGCCTCCAGCGGATCCCAATCAGCCGTGCCGTCCAGGTGGGTGGTGGAGCTCGGCAGCCCATTAAAGCGCCTTTTAATGGGCTCGGCCGAGGCGCCCAGCCAGGAGGACGGTCCTCCAGGCGGCGGGGTCAAAGCTTGAATAGCATTAGACGGGGAGAGGACCTCGGAGGTTGCGAGGAAGTGTGCGGCTTGTGCTCCGAAGGACCCTCGCTGCGAATCGAAATCCCGTTCAAACTCCAAGAGGAGAGGAAAAAGTTTTGCTCTTCATTTTTGCTCAGGCCAGCATTCCAAACCCCGCGAAGCGAAACCGCGAGACCTCAGCCCGCGGCGACAGGGATGAAAAGAGTTATGAATCACGCTCTGAGCCTTAAAGTTTATTGAGTCATTTGTACTCATTTACTACACAACGTACTTTAGAGAATTGCTCTTTGCTTGAGTACTCCGACCCCTCTGTTCTCTGCGCTTCCGCGGGTTTTCTGGGTGAACCTTTTCGGGCCGACGGCCGTTTGAATTGGTTGACGGAACGGCGATCACGTCATTGGAGCGGCCTTCCTTGTTCTCAAGCAGGCGGGAAAGCTCCGGAAAACGGTTTTGCGCGGGGGGCCGGAGGGACAACGGCACGAGAAGGCGCGCAACCAATCATGCCTTTCTTCTTCCCTCCCTCCTGGTTACTGTTTTTTTTTTGTTTGTTTTTTATATCGTCTCCCTCCCCTTGCAACTCCTGTCCCTCCTCCACATGTACCTCGCTCCCCCGTCCTTCTCCCCGTCGCTATCATTCTTTTCCCACTTTCTTTCTCTTCTTCCCCACCGCCCGCCTTCCCCCGTCTGTCGCCCCGTCGTCCTATTCAGAGTGTTATGGGGGGCGGGAACGGAAGTTACAAGCAAAGCAGTGAGACCCGTTGTGGAACGTCGGGGGGATCGATGGTTTTAGGGAAGCAGGACACGTAGCCTAGTCAGTTAGAGGGGAGACACACAAGCGCGCGCACACACACACACAAGCGCGCGCGCACACGCACACGCACACACACGATGTGGTTGGCCTTTAAAAACAGTTACTTTTACCCTCTCGTCAGCGCTTTTACTCCAGCATTGAACGGATCCGCACTGCAGAGCCTTTGCTGAGGTCATGCCACTCCACTCGAACACGAGGATGAGGAGCAGGAGACCATTTTTGAAGGCACACATACTGTTTTAAAGTGCAGCGAAAATGTATGAAATTGTTCTGTTGCATATGCAGAAAAAGAGTGATTCTCAAACTTTTTCCGCATCAAGGACCCTCGGTTTGATACTAATTAGGCCTGGGACCGTAATCTGAGGAGGTTTTTTGTTGTCGGATCTGATTTTGTCCAAAATTCCTATACCTGTTGGATACGATATACAAGACGGGGAGATAACAGTGAAACTCTGATCAAAACAGTTACCATTCTACATTCTCTCGTGGTGCTAACGTCTTGTAAATGAAGTGATGATGAAGTGACTTTGAATTTCTCCGGGGACCCCCTGGCACCTCTTGATGGGGCCCTGGGAGGTCCCTAGACAACCGCATTGACAACCACCGCAGCAGAATGCGAACCCGAGCGATCAGCCTGCGACCTCGACCAGTTGTAGAACAACAGGGCGAGCAAGTGGCCACAACTGGAATTTGCGTCGAAAACAAACAAAACCCCAAAGACCAAGGAGTCACGACTCTGACGGTAATTACAGAGAAAACACTGCGCCGTCGACTGTGACGGGAATGTGTCACCGCTGTCAAAAAAATGCACTTCTCCCACGCGGTGAACTGTGCACATTTCAGTCGTAAATAGGAAGCTCGCAGGTGAATCTATTACCATCACTTCTTCATCACAAGAAATAGGGTAAAGGTGCCGGCAAACACATGAAGCGCACTCAAGCGCCCTGGAAATAAATGGAACTAGACTCACTCGACTCCGAGAGCGATGGTTCTTAACCAGCGGTGTGCGACCCCACATCAGGCCACGCAATATCAGTCGCAGGGCCCCAGCAGAGCCCCAGATCATGCGGAATCTACCAGTCAATGCTGACATCCAATCTTCCAACCTGTTAATGATTGTAATATCACTTGAAAAACACCCATCATTCCTGCGAGTGGGTTTTTGTTGTCGTAAAAGGGGGATAATTCCGCCTTGAGCATTACAATTTTGTTTGGAAAAAACCTGAAAAATATATGATATTTAACAAGTTCACGGTTCTGAGAACCATTGGCTTCTGCTGTTCTCGCTCTAAAAAAATGACGCAGTTTTTTTTATTATTGCCGCACCCCAGTTCCCAATTGTCACCAAGTGCATGCTGGTCCCTGGGGATGAGACCGGCGAGGGCGATGATGGAGATGTGTTATCAGGTGCCCTGCAGACTGCAAGGTCAAGTAAGTTTTTTTTTTCACCCCCGGGATAATAATGATTTAAACTCTGGATTAGCGGCAAAGACGTCCGCTGATGTGGCCCCTTCAGGTAATTTCTGTTCTTCAGGACCAATGGTTTGTTTTCTGTGGGGCTTAAGTGCCACCTGCCCCTCTCTTCACCAGGTGTTTGACTCGGGGTTCGTTGCTAGGATGCAAAGACATCAGCGGCTTAGCCCAAGCAGGGTCTAGTCATTTTGTTGCTCTAGACAAACTGTGGGGGGCGGGGGGGTTGAGAGAGTGATGGAGAGAGTGTCCCCATTACGCGTGGTGCTTGTTTCGTGCCATAAGGAAACAGAGAAAAATAAAATAACCTACATCTAAAATAAAAACACACTGTTTTGGCGCACGATCACAGGCACCCCATCGCCGGCGCGCCCGGGGGCACAGTCGGTACCATCAGAGAGGGAGCGATCGGGGCGCAGAGCTGGCCCTGCGGGGCTATTTTTGACCGGGAGCTATTCGCTAAAACATTCGGGGCTGAGACAAAGGACGCATAACGACGCCACTGGTTTAAATCAAGCCCCCCTGGGCAGAATAATCACCATGCGGGACATCAGGGTGCACCTCCATCCTTTCTGGATTCTCCTTTCTTCCCTCGGTGGCATTTTGTCCAAAACGTCTGCAGATGGACAGAGAAGAGTTCAGGGATCTGTCACCACATCTTTCCTTCTGACAGAATGTTTGCTGAGGACAAATATAAAGCACAAACTATGAGCAAAAGCATATAACCAAATTGATAAATGACTACATAGTGATTGATATCAGGAAGATAAATAACTGATTCTGCATTACTGTTTCCATTGATGAAACATGTCATAGCTTATTCTCCCGTGTCATAGCTCCCAACTTTATATTATTACTTGGATTCCATTAAATTATTGCAAAGAGTTTAATATTATCCGCCAAAAAAATAAATATTTTCGGGTTATTTGTTTACTCCAACACATGTTTTTTATGCAATTCAGAGTACTTTTTAGTGGGATTATGAGAAAAAATATTGATAAACAACATCTCTGCATGATGATGATTATAATGATAATAATAATAATAACAACACAAACAATAATAATAATAATAATAATAATAATAATAATAATAATAATAATAATAATAATAATAATAAAAATAATAATGATAGTGCTTTACATGAATAGAGGGCAAACAAATAATAACAGTAATAAATATAGCTGCATGAAGCCATACAGGGGGTCCAGTTTAGTCGTTTTAGGTACATATAACAGTTTCCCTGGTTTTGTGAAACGCAGCACAAGTAAAAAAAAAAAAAGTCAAACACTGTTGACTTACGTCCCAACCAATCAACGCGCGCTTACGTCACTGCATGTTGCTCTTCTGCCGTTCTGTTTAAATATCCTTGAAGAACAGTGTTTTAAGAATTATGATCATTCCTGGATGATCATAACGAGCCCTCCTGGATGGAGTACCGACACAAAAGAAAATGTCTGTTCCTCCAATAGTTCTTCGAACTTCCTGCGGTGCAAAAACGTCTTCTTTGAACGATTCTAGTTTCTGGGGTTTTGTAAAACGCAGCACGAGTTTCAGTTTTCCGAGTTTCCTTTAAACATGATGATAAACATGATGAATGATGATGATGATGATGATGTCACAAAGCAGCCCGCTCCTGAAACTAATGAAATCACGACAGTTTTTCTCTAATTTCTGCTCCAAATGTGGATCCATATTGATCGAACTTGAACGACAAGATGTCTGAAACATCCCGGTTCTAATGAGACCTCAACCGTGCCTATTTGTACTGCAAGCAAATAAGCAAAATGCAGTTAATAAAAAATTAGTTAATATCATACTCAATTCCAGTTTTTAAAAATGAAATATGAAATAGTAATAATAATACGAATTATGCATAGTTACTGCCTGTTTTCTATCATGTCTTCTTTGTTGTCCAAACTCATCTAAAGGTCAGGAGGTCAATTGACACTTGTCAATGATTTGAGACCTCGCACACACACACACACACACACACACACACACACACACGCGCACACACACGCACACACACACACACACACACACAGATATACAAACACCATTCTTTTGTTATTCTGTGGCTTTCATTCGTCTCAGTGAGCAGTGTGATAAAGACGGTGAAATCAAATGCAAGGACACCTCTATTCAGATATATCCAGCAGATAACGCAACATGCGTCTTGGCTCTATTTTGCTCCCAATTCCTCGATGGAAATAATCTCTGCGGTTGAAATATGAATGAATTGGATGAATAAGCCGGTGAGCATGACTCTGCAAAGTTGCCTCAACGTTTTTTAAAATTGGTTTGATTTGGGTCCGATGCATGAGGCTACATTGCCCCCTGCTGGCCCTAGGTAGAACTGCACCCTGCCTGCGGGAGAAGACATTCAAGAGCATGCATCGTTGCTACAATGATCTGTTGTGTTTTTTTTGCCTTTCTAATTTAGAAAGAAAGAAGTGCATTTTTGCCGTCTGATGTTTATTTACTATGAAATGAGAACAGTTGTGTGTTTTTGGATCCATGTTCCCTTTGATGCACCATTTGAACACATTGCAAACATTGCAATGTGTTCAAATGGTGCATCAACCTGCAAAAATTGTAAATGATCTATATTATATTGATGTTAATATGAACAGATGGATGGATGGATGGATGGATAGATAGATAGATAGATAGATAGATAGATGGATAGATAGATAGATAGACAGATAGACAGATAGACAGATAGATAGACAGATAGATAGATAGACAGATAGACTGCATTAAAACTGACAAGAGTACCCATCATCCCCCAAAGACTCTCTCACACACACACACACACACACACACACACACACATACACACACACACACGCACACACACACACACACACATACACACATGCACACACGCCACTACTACACTATGGTCACCTTGCTATTATTTATTTTTGTCTCTCTTTTGTCTCGCCTCTGTCTCAGACTCGTCACTGTCCACACAATTACCTTCAATTATCCTCACTTCCACCTCACCAATTACAGCTATTATTGATTCCAGCCCCCAGGGCTTTGGGCCTTATCAGTCCAAACCACAAGCAAACCATGGAGGGGGAACCAGAGACGGGAAAAAAATAATGGACCCTTGATTTATTAACTCAAAGTCTCAAGGTTTTTCCTCAGGACTTGAATGGCAACGATAAGGGAAAACGAAGGAAATTGGACCTTCTGTGGCCCCCACTGTCTAGGAGGCACGGGTCCACACACAGGTCCAGTGCATTTCTACACTTCATCCAAGGATTGCCACATCCTTTAACATTAGCCCGATATTAATTAATATTCCGCCAATGGAACCTCTGCAAGGGCAACGGCGGCAGAAGAAGAAACACCGGGTTTCACACAATCAAAGATAAGACGGAGGCAGGATTTTCGGAAGGTCAGCCGCCCAGCGTGAAAGCCTCAGAATGCAGAGTCACGCTCCGCGGCTCATCCTGTCAGGTTGTTGTTGTTGTTTTGTTTTTTTTTTGGGGGGGGGTTCTGACTACGATACTTTCTGACATTTAGTGAGACACAAACATAAGCCGCTGTCACCACACGCCGGCACGGAGCATCCATCATCCTGAATGGACGCCAGGACTCCTGCAGAGAATGGCCATTAACAACGCCTCGCTGCCATCTCCTGTTAGAGCAAACTCCACTGGCTGAGACCCAAGTGCGAGTGGAAACGCAACGCTGCCGTCCGAGGAGTGAGGGAGACGTTCACCGACGTGGTGATGGGGTCGGTGTTATGATCATAATTTATGTATTGGTACTGGTTTCACTTTTTGAAAGTGGGCGTCTTCAAAGGTTCGGCATTTATCTATATTTTCAAATAATAATGTGGCCAAATTGACGTCATCTATCCAACAGTATTTAGTTGTGGGACAAGCACTCAGACTTTTACTTTAGTGAAAGTAACCCGACGCAAAATTATTCTGGTTAAAGGTGAAAGTACCACATTGACATGTATACTGCACTTAAGTATAAGAGTATTAGTATTTGCTCTTAAATCAACTAAGTAAAAGTATCACGTCATATCCAGCGTCCTGATATAACAGAGCCTATAATACGACATAAAGTGCTACTGTACTTTTCTTTTGTCTGCAGATGAGTGTACATGCAGATCCTGACTACAATTTACAATACACAGGTAATACTATAGATAATGGTAATATACATGCATTTGAATAGAAATCAATATAAATTCAATTAAATATGAAGGAATGTGTTATTATAATTGATTCATGATTTAGTTTATTTATTATTATATTATATATAAGTAACACAACGGAATTAGAACTGTAGTAGAGTAGAAAGTATAGATATTTGCTTTGAAATGTAGACGAGAAATATATATGAAATATGTGCACAGTTATTGGTCGTGATTTGCCTGGAGTATGAGACAGAGACATAGAGCGTATTCTATGTCTCTATGTCTGCAAATGGTTATTGTTTAGCGAGCAATAACATAACAAATGCATTACTTATTAAAATTGTATCAAATCAAATCTTATTCGCGGTCATCATCTGCGGTCACTCGAGGAAAGTACGCCCGGCCCTCTCCACCCGGGCCACTGACCTTCCTTCGGCCGGGGGCGCACGGTCTGTTTTTGGGAGACGCGCGTGCCTGGATGACACGGCCTGTCCGTCGGAGGCGGAGCGAAGCTCCATGATGGCGGCGTCGCTGACTTTACTCATGGGCTTCGGGCCCCGTTAAGGTTGACGAGCCTGCCATCAGTTTCCGTGCAGGATTGGGATCCCCTGCGGCAGCTCAGCTTGACCCCTGTTTCCACAGCGAGGGGCTCCGACCCGGACGTGCCGTCGTGTGGAGGCCGCGATATTCCGATGGCAGAGCCTGGCGGTCTACCGTGTCAAAGGCCTTTGCCAGGTCTATGAAAGCCGTGCACAGAGGCTGCCTTTATTCGCGGCGTTCTTCCCCGGGGTCGGCATGCTGTGAATACGGTGCCCGCCGTACCTCTGAATGGGCGGAAGCCACACCGTGATTCTGGGGGCACGTCTTCAGACGGCGGCGGCGGTCGGCTTGCGAGGACACGAGCGAGGACCTCGCCGGTTGTCGGCGGGAGCAAGATGCCCCTGCAGTTCCCACATTCAGCCTGGCCCCCCCCTTCTTGAATGTTGTCCCCTTTATGCTTCTGGTAGTTCTTTTCGTCCCAGAGGAGTAGGGCGCGGAGGTGGTGCAGGAGCTGTGGCCTTCGTTTAAGATCTCATCTTGGGATCCCGTCTGGACCGGTGGCCTCGTTGTGTCTTCAGGCCCCTGGTGGCATCTTCAACATCCGTCACGGCGCAAGGTCGTCTTCGCTAATGAGCCTCTGGGACGACGTGACTGGTCATGTCCGGTTCAGTTGAGCTGTAGCGGTTGAGAACTTCCTGGAAGGGCTCCTTCCGTCGGGGCGTTAATGGACTCGCTGTCCTTCAGCAGCTCCTGCTCGTCCTTTCGAGCGCAGGGGGTTTAAAGCTGCCATAGCTTGGACCGTAGACGGCCTTTAGAAGCGCCGAGTCTGCCAGCGTCTGGATTTCCAGAGCCTTTTTTTTTTTGGCCACCAAGAGTTCTTGAGCTCCCTCACCCAGCTCGGGGCGTCCGCCTTGTGAGCCTCTCTTTTTTGGCCTTGGGGGTTACATAATTTTGCCGGGCATGCAAGGCTTTCCTTTTCTTGGGGGTGAGCCGTTCTATCACCGTGTCGCTTTCTATCAAACCCGTCCTGGCGTTTTCCGGACACGTACCCAAGGGGGTTTTTACGGGTATCAACATTACTGTTGGAGGCGTTCCACAAAAGGGGCCTGGAGTCGCTGCTGGGTGGCCAGTTCCTCCAGGCCTTCAAGGTTTAGTCTTGGCC